>NC_053022.1:487958911-488141335 GCF_003073215.2 Triticum urartu | reverse complement strand
TTCCACTCACTACCATGAGATGGATGGCTCATTACATTCTGATCTCTGTACTCCTGGTTCCTAGAATGCCACAGTACATCCTCTCTTGTTTCAGCATCATGAAACAACCTCTGCAATCTTGGTGCAATTGGAAAATGTCTCAGGACATTATGAGGAATCCTCTTCACAGCATCGCCATCTTTCCATCTTGATGATTTGCATTTCGGGCATTCACTTAAGTTGGCATAATCCTTCCGGAACAAAACACAATTATTCTTACAAACATGGATCATATCATATCCAATTCCAACTGCACGAAGGAAATTCTTCATTTTACTGTAGGTGTGTGGCAGCTCAGACGCATCTGGGAAAGATTTGCAGAAAGCAACCAACATCGCATCGAATGATTTGTCGGTCATCCACTTAGATGTCTTCACCTGAAGAAAGGTGACCATAGCTGAGAATACTGACAGCTTATTTCCTGGGGTGACAACAACATTGCATTGTTCCAACATGCGGGCCCAGCGTTTTTCTTCTGCAAGTGAAAGTTCACGAAATGCACGAGCATTTCGTAGCATTGTTTCAATGTTGGTCAAACTCACTGGCTCCACCGCCACCTCCTCCTCCTCCTCTTCCACCCGAGCATCAGGCAGATCAAGATGGTGATCTGCTGCTTCCACATAGTCAATAACATTGACGTTCACAGCTTCACCATGATGAACCCACCTAGTATATGTGACCGACATCCCATACAAGTGTAGATGATTTTGCACAGTTGACTGGGGTCTTGTAACTGAATTCATACAACTGCTAAACGGGCAGAGCACATCTGATTTCGGACCACCTTACTCAGCTCTGATAAAGTTCATGAAGTTTTCAACCCCCTCGACATATGCAGCGGAGAATCTTCGAGCAGAAGTTATCCAAGTCCTGTCCATCTGTTAGACATACAAATTAGTTCTTCTACTAGATATTACAGGAAAATACATATATGCTTTTTTATGAAGTCCAGAAAAAAAATACCTAGGTCGATGTCTAAAGCTATGGCAAGATATTTGGACGAGCAGATCTAAGTAACGAAATATATGTAAAGCTAATTCAGCAAACAGATTTGAGTGCCAAATTATGGCAGGCTGTTTCAGCAGTCAATGAGGCCGAGCACACAGCCATCGAACTATCGAAGGCCATCGCAGCAACAAAGATCGAGTATAAAACAGTGTAGAGCTATTTCACCTAACAGATTGGCAATCTACGTCACAATAAATATATGGCAGGATATTTTAGCAACTAATCGGCCTTGGCATGCCATCTCAGCTAAGCAGATTGAGTGCAGAATAGGGCAAGGAAGCTTCTTAAGCAGATCATATTGACAGTAAACTACTTCGGCAAACAGTGAGATTAACAGCGTCTATCAGCTAACATTCAGCGCTACACCGACATGAACGGGGCCTCAGTCTAGAATGAGCGTACCGTGGGAGAAGCTGACCGCCGTGCGTATCCACACGAACGTCGCCAGCGGTGGCGGCGCTGACCGCTATGCGCCTCCATAAGAACGTAGCCAGAGGTGGCGGCGCGGCTAGAGGACGGCAGTCTACGAGAGCATACTGTGGGAGCGAGAGGATCGCCGAACCGCGACGCCGACGTATCGGCGTGGTGGGGAGGGCGGCTTTGGCGGAGCGAATGGAGTGGAGGGGGACAGGGGGGAGGGGGGTTTGGGGAATATTATTGGCTAGTTGGCCGAAGGGCGGTTGAATCGGATTTGGGGGAAATTTTTGGGAGTGGGGGGGGGGAGGATTTTCGCGCGGTGGTCGGGGGGAGTTTGGCGCATGGTCGGTTTCTCCAAGTGCAGTCCCATGTGTCAGTGAAGAGGCAAGCCGAAGCGCGTTTCGTTTGCATGAGCCGTACGTGTGCAGGACCGAACGTGTGTCGGGTGCAATGCGACCGCGACAGGAGTGCTGTGAGTGTACCGCCTTTTTTCCTTTTAAACTAGGTGCTTCGCCCCCTTAAAAATTTTTTTTGTTGCTTCGCGCGATCCATCGATACTACTACTAGTAATCCGGTAATCCCGACTAAGACGGCGCGGCCGGGTCTTTTCCCGCACGATATGCTGGGAGGTTGGCTTAGTTGGGGTTTTTAGGACGAGTAATGCTACACCTACGTAATCCCAGTTACGTAATTAACGTAATGTGAAATGTGTGAGCTGTTAGTTGTAGATTAGGGGGAGGGAGGGGCCCACCACCATGAAAATCAGGGGAGGGGAGAGAGAGGCAATTTACGTTAACCCCTTAGTAGGTTCCCGTAGATGTAGAAAGATGTGAAATGCGTGAATGTGTAGTGGACGTACTATTGGAGTGCCTAAGATAATTTGTGTATGTATAGACCCTATGTGTTTATTTTACTTCGCATGTTAGATTTGTCTCGGTTCAATAAAAAGCAGAGTTGGTGATGATGGTGTGCCTGTCATCCTGCAATATAGGATCTAACGGATAGGAAGGAAACTATGACAATTTACCCACACTCCTCTCCACATTTGCAGATAAGGCTTTCCCTCGTTCATCCTTTTCTCCCACAAGATCTTGATCTTCCGTGCAATGCACGGGCATCTTGCTAGTACTCCTACAATATGTATATTATTGTGAAAGTTCATATACACCGGCCGAGATTAATGCAAACACGGCAGATTTTCATTACATTTCGAACTTTTATAGGACAGAAAAATAAAAGAAACCCGACCCTAAACCTATTCTACGGCGGCGACCGACATCCTCCATCTGCGATCTCTATGTACGGGTGCGGGGTTCAAGACCCGTGAAGTGAAGGTGCGGTCTCCGGCGAGGAAGAGTAGAGCACGGGATACAGACCGGCCAGTTGGCACACCATGCCCTGCCGTCTCCCATGCCCTACTCATCCTCGGAGGAGTCCCTGACCTCGGCGGTGCCGGACGTTGGACGGCGGCAAGTAGGATGCATGGCTGACGGTGCTCCCATCGCCGGCCGCCAGTGTGGCCATCGCTTGTGCGGTCGCGTCCGTGTTCGGCTACGCCGCTATTGCGTCGTGAGAGGTGACTTGAGTGAGGGCGGCGACCTCGAGCTTCATCCCCGAAGACAAGCTCTCCCGCAGAGCGTTCACACTTGCGGTCATGGCGGATGTGGTGCCAGGTAGGAGGACGATGCGCTATGGTGTGGAGGTTAGCTGGGCGTTGCCACTTTAAGTAGCGCATTCCGGTGAGGCCAAGCGTCCAGGTGCGTCATTAAGTCGCCGGAGTTGGTTCCTCGAGCACCGAGCCTCTTATTGATGACATACGAACGGATGGCATGAATGCGGGCAGCTCGTGCCGGCTGGGAACGCACCGCGTGACGGCGCGAGGGACGAGGGTTTTGGTGTGCCAGGGTAGTCATCTGCGGTCGTGGCAACGTTAGAGATGCCCTTTGCTCACATGCGATCCCCGCATGTCATTGAAAAAGCAAGACGACCCGGCATGGTCTCAGGTCCAGAGGATGCAGTTGGCCACGCTACACCACTCCACGGACGTGTCACGGCGCCCCGTGCATCCTCGACGAGCTGGGTGTTGGGGTGTGTTTGGATTGTGGCCAAAGTGCACCTTACCAAAATTTTGGTCATGACCAAAGATTGGTCTTTGTTTGGATGGTTGCCATTTTTTTGGCATGCCAATGAACTCTAGCCAACTCTAGTTCATTTTTCTTGCCAATGTCGGCCAAATCATGGGCAACCAATACCTCAACCAAAATTTTGGTCATGACCCAAAGATTGGTCTTTGTTTGGATGGTTGCCATTTCTTTGGCATGCCAATGAACTCTAGCCGACTCTAGTTCATTTTTCTTGCCAATGTCGGCCAAATCATGGGCAACCAATACCTCAACCAAAATTTTGGCTACCCAATGCTTTGATGGGGAAACCTTGGGAACAAATCAAACATACCGCTGGTTGTGCGACAACACTAACGCCACCCTCGACACACTGAAACCGACCATGTCTAGCTACGATATGAGTGTGTCGCTCACCGCGGTCGCCGTGTCCAGAGGCAGTGCTGGAGCTGCGCCCCGTTGTTGGCCCCAACAACCCACATGAACAGTTGTCGGTGGTGGGGAGATCGTGGGCCAGCTCCTCCATTGGACTAGTCTGCGCTACGTCGTCCCGACGGGTGTGCCCCACATGTCAGTTTCCCTGTTTTCCCGGCCATATTCGAGCGTAAGTGCTCCGCGTTGCGCATTAGGCCTTTCACTATGTAGGCTAAGTGAGACAACTTATTGTTTATTTAAGCCGTTCAAGTATAATCATGTGGCGTTTGCTTATTTCTCATTCCTCTCCAACCCTCTTCTCCATCGATCATGTCGCCCTCCAGTCGAGTCCATCCTCCCGCATGCCTCATTTGGACATTCCGCCGAGTATCATTCGCATGTACCCACCCTAGTCCTCTTTCAATAGATCTCCTGACCCCGAGATGAAATCGAGAGGGAACGAGTGGGGGCACGTGATACCTAAGGCGGATTCAATGAACCGGTGATCATAGCATCCGCAAATCATATATAAAGGGTATTCAATGTTCGTTTCATTTTTGAACGTACAATATACTCCCTCCTATCCTTTCTAGTTTACATATAAGTTTTATGTGTAGTCAAAATATCTCTACTTTGATCAAAAAGGTATCAACATTCAACAACGCCCAATCAATATTGTTAGATTCGTACGTACTCCTAGATTTGTACTCGAGATGGTTTCCAATTTGACTATTGACAAGATTAATAGTACATGAGATGTATAATGTGAAAATTATATCATTGGAAACTCCTTTCACATATGAATTTGACCGTATGATTTGTGTAAGTTGCATGTCATATATTATTACTCTAACATTTGGTCAAAGTTAGCCTCGAAAAACGCATTAGACCCTGTATGCTTTGTGTAAGTTGCATGTCATATATTATTACTCTAACATTTGTGCAAGTTGCATGTCATATATTATTACTCTAACATTTGGTCAAAGTAGTATAGTGGAAGTGGATCCTCTGACGTAGGTATCCCTGCCTTACCCTCCCTTTCAGTCACTTACTGGCGGACCCCATGCTTGCTGCTGTCTTGGCGGACTTGTCTGCTCCGGGATGGTCATCACTACGACCGGCTCGTCGCCGACACCGGTCGTCTTGGCGTTGAGGCGGCGCAGGCGAGGGCAGAAGCGGCCGCGGCTCGGCGGTCTCTCGACGAGGCCAGCCGGCTGCATGAGCAGCTGGCGGGTCAAAAGAGCAGCCTCGAGGCCGAGGTGGAGCTCCTCAAGGCGGAGGCCGCCAAGGCGGCAGAGGCGCAGCGGGCCCTGTTGGAGGTGGACCAGCAGCGCGTCCAGCTGGCCGGCGACAAGGGCCGGCACCACGCCGAGGTGGACCGCCTGCGGGAGCAGGTTGCCACGGCTAAGGGGGCTCGTCAAGACAAGGCCCGTCGCTGCGAGGCGGCCGAGAAGGCGGCCGAGGACAAGGGCGCCGAGCTGAAGGCGGCCCTTGCCAAGGCGGCCGATCTGGAGAAGGCGCTCAAGGAGCGCGATCGCACCATCGAACGGGAGTGGCGCAATACGTTGCTTGAAGTGCAACACCTGGAAGAGTCCTTCTCTAGTAAGTGCTTTTTTCTTGTTGTTCGCTGGGTCGAGATCCGGCCTTTCTTCCTTGTTGTTCTTTTTCTAACTTGCTTCTTCTTTTGCGATAGGGGCCTTCCCAGAGACGCAACGGCTGGCGGAGGAAGCCGTCCGCCATCAGCGTGACCCGGCCGGCGTGGTTGGGTCTGGGACGGATCCGCGGGTGGCCTGGACCTTCCCGGAGATCATCACCGCCGCCGAGGCCCGCCTGGAGGCCCTGGGGACGCAGCTGGGGCGGCTGTCCTAGGACGGCGCTGCGATGACGACGGCCCTATGGCCGGGCTCCGTCCAGCCGATGAGTGGCTTGACGAGTCGCGGCGTGGTGCGTAGACTCCAGAGAACGGCTGGCAACTCGTCGAGCCAGCTACCAGGTGAGCAGATGAGTGGCTCGACGAGTCGCGGCTTGATGCCAGACAGGATGCGTCCATTGGCCCGCTCGACCTGCCCGTTGGACTGTGGATGCGCAACAGAGGCCACGTCGAGGCGGATGCCGGAGATGGAGCAGTATTGTTCGAGCGCGCCCTTGGCGAAGTTGGTGCCGTTGTCGGTGATGATGCTATTTGGCATGCCGTAGCGCACCGCTATGTCTTTGATGAACCGGACGGCTGTTGGCCCGTCCAGTTTCTTGATTGGTCTTGCCTCAATCCACTTGGTAAATTTGTCCACTGCCACCAGCAAGTGTGTCATGCCGCCTCGAGCGGTTTTGAAGGGTCCCACTATGTCGAGTCCCCAGACCGTGAAGGGCCAGGTGATCGGTATGGTGCAGAGTGCTGACGCCGGCTGGTGGCTGCGTTTGCTGAAGCGCTGGCATCCCTCGCACCTGAGGACGAGCAACTCGGCATCTTCGAGGGCCGTGGGCCAGTAGAAACCGTGGCGGAACGCCTTGGCCACCAGGGATCGTGATGTGGCGTGGTGCCCACACTCGCCCTGATGTATGTCGCGGAGGATGTCGATGCCCAGTTCCTGCTCGACGCAGCGCTGGAACACGCCGGTGGAGCTGCGCTTGACAAGCTTGTTGTTGATGATGCTGTAGGCGGACGCTCGATGCTGCACTTGCCGAGCTTCGGTCTCGTCCATGGGGAGAACCCCGTTCTTAAAAAATTCTTATATTGGGAGGGCCCAAGATGGAGCCGTAACCACGACAAGGACGGCCACCTGGGTGGGTTATGAGTCGGCAGCACCCGAGCCGGGTTGAGCAGTCCCCGGGTCGGGTATGGCAATGGTTGGGTCTGGGACAATGGTGGCCGGGTTGAGCTGGGCAGCCCCTAGGCCGGGTTCAGCAGTCCTCGGGCTGGGCTGAGCAGTCCCCGGGCCGTGTTGAGGTGCGGCCGGGTTGTCTGGAACATGGATAGACTTGGAGTCCGGTGATGGCTTGACGGACGGCTTTTGCAGGTGCTCGAGGGAGACGCCGGATGGGATGGCTTGTCGTGACGAGGCGATCTTGGCGAGCGTGTCGGCTGCTTCATTCTCCGCGTGCGGGACGTGGAGGAACTCGTAGCCCTCGAACGATCCGGACAGCTTCTGGACGAGGAAGCGGTAGCTTGCCATGTTGGAGTCGCGGGCGTCCCATTCGCCGGAGCACTGCTGTACCACCAAGTCCGAGTCGCCATAGCACAGGATGCGCCGGATGCCGAGTTCCTTGGCAAGCCGAAGGCCGTGCACAAGGGCTTCGTACTCGGCGACGTTGTTGGAGGCGGCGAAATGGATCTGGAGCGTGTAGTGGAGCCGGTCACCCTTCGGGGATGATAGTACGATGCCGGCCCCTAAGCCGAGTCGCATCTTGGACCCATCGAAGTGCATGCGCCAATGCATCGAGTCGGGAGGCGGTGGCAAGTACTGGGTCTTGGTCCAGTCGACGAGGAAGTCGGCCAGGTCCTGAGACTTGATCGAGGTGCGGGGTTCGTAGAGGATGGTGTGGCCGGCTAGCTGGATTGCCCACTTGGCAACCCGGCCAGAGGCGTCCCGGCACCCAATGATTTCTCCGATAGGCGCCATGCTGACCACGGTGACAACGTGCTCTTGAAAATATTGCTTCAGCTTCTTGGCGGTGAGGTACACGCCGTAACACATCTTCTGGTAGTGCGGGTAGTTCTGCTTGGAGTTGGAGAGCACTTCGCTCAGGTAGTAGACTGGGCGCTGGACGGGTTGGATCTTGCCCTTCTCCGGTCACTCGACCGCCAGCACCGTGCTGACCGCCCGCAGGGTCGTGGCTATGTAGAGCAATAGCGGCTCCTTGTCGGTCGGCGCGGCCAGGATTGGCGCGGTGGAGAGCATGCGCTCGAGGTCTTGGAAGGCCTCGTCTGCCTTGTTGTTCCATTCGAACGAGCTCGTCTTCTACATCAGCTGGTACAGGGGCATCGCCCTCTCGCCCAGCCGGCTTAGGAACCGGTTGACCGAGGCCAAGCACCCGGTGAACTTCTGGACATCGCGCAGCCGAGCCGGCTTGTGCATGCACTCGATGGCCTTGATCTTCTCCGGGTTCGCCTCAATGCCGCGTTCCAAGACGAGGAAGCCGAGTAGCTTTCCGGCCGGAACGCCGAAGACGCATTTTCCAGGTTAAGCTTAACCTTGTATTCGCGGAGGTTGGCGAATGTTTCCTTCAAATCGTCGAGGAGCGTGAGGTGCTGCTTGGTCTTCACCATGATGTCGTCCACGTACACGTGGATATTGCGGCCGAGTTATGGTAGCAGGTATTTCTGCATGCAGCGCTGGAAGGTGGCGCCGACGTTCTTCAAGCCGAACGACATGGTGACGTAGCAATATGCCCCGAAGGGCATGATGAAGGACGTCTTCAGGGCGTCGGCCAGGTCCAGCTTGATCTGGTGGTTGCCGGAGTAAGCGTCCTGGAAGGACAGGAGCTCACACCCGGCGGTCGAGTAGATGACTTGGTCGATCCATGGGAGGGCGAATGGATCCTTGGGACAGGCCTTGTTGAGGCTGGTGTAGTCGATACACATGCGCCAGGTCTTGTTCTTCTTCAGGACGAGGACTGGGTTGGCCGGCCACTCGGGATGAAACACTTCCATTATGAAGCAGGCCGCCAGAAGGTTGGCGACCTCTTCAGCAATGGTTCTTCTCTTCTCTTCGGAAAATCGTCGTAGAGGTTGACGGACGGGCTTGGCGTCCTTGCGGACATGAAGTTTGTGCTCGGCGTACTTCCTCGGGATATCCGACATGTCCTTGGGGGTCCATGCGAAGATATCCCGTTTCTCACGGAGGAAGTCGACGAGATCGCCTTCCTATTTGCTATCGAGGCGGGCGCCTACGACAACGTACTTGCTGCTGCTGGGGTCTTATGGGTTGAGCTTCACTTTCTTGATCTCCTTGGAGGGCTTGAAGGCGGCCTTGTCGGCCGGATCTGAGGTCGGGATCGACGCGGCGGAGGCCTCGCCTGCCAGGGCGACGATCCGGTCGAGCTGGCGCCGCTCCTCGGCAATGACCAGCGACTTGGCCAACTTGGCGCCATCTCGGGCGCACTCCAGGGACTTGCGGTAATCGCCGGTGATGGTGATGAGGCCCTTGGGACCCGGCATCTTCATCTTCAGGTACGCGTAGTGGGGAACCGCCATGAATTTGGCGAGGGCGGACCGGCCCAGCAACGTGTGATACGCGATGGACAGGTCCACCACTTCGAACCAGATCGGTTCGCGCCCGAAGTGGCTGTTGTCACCGAACAGGACATCTAGCCGGACCCGGCCAATGGGGGAGCAGGAGAGGCCGGGCACGATGCCGTGAAAGATCATCCGGGTCGGCTCCAGGTCCTCGGCCTTGAGGCCGAGCTTGGTCATCGTGTCGCGGTAGAGGATGTTGATGCTGCTGCCGTCGTCGATGAGGACTCGGGAGAACTTGCATGTGCGCCGCGCGACGATGGTGGGGTTGAGGACGAGGGCGTAACCACCAGGACTTGGCATGACTGCCGGGTGATCCTCCCGGGTCCAGGTGATTGGGCGATCCGACCAATGCATGAACTCTGGCTTGGCCGGGACGACGGTGTTCACCTCCTGCCGAAGGAGGCGCTCGCTGCACTTCTCGTCGCCGAGGCTGGTGAATACGATGTAGGCCACGTTCTGGTCTGGGTAGGCGTCGTCGTGCATCGCGCCGCCAGCTGGAGGTGGCGGTGGAGGAGGTGGCGGCTGTCCAGCGCCCGGAGCCGGAGCCGGAGGGGGCGGGACGTCGCCCCTCATGATGCGCTTGGTGATGGCGCACTGCCGAAGCATGTGCGTGGAGTGTCTTGTGCCGCTGTGGTGCTTGCAAGGGCGTCGAGCATCTGCTCAAAGCTCATGGCGGGTTGCCATGCCATCTTGCCGGTTTGCCGGCGCTTCGCCGCCGGGTCCGCCGCGGGCTCGGTGGCTGTGACGAGCCGGTTGTCGCGACGCGGCGCCGGCTAGTCGGCCTTGCGCATGTTGTTCTAGTGATGCTGCTGTCGGCTGCTTTCGCTGGCCGGTTTTGGAGGGGGAACCAGCTTCGCCTTGCCGGCTTCATCCAGCGCCACCTGGATCTTCATGGCGGAGTCGACTTTAGCGTACTTGTCTGCCGTCACCATGAGCGCGGCCATGGTGGTCGGCTCGGAGCGTAAGAGCTTGTGCTTGAGGAGGGTGCCGTCTCAGCACCCGTTGACGAAGTACTGAATCGCCTCGACTTCATGGACGCCCTCGCAGCTGTTCTGGAGCTCGGCCAGCGTGCGAGGTACTCGTGGCCGGTCTCCGTAGGCCCTTGCACACACATGGCGAGCTGGCTAGGGCGGCCGGGTCGCTTGTAGGTCCCCGTGAAGTTGCAGATGAAGGCTTCCTCGAAGTCCACCCACGTGTTGATGCTGCCCGTCGACAGGCTGTTCAACCATGTGCGGGCCGACCCTTGGAGCATGAGCGGTGCGTAGCGCACGGCGAGACGACGATTGGCACCGGTGATGCCAATGGCCGTGGTGTAATCGGTGCGCCAGTCTTCTTGCTTCACCGTCCCGTTGTACTTGGGGGTGTCGTGGGGGAGCATGAATCCTTTGGGAAAAGGCTCCTCCCGGATGCGGGGTCCGAAGCACGCCGGCCCGATAGCGCCACTCTCCTCCATCTCCAGGGAGTGAGCGAGCCGATCGAGGTGGTGGCGAGCGTCGGCGTCGTCGATGGCGCGTGGGCCGAGTCGACTTGCGGCCAGGCTACGGGGGGCCGGGTCCGTGCTGGATCTCTAGGACGGGCTCGTCGCCCAATCCATCGGCGGCTGTAGCGGCCGGGTCGCACCGAATCTGGGTTCGGCCGGAGTGCGCCTCGCCGGGTGGCGAGGAAGCGGTGTGCAGAAGTTCGCCAGACCCGCCAAGGCGGGTGGAGCCGGATCCCGTCGGCTTGGCAAGCTGGTTGAGGCGGTCCTGTTGGGCGTTGGCGGCGTGGAGGAGTTCGCGCATCCGCCCGATGCGCTCTTTCAGCTCCTCACCCGCGAGCTGGTCCAGGCCGGCTGCGGCTGCCTGGGCAGCGCGCATGTTCTTCACTGGGGTCTCGTAGACGATTGAGACGGCGCCGAGGGCCCGGCCGATCGCTCCTCCCCGGGCACGCACATCGGCGACCCGGCTTGGGCCGGCCGCGGCGGGCGTGAATCCATAGGCGGCATTGCGCTCCAGTTGAGCGGCGTCCAGACGACGCTGAGTGGCGGCGAGCGTCTCGGACAGGTCCAGCATCTGCTGGCTTCTTTTCTCAAGCTGGGTTCGGGCCTCGGCGACGTTGGTGGCGTCGACGTCGGTGCTGATGGGGATGCGGAGGCTCCGCATTGCAGCGTGCAACGGATTGGACGGCTCGATCCGTTCCGCCGCGGCCCTGGCTTCGGCGGCCTTCCTCGTCTCACTCGACAAGGAGGAGACGCCGTCGCCGGTGGCGAAGACCTCCACATGAACCTCTGCTGCCCCGACGGGGACGCTGCCGCCGAGGGGGAGGGGAGAGTCGGAGTAGCTGAGCACCTCGCTGGGGTACTCGTCGGCCGCGAACGCATCGGAGATGCGCAGCGCGGCGAAGGAGGCGGCGAGCGCGCCGATGACGTCGTCCGCCGGTGTAGGAAAAGGGCCCCGTCTGAAGCATGCTCCTGGCCAGCTCCTCGAGCTGCCCTACGGTGGGCGCCAACTATCGTGGTGGGCGCACGACAGATGCCAAGGGATGGCTAAAGAGAGGAGGAGGCTCGAGGGCGCTGGTGGGCTCCAGAGGCGAGGTTGGCATGAGCGGGCGCGGGACGCCGGACATACCCAGGTTCGGGGCTCTCCGGAGAGATAATACCCCTAGTCCTGCCGAGTTTTGTTGGATGATCGATAGTACAATGTCGCTCCTGGAGCTGTATGGAAGAGGAAGGAAACTGGCCAAGGCTTAGGCAGTTCCCTCTCCTGGGGTGTTACTAACTTGGCGAGTGTGATGGAATGAGTTCTCTGGTGTGTCTATATCTCTCCTCTCTCTCCCTGCACGAGGGCTCCTGTGGGGTTTTATAGGTCAACCCCCAGGGGTACAATGGTAATGTTACAAGTTGGTGGGTCCATAGTGTCGGCGTCCGGGGACCCAGGCTAGGTCCCGCTGAGGGCTTGTGGTTCGCTGGGTTCCCCTAGGTGCGGGCCCCCGCGTGCCTAGGGGGACTGTGCGCCGTCTTGTCAATCGTCAGGGCGTGGCCGAGTCGAGTCGTGTACAGTGCTCTCCGTCAAGTCGCCGCTTGCTGTTGTCAGCGGTGGGGGTGGGGGCACTGTAGCCCCGCCGGCCTTGGTCAGCGGGTAGGTGAGGAGCACTATTGCTACATACCCGCTGACCAGAGGCATGGGCGGGGCACTGTCGCCTCAGTCATCATTGATTGAAGCCTTGTCCCATCGCACGACCTGGATGGGACGGGTGCTGACCCGCGGCTGGACTGCGTAGCACGCCACGGGTGGTGCTATCTTGTCGAGGAAGCTTTGGTCGTGCCGGGTTCGGCTGTCTTGCGCTAGTTGTTGAGGCCGAGTCGACGTGTCTTGCCGGGTCGGCTAGTCTGCCGGCTTGCAGGGCTTGGCCGGGTCGAGCGACCCGGCCAAGTGCATGCCGGTATTGAGGGGCAGTGCTGACCCCGTTGTTTTTGAAGAAGATCCGGGTTCCGTTGCCTGCCCGGGGTCCATCCCCCCGACAATATCTGCCTGCCGACAAGGTGCAAGGGAAGCCTGGGCCATGGTGAAGATGCGATATACCAAGGCTGACCCGAACCACATGGCCGAGGTCGGACCTGTGGGGTCTGATGGAAAAGAGATCCCCGTTAGTCTGGTGTATGACCAGGTAGAATTAGCCGCAAAGTATTCCCAATAGGATTGTAGGCTAGACAGCCTGTTGGATGGTATAGAAGAATAATTTAGTCAGTCTAAGTGATTGTGTACTTCAAGTGACATATATTCTCTCTAGCCGGATTGTAAATCATTTGTCATGGAGGACCTTTTTGCTTCGACCTCCGGACTCGACAGTCCGGAGTGTATCCGAATACCCGCTCAGTTATGTAAAAACCGGGGTACGCGTGGAAACCAGGCGTAGGGGTCATAAGTGCTTGAACAGACAAGTACCCAACTAGCTATGTTATATTACATGGATAGTAAGAAACATCTTCCAGGGAGAATAGTTACGTTAAGGGTTCCTTTCCCTGGGTACGCATGCATTAAAGTGCATGTCCGGACTGCGAGAAGAGACACAAGATATAAACATCTGGGGGCATGTATTGCAATAAGTAAAACTCATCTTTTGTTCACCGACCGAATATTCCCTTAAGAACGCTAGCTTTCGGCTTCACCCAGTCTGAGGTACACATCCGGCTGACCCGACAGTAACAATCGCAGAGGTGCTCCCCCTATGCCCTAGCCGAATTAACGGGAACTGAGGGAGTCCTGGATTAGGGGGTGTCCGGATAGCCGGACTATACCTTCGGCTGGACTCCTGGACTATGCAGATACAAGATTGAAGACTTCGTCCTGTGTCCGGAAGGGACTTTCCTTGGCGTGGAAGGCAAGCTTGGCGATAAGGATATGTAGATCTCCTACCATTGTAACCGACTCTGTGTAACCCTAGCCCTCTCCAGTGTCTATATAAACCGGAGGGTTTTAGTCCGTAGGAACAACAATCATACCATAGGCTAGCTTCTAGGGTTTAGCCTCCTTGATCTCGTGGTAGATCTACTCTTGTACTACCCATATCATCAATATTAATCAAGCAGGAGTAGGGTTTTACCTCCATCGAGAGGGCCCGAACCTGGGTAAAAACATCGTGTCCCTTGTCTCCTGTTACCATCCGCCTAGACGCACAGTTCGGGACCCCCTACCCGAGATCCGCCGGTTTTGACACTGACATTGGTGCTTTCATTGAGAGTTCCTCTGTGTCGTCACTTTTAGGCCCGATGGCTCCTCCGATCATCAACGATGATGTGATCCAGGGTGAGACTTTTCTCCCTGGACAGATCTTCGTATTTGGCGGCTTTGCACTGCGGGCCAATTCGCTTGGCCATCTGGAGCAGATCGAAAGCTACGCCCCTGGCCGTCAGGTCAGATTTGGAAGTTTAAACTACACAACGGACGACTGTGGAGACTTGATCTTCGACGGATCTGAGCCGCAGCCGAGCGCGCCGCACTGTCCCGGTGGGCATGATCTAGCTCTGCCGCCGAACAGTGCCCTGGAGGCCGCACCTGTGTCCGCTCCGACCCTTGGCTCGGAGCCGACCACACCAATCGAGGATGGGTGGTTAGACACTGCCTCGGGGGCTGCAATCTCTACGACGATCAAGCCGAACACCAGCCTTGTCCTCCGCGAAGCCCGTGACTCCAAGATGCCGGACTCCTCTCCGGACTCCGAGCCATCCGCGCCCCTACCGACCGAATCCGATTGGGCGCCGATCATGGAGTTCACCATCGCAGACATCTTTCAGCACTCGCCCTTCGGCAACATTCTGAATTCACTCAGGTCTCTCTCTTTGTCAGAAGAGTCCTGGCCGGACTATGACCGGCAGGATTGGGATGTGGACGATGAAGAAATTCGATGCCCACCCACCACCCACTTCGTAGCCACTGTCGATAATTTAAACGACGTGCTCGACTTCGACTCCGAAGACATCGACGGTATGGATGATGATGTAGGAGATGAACATGAACCAACGCCTATAAGGCATTGGACAGCCACCTCATCTCATGATGTATACATGGTGGACACACCCAAAGGAAGCGACGACGAGGAAACAGGGATGCAACGAGGGATCGTTCACTCGAAAAGCAATCAAAGCGGCGACGTAAGCGCCGCTCCAAGCCCTGCCTCGATAGAGACAGCAGCCATACAGACCCAGCCATAGAGCAGGACGAGCCAGCAGACAACGAACATGCCTTCGAGCAACCGTCCGAACAGGGCAACTTGGATAAACAAACCGAACACCCCGTCCCCGACGAAAACAACAGTCCGGACGACCTTACGCCGGATAGGCTCATGGAGCAGAAGAACCTCCACAAAAGGCTCATTGCCACTGCGCGTAGCCTGAAAAAGCAGAAGCGGAAGCTCAAAACTGCGGAAGATGCACTCAGAATCAGATGGAGCAAAGTACGCAACACCGCAGACAAATATGGCGGCAGTCGCCGCACAAAAAGCTATCCAAAGCGAAAGCTACTGCCTGAATTTGACGAGGAGGCCTTAGAGCCCCCGTAGTCAAAAAATAGGAAAGCCACCCAGTCGGATAGACGACCGCATGGCCAGCATGGAGTGGCAAGCGGCGCCGCACACAAGCTGGCACACGATCCACCAAAAGATCCGCATCAAAAAGATGGCCCAGCCAGATCTATCTATGGGCCAAGAAATCAAGCTCTAGTAAGCAACGCAACACAACAAATATCCGAACATCACGGCACACCCAAATACAGGGGTGCCGCACACCCCCTATGTTTCACCGATGAGGTGCTGGACCATGAATTTCCAGCGGGATTCAAGCCCGTAAACATAGAGGCGTACGATGGAACAAGGATTATATCCTCCACATACACATGGCCAGAGGAGATGACCTCCACGCCATAAAATACTTACCCCTCAAGCTTCAAGGGCCAGCCCGGCATTGGCTCAAAAGCCTTCCCGAAAACACCATTGGAAGTTGGGAAGAGCTTGAGGATGCTTTCCGGGTAAATTTTCAAGGGACCTATGTACGCCCTCCAGATGCAGGCGATCTCAGTCACATAACTCAACAGCCCGGAGAGTCAGCTCGGAAATTCTGGAACATATTTCTTACTAAAAAGAATCAGATAGTCGACTATCCGGACGCCTAAGCCCTAGCAGCTTTTAAGAATAACGTTCGAGACGAATGGCTCGCCAGACACCTCGGCCAAGAAAAGCCAAGAACAATGGCCGCATTAACAAGCCTCATGACCCGCTTTTGCGCAGGAGAGGACAGCTGGTTGGCAAGATGTAGCACCAGCGACCCAAGTACATCCGAAGTTAGGGATGGAAACGGAAAACCTCGACGCAGCAAGGACCAGCGCCGGAATAAGGGAAACAGACCAAAGAGCACGGCGGTCAACGCCGGATTCAAAAGCTCATGACAGAATCAGAGAAAGCTGCCCCTCAAGGATAACAGGGACGAGCTATCCAACTTAAACAAAATCTTGGACAAGATATGCCAAATACATAGTACTCCCGGGAAGCCTGCGAACCATACCCACAGAGATTGTTGGGTTTTCAAGAAATTCGGCAAACTCAACGCCGAACACAAGGGGCTCGACACACCAAGTGAGGACGATGACGAACCCCACAAGCAGAGCACCAGGAAACAAAAGGCTTTCCCATAAGAAGTCAAAACAGTAAACTTACTTCACGTGACGAACACAATGGCGCCAACAGACATACGCGCCATACGGCCTATCCCAAAGGAGTCTCGCCAATGGTTGTTAAAACCGATCACCTTCGACCATCAGGATTACTCTAGAAGTATCCGGAACGCAGGCTGGACTGCCTTGGTATTAGATCCAATAATCGGCAGACTCCACTTTACAAATGTCCTAATGGACGGCGGCAGTGGTCTAAACCTGTTATACCAGGACACAATCCGCAACATAGGGATAGACCCAACAAAAGTTCGCCATAGCAAAACCTCCTTTCAAGGGGTAACGCCAGGCCCGGATGCCCGTTGCATGGGTTCTCTCCGGCTAGAAGTTATGTTCGGCTCCCCCGATAACTTCCGTCGCGAACAACTAACTTTCCACACCGCCCCATTCTCAAGTAGCTATCAAGCACTGCTGGGACGCGAAGCTTTCGCCCGCTTTAACGCAATACCGCATTATGCATCTCTTACACTTAAGATGCCCGGTCCACGAGGCATCATCCCATTAAAGGGAAAACATTGAGTGTTCCTCCCGCGCGGAAGACAGTGCGGCTGCCTTGACATCCCCACAATAAAGCGCCTTCACCAGCCAAAGCACCAAAACAGGTCATTAAGACCACAGACACGGCTAGATGAGTCCGGCATAAACATATAATTGATAAAGGCTTAATAGCCGTATACCCCTGTACTAGGGGCTCCGCGCATATAAAACAAGAGACAATAAAGCTCAATTTTACCCATTTCGATTTATACTTTGTTTATTTAGTATAACTCATGTTCGGCACGATCTTTCTTCAACTAAGTCCCTCTCTTTTACAGATGAACACTATGCTACGCCCGTCCAGGATACGGCACAACAGAGACACATGCGCAGACGTGTAGCAGGGACCCGTTCCAAGGATTCTTTTCAGATTAAGACCCTGCGTAAACCTTTTTTACTGTCTCTTGTTGATACACATCCCCTGGTTTCTTGGTATAACCAAGGAGGAGACTGGCGTTTTGGCATGTGGCCACGTCAGAGTTTTGCGCATACCTGGACACTAGGGGCTTATTACTAAGGGCGTTATCCCGCCCGCCCTCATAAAGACCGAATACCTTTGGGAGTGTTCGGCTCGCGAGTTTGGCCTTATATGCATCAGCTCCGAATCATGTCTTTGGTCAAATGTTGGGTTTGCCCGGCTCCTGTGTTTTGCTACCTTACGTTCCGCTCTATCGGCTAAGGCGGCACCAGGAGAACTACTGCGATTGTGCCCCGGTTCGGCCAGCGAGCACCTCAGTAGAGAAAGCCGAAAACTGACTATCATGATATAGCGTGAGACGGGTCAACCACTCGATGACTTACCGGAATCTTTATGATTCCTCCGCATTAACGAAGGGCCGCTTCCTGGCCAGGCACATATGCGCCCCGAGTTTGGGCGAGCGCAGGCGCCACCAGGGGCTATATAAGTAGCCTCACTGTCAAACTCCTATGGCTAAGTGAAAGTGATAAAGCATCATAGTCTGATTGCCTAGTTCGCTGCGCTATCACCTCCTTTGTAGGACCAAGACGTTGGATCAAGTGTGAAAATGCGCCTTCTGCGAACACCCCCGCATTATGTGCGTGGGGGTTGAAGCCGACGACTGCCATCTTTCAGATTATATATACATATATGTTAAACGGCCGCACAGGAGGTATTATAATACTTGCAGGCACAAGTATAAAAAGCTTCTACAATTTATCAAAATATTGTTTTACAATAAAATATGCTATTCGAATATAGTATCCTTCGAGCACTGCGTCTCTAATAAACGAGCGCCTTGCAGAACTTCCTGAAAATAGTGCTCGGCAGGTACTCGGCTTCCATCCGAGTCTGGGGATGCAACAACGGTGGCCTCCATTTCCGCCCAGTATGTCTTGACACGGGCAAGAGCCATCCGCGCACCCTCTATCCACGCTGACCTCTTCATCGCATTAATATGCGGCGCCGCACCAAGGAACTGATGCACCAAGTTGAAATAACTTTTTGGCTCTGGCCTCTCTGGCCACAGACGACTCATGACATACTTCATGGCGAGTTCGGACAACCTATTTAGCTCGGCCCATTTGGCCAAACGATCGGCTAATGACAGTGGACGCTCCGGATTGTGGAACTGTGACCAAAAGAGCTTTCCCACTTCGCGATCTTCTTGATCTTGGAAGTGTTCGGCCGCATCTGCGGCACTCGCTGCCAAATCCAGATAGGTGTCCACCGTACTCCACATCCGGTCTAACGGAGCATGTTTAGGATCACAGAACTTCCTCCGCAGCATAAAGGCTTTCCAGCCGCGATCTCTCCAGCCTGACGCAGCTCCTCCTTCATAGCTCTCATCGCAGAGCGAGCATCCTTGGCATCGGCAACGGCCTTCTCCAGGTCTGTCTATTCCGCCTGATCTTCTTTTTCAAGAAGCTTGCAACGGTCAGCAGCGCTCTTCAGCTTCACAGCCATCTCGGCCATTTCCTTCTTGCTTCGACAGTGAGCAGCCTATTCGGCTTTCAGCTCTTCAATTGCCTTTTCGGCAGCCGCATCACTTGTCCTGGCTTGCTCCTTGGCTCGGGCAAGTTCTGCCCAAAGATTCTCCATGGCAGCAGCACCATCTGCATCAAGCGCACACATTGTAAGATACTGGCATAAAACTCCTCTTACTAGGTGCCGCTGGAGTAATTACATACCTTGTGCCTCGTCAAGCCGCTTGTTGACAAGCGCGATGTCGGCATCTGCCACGTCAAGTTGCCGCTTTAGCTCGGCAAATTCATCAGTCCGGCTGGCCACCCGACACTTCGCCACCTACGTATGAAGGCGGCATATTAAACCTGGGATTATGATCCTCTGCGTGCCGTCACTTTTGACAACGCACAGAGTCTCAGGGGCTACTATCTACACAGGGCGCATCTTATTTATGCGCAACTGTCCAAAAAGGGTACATTATTTCGCGTACCTCAAAACCTGTCAGTAAACTCCTGACGGCCTCGTGCAATCCACTCTCCGCGGATGAAATCCTCTCAATCACCGTACCCATCAATGCACGGTGCTCCTCTAAGATAGATGCTCGCCCTAGCAGATCCTTCAGCTCCTCCGACCGCGCACCAGACGGTGTCAGACTCGTCCGATGGCCCTTTCCGAAGGCCGGACGCGGAGGGCTTTGGGGGGCCATATGACTACCTTCCAGCCCTGCCGGATTCGGAGAAACCCTCCGCGACGATACCTCAGGGTCGCCTGCCTCGCAAGGCGGTACAGCAGGGGGAGGCGTTCCGCTCTCCATCATCTCCGGAAGAAGATCCCCTGAGGACGAGCTCTGCTGAGAAGGGCTAAGGTCCGAGCTACAAGGTAAATTTTCGATTACTCTTCTCAGATATAACGCAAGGATTTCTCTCATTTCTTAAAAATAAAAACTCCTCTCTACTTACGGCTCGGTGGAGGGCTGATCCCCTTGAGGGCATAATTCGGCCGAAGTATCCCCCGGCGCAGGATCCTCTGACGAAGATTTCTTCCCCCGCTTTGAGGCCATGGTCTCCGGGTCGTCAGAGGCAGTCCTCTTCTTCCCCTGAGGAGAGGAATTTTCGAGATTCCTCCCTTCCGTACAACCTTCTTCGAGGAGCCTGTAGCTTCCTTGTCCCCTCCCTCGCTTTCCTCCGAAGGCACAACCTCCAACATCCTGACTAGCACGTGATCCGGCGTGGTCTCGGGGAGGGGGCCGGACACCTGATTAGCTTTGCTTTCGCTATCCACTCCTGTTTAAAGGACAACTCTTTTAGGGGCAATTTTATGATAAATATACGGATAGCGAGTCCGGGCACAAGGCTACTTACTTGAGTATCCGGGCGATTGCAGCTCAGGCCTGCGTCCTCGGTCAAGTCCGGACACATTGCTTGTGATCCGAAGAACAATTTGTACATCTCCACGGGCGTTGCGCCCATGAAATGCTGGAGAGCTCGTGGTCCCTCCGGATTGAACTCCCACAGGCGAAGGGGGCGACGTTTGCCGGGCAAGGCTCGGCGGATCAACATGACCCGCGTCACCACGACCAGGCTAATGTCTCTTTCTAAGAGATCTCGAATGCGGCCCTGCAACAAGGGCACGTCCTTGGATGGCCCCCAGTCCAGTCCTTTATTGACCCATGACACTAGCTGTGGTGGGGGACCCGAGCGAAAGGCAGGTGGCGCCACCCACTAGGTGCCCCTGGGAACGGTGATGTAAAACCACTCTCGTTGCCATAAGCTGGACTCCTCTTGAAAAGAGCCCTCGGGCCATGGAGCACCAGCATTCTTGCTTATAACAGCACCTCCGCACTCCGCGTGCCATCCCTCGATCATCTTCGACTCTACTTTGAAGGTCTTGAGCCATAGTCCAAAGTGAGGAGTAGTACGGAGGAAGGCTTCACACACGATGATGAATGAGGAAATATGGAGGATGGACTCCGGAGCTAAGTTGTGAAATTTCAGCCCATAATAAAACATGAGCCCCCTCACGAAGGGATCCGTCGGGAAGCCTAGCCCCCGAAGGAAGTGAGACATGAACACCACACTCTCACCAGGCTTGGGAGTGGGAATGACCTGCCCTTGAGCAGGCAGCCTATGCTAGATTTCGCTGGTCAAGAACCTGGCCTCTCTCAACTTCAGCACGTCCTCCTCCGTGGCATCCATCGGCCTCGAAGGCCGGAACCGGACATTGTCGAAGGTCCGAAGCGCCTGAAATCTGGAGCCTTGGGTGTTGGAACTCGAGGCGAAGGGCGAACTCGTTTGAGATTGAAAGAAAGGAGTAAGGCCTTGGTCTCTTTATAAGAGGTTGAATACCAAGGGCCCTCCCTGTGACCGTTTGGGACTCGCCTTTGATCGAGAAAACGTACCAACGGGTACAGTTGGGTTACCCATGCCCGTATTGATGAGAATCCCGAAATAAGGGGACACGATCTCTGCTTTGACAAGACGTGCCAAGGAAACCGCCTCGCTAAACGCGCTGAGGTGGGACAGCAAAACGATTTGAATAAAGACTTGGTCGTGGTGTGATGTCATGCTACGGAATACGTCAGCATATTAGATTTGTGTAAACATTATTCTCTCTATGGCAATATGTGGAAACTTATTTTGCAGAGCCGGACACTACCTTTGTGTTCAAAATCTTCTATGAAGTACTTGGAGGAGGAACCCGCCTTGCAATGCCGAAGACAATCTGCACGCCGGACTCGTCGTCATTGAAGCCTAGTTCAGGGGCTACTGAGGGAGTCCTGGATTAGGGGGTGTCCAGATAGCCGGACTATACCTTCGGCCGGACTCCTGGACTATGAAGATACAAGAATGAAGACTTTGTCCCGTGTCCGGAAGGGACTTTCCTTGGCATGGAAGGCAAGCTTGGCGATACGGATATGTAGATCTCCTACCATTGTAACCGACTCTGTGTAACCCTAGCCCTCTCCGGTGTCTATATAAACCGGAGGGTTTTAGTCCGTAGGAACAACAATCATACCATAGGCTAGCTTCTAGGGTTTAGCCTCCTTGATCTCGTGGTAGATCTACTCTTGTACTACCCATATCATCAATATTAATCAAGCAGGAGTAGGGTTTTACCTCCATCGAGAGGGCCCGAACCTGGGTAAAAACATCGTGTCCCTTGTCTCCTGTTACCATCTGCCTAGACGCACAGTTCGGGACCCCCTACCCGAGATCCGCCGGTTTTGACACCGACAGGAACATAGGGCATAAACACAAGAGCCAGGCAACCCAGCTTGGCCAAAACTTAAGTCATATCGATGCATATAATGGCGAAGAAAAGGTACATGTGGAAAAGTAACACATGTGCAGGGGGCATAGAGCCCGGAACGTAATTATATTAAGCTTCTGTATAAGAAGCCCCCAGGTATAATGAGCCCACATGGCGCATCAAGAGTGTGTAGTCAAGACACATTTTAACCTTTTAAGGCCGTGAAGAAAAAAGGGAAGAAAGAAAGAAAGAAAGATAGAGAGCGGATATATATATAAAAAGGCAGAGCTAAGGAGACGAACACAGAGTCCGACACTAGGCGTAGAACCTTCGGAGTCTGGCCGCGTTCCATGGGTTTGGCTCGAGTCGATTGTTCGATGCATCCCGCAGACGGTACGCTCCACCGGTTAGAACTTTGTCAATGACGAAGGGACCTTCCCATTTTGGCTTGAGCTTTTCCTTTTTCTTCTTTGGTAAGCATAGAACGAGTTCACCAATGTTATAAGTTTTGGCCCGCACTTCTCTGCTTTCATACCGTCGAGCCTGTTGCTGATAGAATGCGAAGCGGGATTTTGCTACGCCACGCTCCTCCTCCAGGGTGTCTAAACTGTCTTGCCGATCAAGCTCGGCTTCTTTCTCTTCGTACATGCGCACTCGAGGTGAGTCATGAATGATGTCGCAGGGCAATACCACCTCTGCGCCGTACACCATAAAAAACGGTGTGTATCCGGCGGTGCGATTCGGCATGGTCCGCAACCCCCATAGTACGGAGTCGAGCTCCTCAACCCAGTGCATATCGGATTCCTTCAAGCATCGCACTAATCTGGGTTTAATGCCGCTCATAATAAGACCATTTGCTCGTTTGACTTGACCATTTGTTTGGGGGTGATAGACGGAGGCATAATCGAGCTTAATGCCCATGCTGCCGCACCAAGGTTTTACCTCGTTAGCTGTAAAGTTCGAGCCGTTATTGGTGATGATGTTGTGGGGGACACCATAATGGTGTACAACCCCGTATATGAAGTCTATCACTGGTCCGGACTCGGTCATTTTAACTGGTTTAGCTTCTATCCATTTGGTGAATTTATCCACCATGACCAATAGGTACTTTTTTTATGGCTTCCTCCTTTAAGGGGTCCGACCATCTCAAGCCCCCAGACCGCGAAGGGCCAGGTAATGGGGATTGTTTGGAGAGCGGTAGGTGGCATATGGCTTTGGTTTGCAAAAAGCTGGCAACCGACACAATGTTGGACGAGGTCCTGTGCGTCTGCTCGGGCTGTCGGCCAGTAGAAACCTGTACGGAAGGCCTTGCTTACAAGGGTCCGAACTGCGGCGTGATGGCCGCCGAGTCCAGCATGAATTTCTACCAAAAGTTGCCGTCCTTCCTCTTCGGAGATACACCTTTGAAGTACTCCGGTAGCGTTTTTCTTATAAAGCTCTCCCTCGTGGACCTTGTAGGCTTTAGACCGCTGCACAATGCAACGTGCCTCGTTTGGGTCCTCAGGGAGTTCTTGCCTATTTAGGTAAGCCAAAAAGGGTTCTGTCCACGGGGCGATGACAACCATAATCACATGGCCCGAAGGTGTTATTTCGGTGGCAGAGCCTCCGATTACGTCAGAGTGCTCGGGATCTGGTGTTGTGGCCATTTCCGGACTGTTGTTGCCGGTCTCCCCTTCCCACGCCACGGATGGCTTAAACAGCCTTTCCAAGAAGATATTGGCTGGTACAAGGTCGCGCTTAGCGCCGACGCGGGTGAGGATATCCACCGGTTGATTGTTTTCTCGGACCACATGGTGGAATTCGAGCCCCTCGAATCGAGCTGACATTTTGAGGACAGCATTGCGGTAAGCCGCCATTTTTGGGTCCTTGGCATCAAAGTATCCATTTGTTTGAGATATTGCGAGGTTCGAATCCCCACGCACCACTAGGCGTTGAATACCCATGGAGACTGCCATCCGGAGACCATGCAATAGGGCCTCATATTCTGCTGCATTGTTGGAGTCTGTGTATAATCTTTGGATTATGTATTGGACTGTATCTCCAGTGGGGGATGTCAGGACGACGCCTGCCCCTAGACTAGCCAGCATCTTGGAGCCGTCGAAGTGCATGATCCAATTGGAGTACACGCCGTACTCTTTAGGGAGTTCGGCTTCTGTCCATTCGGCGACGAAATCAACTAGTACTTGCGACTTAATGGCTCGCCGGGGTTTGTATGTTATGTCAAACAGGAGGAGCTCAATAGCCCATTTAGCAATCCGGCCCGTGGCATCGCGGTTATTTATTATGTCGTTGAGTGGTACTTCAGAGGCCACCGTGATTGAACACTCTTGAATGTAGTGTCATAGTTTTCGGGATGCCATGAAGACCGCGTATGCTATCTTTTGATAATGTGGGTACCGTGATTTGCATGGAGTGAGGAGAGTGGATACGCAGTATACCGGCTTTTGAAGCGGGAATTTATGTCTGTCTGTCTCTCGTTCGACGATGAGCACTGCGCTTACAACCTGGTGTGTTGCCGCTATATATAACATCATTGGTTCGTCGATATTTGGCGCGGCCAAGATTGGGTTGCTGGCCAAGAGGGCTTTTATTTCTTCCAATCCGGCCGTGGCCGCATCCGTCCAATCGAAGTGTTCGGTGCGTCGAAGAAGGCGATAAAGAGGTAATGCCCTTTCTCCCAGTCGGGAGATAAAGCGGCTTAAGGTAGCCACGCATCCAGTTAATTTCTGGATTTGCTTGAGGTCTGTTGGGGTAGCCAACTGTGACAGAGCTCGGATTTTAGCCGGATTTGCTTCAATTCCTCTATTGGAAATGATGAAGCCCAAGAGCTTTCTGGCAGGCACGCCGAAAACGCATTTTTCCGGATTGAGCTTGATGTCATATGTTCGGAGATTGTCGAACGTAAGCCTCAAGTCGTCTATTAAGGATTCGATGTGTCTGGTTTTAATGACCACATCGTCTACATATGCCTCCACTGTTTTGCCAATTTGTGCTTCTAGGCATGTCTGAATCATGCGCTGGTAGGTTGCACCGGCGTTTTTTAGCCTGAAAGGCATGGTGTTAAAACAGAAGGGGCCGTATGGGGTGATGAATGTCGTCGCGGCTTGATCAGACCCTGCCATCTTGATTTGATGGTATCCGGAGTATGTGTCGAGGAAGCACAATGAGTCGTGTCCTACGATAGCGTCGATAATTTGATCGATGCGGGGGAGGGGGAAGGGATCCTTGGGGCAAGCCTTGTTGAGGTCCTTGAAATCGACACATAGGCGCCATGATTTGTCCTTCTTTGGTACCATCACCACGTTTGCTGGCCAGTCAGGGTGTTTTATTTCTCTAATGAATCCGGCCTCGAGTAACTTGGCTAGCTCCTCTCCCATGGCTTATCGCTTAGGCTCTGAGAAACATCGAAGAGTCTGCTTGACCGGCTTAAATCCCTTTAGAATGTTTAGGCTATTGAGGGAGCCCTGGATTAGGGGGTCTCCGGACAGCCGGACTATATCCTTTGGCCGGACTGTTGGACTATGAAGATACGAGATTGAAGACTTCGTCTCGTGTCCGGATGGGACTCTACTTGGCGTGGAAGGCAAGCTAGGCAATACGGATATGTATATCTCCTCCTTTGTAACCGACCTTGTGTAACCCTATCCCCCTCCGGCGTCTATATAAGCCAAAGGGTTTTAGTCCGTAGGACAACATACAATCATACCATAGGCTAGCTTCTAGGGTTTAGCCTCTCTGATCTCTTGGTAGATCTACTCTTGTAATACTCATATCATCAAGAACAATCAAGCATGACGTAGGGTTTTACCTCCATCAAGAGGGCCCGAACCTGGGTAAACATTGTGTCCCCTGCCTCCTGTTACCATCCGCCTTAGACGCACAGTTCGGGACCCCCTACCCGAGATCCGCCGGTTTTGACACCGACATTGGTGCTTTCATTGAGAGTTCCATTGTGTCGTCACCGTAAGGCTTGATGGCTCCTTCGATCATCGCTAGCGATGCGGTCCAAGGTGAGGTTTTCCTCCCCGGACAGATCTTCGTATTCGGCGGCTTTGTACTGCGGGCCAATTCGCTTGGCCATCTGGAGCAGATTGAGAGCTATGCCCCTGGCCATCAGGTCAGATTTGGAAACTTGAACTACACGGCCGATATCCGTGGAGACTTGATCTTCAACGGATTCGAGCCCATGCCGGACACGCCGCGCAGTCGCGACGAGCATGATGTAACTCTGCCGTCGGACAGTGTTCGGGAGATCGCATCCGCAGCTACTCCGACCTTCAATCCGGAGCAAGTCGCGCCATCTGAGAGCGGAGGGATGGACCCCGCCATGAAGGCCGCACTCTCAGTGGCGATAGAGCCGGATACTGACTTCACCCCTTACGAGAGCCGTGTCGCCAAACCACTGGATTCACATCCGGCCACGGACTCCGAGCCGCTCACATCCGTGCCCATCGAATCCGACTGGGCGCCGATCATGGAGTTCACCTCCGCGGATATCTTTCAGCACTCGCCCTTCGGAGATGTGCTAAATTCATTAAGGTCTCTCTCCCTGTCAGGAGAACCCTGGCCGAACTATGTCCGGCTAGAATGGGATACGGACGACGAAGAAATTCGCTGCCCACCCACCACCCACTTAGTAGCCACTGTCGATGACTTAACCGACATGCTCGACTTCAACTCCGAAGACTTCGACGGTATGGACGACGAAGCTGGAGACGAACCAGAACCACCGCCCACAGGGCGTTGGACCGCTACTTTATCACATGACGTATACATGGTGGACACCCCCAACAAAGCCAACGGCGATGGGAATGCGGAGGATGACCCCTCCAAGAAGCAACCCAAGCGCCGACGTCAGCAACGCCGCTCTAAGTCCCGCCATAGCAAAAGAGACGAGAACTGCACCACCCCGGTGGTAGAACGCAATAAAGACGCAAACTGCACACATAGTACGGATCCGACGTTCGAACACGATGACGTCAAAGATTCGCCTCATCAATCCCCGTCTAGGGAAGAAAACAGTCCGGACGAAGATGCGCCCACTACAAAAAAAGACACATCCGTGACATTTTGGGCCGAACGATTTTTTTCTGTCATACATATGACACTTCTATGATGATAATTGTGACAAAACCCGGTATCATCATAGATGTGGTGGGCTCCTACTTCTATGACAAAAAATCATGACAGAAAATGGGCTTTTCGTCCTGGGCGGGCCGTAGACGCAGCTGCATGACATTCTTTGGGCCGTCCATGACGGAAAAAACCGTGGTAGAAGCGAGGGGGAGGAAAATTTCGGGGAGTTCCCGGTTACGGTGGGAGGTCGGGGGCCGAGCGATGCGCGTTTCTCTCATACACGTACGCGCGTGTGTGCGAGGCATTGGCTCTAACTGAACCTGAGCGAGGTGTTGGGCTCTAACTAAACCCGAGCGATTGCACTGCAGGCTACGCGTTACTGAACCCGAGCGATCAATCGATGGCTGTTAACTGAACCCGATCGAGCGATTCCTTCGCTACTGCTGCTAACTGAAGCCGATCGATGGGATGAATAGTGAGCGTTGCGGGGGGGGGGGGTTGGATGAACAGTGAGCGGTGGCCAGCGAGCGGTGGCGTTGCCTCTGGATGAACAGGACCCCGTGGTGTGGTGGAGGGCTGGATAAATAGTAGACGGTGGAGGGGTGCCCGTGGAGGGGTGGATGAACAGGACCCCGTGGTGTGGAGGGCTGGATGAACAGTAGACGGTGGAGGGGTGGTTGAACATGACCCCATAGTGTGGTGGGCTGGATGAACAATAGACGGTGGAGGGGTGCCTGTGGAGGGGTGGTTGAATAGGATCCCGTGGTGTGGAGGGCTGGATGAACAGTATACGGTGGAGGGGTGGCTGAACAGTAGCCGGTGGAGTAGCGCGCGGTGGAGGCTGGATGAATAGGAGCCCGTGGAGGCTGGATGAACAGGAGCCTGTGGAGGCTGGAGGAGGTCGAAGGTGGAGATGAATAGTATCCCGTGGAGTCCCGTTTTGCGGTACGCCACACCCCTCCCGATGAACAGGACCCCCGTTTCGACCGTAGTGCTCCAACACAAGTCCGTTTCCTCTATTTTGCGGTACGCCACACCCCTCCCGATCAACAAGACACCCGTTTCGACCGTAGGAGGTCCGTTTCCTCTGTTTTGCGGTACGCCAGACCCCTCCCGATGAACAGGATCCCGTTTCAAACGTGGCCGGTCGAACACAAGGCCGTTTCCTCCGTTCTGCGGTACGCCAGGCCTCGTTTCCATCGCCTGTTCCGTCCAAGCCCTCCCGATGAACACGACGCATTCCGTTGCCTCCCCATGAACACGATGCATTCTGTTGCCTCCCCATGAACACGACGCATTCTGTTGCCTCCCCATGAACACGACGACGACGATGTTTCCCCGTTCCGACCCAGCCATGTACACGAGCCCTGGCTGTACGTATGCGCGAGTAGGCGTTCGAGACCCCGCCCGTATGTACACATACGTGGCTGTATTTTCTTTCTTGCACCCTGGCCGCTGTACGTACGTGTAAATGCTACGTGCGCGCCTCTACTACGACACGTGCGCACCTCTACTACGACACGTGCGCGCCTCTACATTGACCAGTATGTACGTACACGTTCGCGACCAGAATGACAACGCTACGTACGCTTTGACCAGGTGGGTCCCGACTGTCAGGCACTTCCTTGCCTGCGAAGATATAGCTGGTCGGTCCCAGCAGTCAGGGGGCGAATCGTTTTTTGCCTGGACACACTTCCTTGTGTGCGAAGATGTAGCTGGTGGGTCCCAGCAGTCAGGGGGAATCGTTTTTTTCGCGAAATATAGTGGCCGTCCGGTGGGTCCCAGCTGTTAGGTGGAGGAATCGCTATTTTCCGTGTAATAAGGAGGCACTTCCTTGCTGCGGCCGTGGACCCAGCTGTCAGCCTCTCCACGTACAGTCCACGTCTGATGGAAGTCGTTCCTCGACCACGTTGATCACGCCGCGCCGAGAGCACCAGGGCAGTGGACGACGGTGAGGCCTAGGAAGGGGACGACACGGAGGCAGGGAAGACTCAGCAGTTGTTTCCCACGCGGAGGGGAGTACGACTGTACGAGGGTTTACTGGTTCGTCTGCCGTTGCCAGAGAATAACAACAGGTGTGGGTGAGTAGAGGGATGGCTAGGCCAGTGATGGGAGTACGGTCGGGCGGTGAGGCCTGCGTGGCAGCACAGCCGGCCGCGAGGAGGAGGGAGCAGGCAGTCCCACCGGCGCTTGTTTGAGCGGCTGGAGCAGGAAGAGCAGAGATTGAAGAAGCACGACGGCCGTTGGATGGACATTCAACAGTCAGTGCTTGTGCGTCAACCTTTTTTTAGGAAAGCCTCAAATCTATGGAAAACAGCATACAACCCATCTGCCATTATTTCTACTAATTTACAGCCCATTTGCTAATTCTTAAGGTTTTTTTGGAGCCCATATTCTTTTTGTTAGCATTACAGCCCATATTGTGGCAACGGTTAAAAAATTATACGAAATTTTGCATATTTCGGTGCGGTCCGAACTGTTTTTAATCCCGAAATTTCGACTCACATTCAAACTGATTTTAAAAATAAATGTATACCAATATAAAATCCAACAAATTCTCCACGCATAAAAATTAATGTAATTTAAAATCTTGAAATGAAAAAAAGATATTTGAAACTAATTGCCGGTTTGATGTGTTTAAGAAATGTACAACCCATTTCTCATTACTGATGGGCCATTTTCTCGGCTAGCCGAATGAAATCTCTCCTCGTCTTGAAAGATTTGCAGCCCAACAGGCCTGACAAAGCGACTTACTTGGCAAATCACAAAAAAACTGGGTTGTGGCCGTGGACCCAGCTGTCAGCCTCTCCACGTATAGTACTCTTCCAATGGAAGTCGTTCCTTGACCACGTTGACCACGCCGCGCGGAGAACACCACGGCGGTGGACGACGGCGAGGCCTAGGAAGGGGACGACGCGGCAGTGGAAGCCCCCGTGGAGAGGACTACAAGGGTTCACTGGTTCGACTGCGGTGTGAGGCTGCCGCCGCCGCAGGGCTTGGCCAGCGGTGGGAATAGTAGGGGCGGTGAGGCCTCTGCGGCAGCACAGCCGACCATGGGAGGCAGAAGGATGCGGCACGACCGACACTGCTTTGGGCGGCTGGAGCAAGAAGACCAGAGGTTGAAGAAGCACTACGGCCGTTGGATGGACATCGTACAGTCACTAGAGCTAGAATTGTTCATATTGGCTAAGTTGACAAAGCCCTTCGTCCCCGTCAACTTAGTAGGCCCACAAGTCAGCCTCCCAGCAAGGTGGGTCCCAGCTAGCCGGGGGAGTATTCATTTTTTTGTGCGTAATAAGGAGGCACTTCCGGTGGGTTCGAGCTGACAGCGAGGGGAACGTTTTTTTCGCGAAATACGGTGGCCCGTCCGGTGGGTCCCAGCAGTCAGGGGGAAACATTTTTTCGCAAAATACTGGTGGCTCGTCCGGTGGGTCCCCGCTGTCAGGTGGAGGAATAGTTATTTTCCGCGTAATAAGGAGGCACTTCCTTGCGCTGCCGTGGACCCAGCTGTCAGCCTCTCCACGGACAGTACTCTTCCGATGGAAATCAGTCGTTGACCATGTTGACCACGCCGTGCCGAGAGCACCAGGGCGGTGGACGACGGCAAGGACTAGGAAGGGGATGACTCGGAGCCGGGGAAGACGCAGCAGTGGATGCCCACGCGAAGAGGAGTACGAGGGTTCACTGGTTCGGCTGCGGTGTGAGGCTGCTGTCACCGCAGAATAATAGGGGGTGTGGGTGAGTAGAGGGATGGCCTGGCCATCGGTGGGAGTAGTAGGGGGCGGTGAGGCCTCCGCGGCATCACAGCCGGCCACGGGAGGCAGGAGCACGCGACACGACCGACGCTGGTTTGGGCGGCTGGAGCAAGAAGACCAGAGGTTGAAGAAGCACTACGGCCGTTGGATGAAGATCGTACGGTAACAGGAGCTAGAATCGTTCATATTGACTAAGTTGACAAAGCCCTCCGTCCCCGTCAACTTGGTAGGCCCACAAGTCAGCCTCCCACTATGCTGGGTTCCAGCTTGCAGGGGGAATATTCATTTTTTTGTGCATAATAAGGAGGCACCTAATTACGTGCGAAGATAGCTGGTGGGTCCGACATGTCAGCGGGGGGCACTTTGTTTCGTGAAATACAGAGCCCTTCCGGTGGATACCAGATGTCAGGTGGAGGAATCATTATTTTGCGCATAATAAGGAGGCATTTCCTTGTGTGCGGCCATGGACCCAGCTGTCAGCCTCTCCACGCACAGTCTACTTCCGATGGTGTTGTTCGTTGACCACATTGACCACGCCGCGCCGAGCACATCCAAGGTGGTGGACGACGGCGAGGCCCCGGACAGCAATGAGCCGGAGATGGGAAGACGCGGGAGTAGAGTTGCAGACAGAGAGGTGTACAAGGGTTAACTGGTTCTAGTGCGGTGTGGTTCGGCAGTCGGTGGAGAAGAACATGAGGTGTGGAGGGGTGGAGGGATGGCCTGGCCAACAGTGGAGTAGCGCTTCATAGAGAAGCGTGCTAAGCAGAGCTGCTAGCAGCATGAGGCGGGAGGTGGTCCCGGCAGCGCTGGAGGAAGAAGACGAGAGATTGAAGATGGATGCCGGTCGTTGGATGTAAATCCAACGGCTAACATGTCAGAATCATTTGTTGACTAAATTGACAACGACTTGCATTGGCTTCGACCTATTGGCCCACATTTCAGCCTCCAAAAATGTGGCACATATTCAACCAATTTTTTCAGAATTTACAGTCTTTTTTTGCGCGGTAGAATTTACAGTCAATTTGATCTTTTTTGAATTACAACCATTAGCTGGGCTGGGTGAACAAATAATGTAGCGTCCATGCGGCCCATTTATTTTATTTCCTAAAAAATTACAGGCCATTTGCACTTTCCTGAAATACACGATTTTGCTGGGCTGATTCTAATTATAATGTTGGGTTGGGCCAGCAATATTATCAAAAAATAAAAAGGGGATGAGCATTTTGTTATAAATATATTTAAATAATAAGTGATATTATTACATCCGTCCTTAAATCTTACCAAGCTTTTGTACACAATCACTAGGATTTTCGTGCCAAAACAATCCAGGATTTTATTTGTTAAGAAATTATTTTTATAAGTTAATAAGATGTGGGATATTGATTTCTTACATATGTAAGTATCTGTTAAGTATATGATGACAATAAAAATAATATATAATAATATATAAAATAATTTTTTTTAGAAAAACAGGGAGCATCTCCCCGGTTCCATTGCTGAGAACGAAACCACAACATATTCTGATACAACAGCTCAAAGAGCAGTTCGAAAGCAAAGGTAGAAAAGCTACAAACTAAGGGGGGGGGGGTGGATGAACAAGTTCTTTGAATAACACAAATCACCCGAGCGGTGCCAAAGGCAGAGCGGATAGAGCACTCAAATGGCACAAGGAGGGTCCAGCGAAGCCTTCATGGTCTTCAGCCGAGGGGTCGTGTCAGCCTGCGGCGACCAGTAAGCAAGCGGAGACACCGGGCTGGAAGGCGTAGCATGGTGGATGTCCCTCTTTTTCGGCGCCAGGTGCCCATCATCTTCATCAGAGATCTTGAGACGAGCCCACGGGTCCAGCCCTAGAGCAGGTCGAGCCTTGTTCAGCCACAAGTGATCGCCAACGGTTTCTGGAGGGATCTTGTTAGGGTTTCCACGAAGCTCGTCAACTTGTCCTTGTCCGATCCGAATGAGAGAATCTCCCAGTTCCTCACCATGTTCCTGATCAACCTCAAGACCTGCGGAATGGAAATCCAGGAGGTGTTACTGAAAATCATAGCATTTCTATATTTCCAGAGGCACCAAAGGACAGCTGAGCTAACAGTGTTTAAAACTGAGCACTTTTTGGTAGCAATCCAGAATCCGGTGACAGATTCGAAGGATGAGCCAATCTGACTAGAGAAATATTCCTCAATGTGGGCCCAGAGATGTTTAGCAACTATACATTCAAAAAATAGGTGAGAACAAGACTCTTGTTCTAAGCAGTAAACACAATCAAGTGGTTTGATGATGTGTCTCTTCCTAAGGTTATCCCTAGTCATCAATTTGTTTTTGGAGAGAAGCCAGAGAAATACATGAATTTTAGGGGGAACTCTCAATTTCCAGACAGCAGGGATAAACACGTGTTGAACCCCTCTAAAGTTGATAACATGATAGAGGAAGCTGGAGGAGTACTTCCCCTTATTGTCCAGCTGCCAAATCAGGGCATCCGGCTCGGCAGTAAAGTTAATGCTTTTGGAAATTTCCTCCAACTGGAACCATTGTTCCATGAGACTATCACTAAAGTTCCTTCTAAAAGAGAGTTTTAGGCATTGACCGTCCCAAACTTCATTGACACTTTTGTTAAGCTCATTGCGGACAGAGTAAATAGGCCAAAATTGGACTGCTAGGGGGGATGTGTCAAACCAAGTATCTTCCCAGAACCTGGTTCTGCTCCCATTCCCTATGTTCCATATGTAGCCAAATTTCACAGCATGCATAATAGATTTTAATCCTTTCCAGAATCTAGAGGTCTTAGGGTTGGAGGAAGGGACAAAAATATTAGGTTTATTTCCTAGGTATTTATGGGCAATAAGAAGCTTCCAGGGTTTCAGGTCTTCCTCATAGAAACTTTTAATCCAAGACCCTAGAAGACAGATGTTAATTTCTTGGAGGTTAGGTATGCCTAGGCCTCCAAAATCTTTTTTCATAGAGACTAGGGCCCAATTGGCAAGGTGTAGCTTCCTATTTCCCTCAAAATCATTCCACAAGCAATGAGACATCTGAAAATTGATGAGGTTCACTGCCCATTTAGGGAACTTGAAGAAGGAGAGGAGATACACTGGAATGCTAGCCAAACAAGCTTGTATGAGGATCAATCTACCTTTGTAAGAGAGAATTTTGCCCCTCCACCCAGCAATCCTTTTAATGATTTTATCCAGAAGGGTTGGATATCCTCTCTCCTCAGTTTATCATAGTGGAGAGGGATACCTAGGTACTTAATGGGGAAGTTACCTTTATTACAGACTAGAATAGAGAGGAAGTCAGCTAACTCCTAATCATCCATATTGATAGGGATGAGTTCACTTTTAGAGTAGTTGATTCTCAAGCCTGAGACTTCTTCAAACTAGGTTAGAACAGTTTTCAGATTGCTAGCATGTGTGGAGTCATTGTCTAAGAAAAGGATGGTATCATCTGCATATTGAAGGCAGATGATGCCACCAGGGCAGACCTCAGGATAGAGCCCTGCAATCAGACTATGATCAGCAGCTTTGCTCAGCATTTTAGTAAGAACGTCCACGACTAAATTAAACAAAAGCGGGAAGATGGGGTCACCTTGCCTAAGGCCTTTACCAGCAAGGAAAAAAAATCACTTTCACAGTTATTTAACTTGACCCCAATAGACCCCCATGAGTAAGTTGCTGGATCCAATTCTCCTCTATGAAAGGCTTGAAAAAGATCTAAGAGATCATTTTTCACCAAGTCCCAAAAATGCTGGTAAAACAAGAAGGGAACCCCATCAGGACCAAGAGCCCCATCAGGATAAGAGCTAAAAATGGCTTTCTTCACCTCTGTCTCTGAAAAGGGGGCTTCTAGCAGCTCATTTTCAGCAGGAAAGACTTTTTCAGAAGCAGAGAAAAAATTGTTTTGTAGAGAGAACCCAGAAGGGTTTTCTTTCTTAAACAGGTCTTTGTAGAAATCACTAGCCACTTTCAGAATCTCATCTACCTCAGTAATAGGGCCATTAGGGCCATCAAGGGAGTGAATGAGGGTTTTCCTCCTCCTCTGGTTAGCTACTGCATGGAAGTAAGCAGTATTTCTATCACCCTCCTTAATGTTCCTATCTCTAGACCTTTGTTTGGCTTTGATTTCTTCTTGAAGCCAAATTTTCTTGAGCTCTCCATGGACAAAGTTTAATCTATTAGTCTTAGCCTCAGAGAGGTCAGTGGCTTCTGCCTTAATATCTAGAGAATCAAACTCAAGGAGGAGAACCCTTTTGTATCTTCTAAGATTAGCTTCCTCATTGGAGTTCCACCCTTTGATAGTTCTTCTAAATCTCCTGATTTTGATCTGCCAATTTTCTAGGGGGCAACTGCTCCCAGTAGGCTCATTCCAGATTTTCCTGACTAGCTCAGTAAAATCTTCTCTAAGCAACCACCACTTTTCAAATTTAAAACTATTGCTCTTTGGAGTTTGGTTAAGACCAGAGTTCCAGAGCAAAGGAGTGTGGTCACTACCACATCTGGGCAGAGCTCTACAACTAGAAAGTGGAAAGAAACTATCTAATTCTATGTCACAGAAAATTCTGTCAATGGTGGACATAATCCTGGAGCAGCACTTCCAACATATCTAGCAGAACTGTGGGTTTTCCTTCTGACAGGGCAATTCTCAACTTTATGGGTAACCATTTTGCAGATAAAACAACTCTTGGGCTGGACACATTTATCCAAATGATGCCCTGGTTCCCCACAGTTGTAGCAGATCACCTCAGAGTATGCCATAAGGCCCGAAGCAGGGGCAGGAGCAGTTTTCTGGATGTCCTATCTCTTCTTTTGCTGATTCTTGCCTTGAGATTTCCCACTGATCTGAGAGTCAGAACCACCAGCAGATTGATCTTGGGCAATTACAGGAGCCTGCCCAGATTGTGCCCCCATTTGGGGCGGAGGTGGGCCGTACCACTGCCCAACCGGCGCTCCCCCCATTGTGATAGGGGAAATTCATCGGAGTTCCTGGTTCCTTCTCATCCTCCAGCCAGATGTTGTCTCTCAGGAAGCAGAAATAACCACCAGACAGCTCAACCGAAGCAGATTGCAAGCCTAATTTCAATCTTCTACAGGTTTGGGAGAGAGGTAAGGTAGGGGATCCACCTGCTCCGGCTCCGGTGGCGTGCTGGTGGGCAGGAGTCCAGTCAAGCATTCCCATCTCGCAGCACGGCGTGGATTTCCTGAATTCACTTCTCCTTTCGCCCATCGAAAGAATGCAATTGGCGGCTCACTGGGGTGGGGCATCCTGTGCTTCTCCGAGAAATCTCCTTCGAAGTAGATCCGCAGGGCTAGATGCAGCAGCTCCCAATCCACATGATCCTTGCACATCCGAGCATACCTGCGCGAGTGAGAGAACGGATTCAGTCCCTCCTCGGTTTTCTCCCTCGCAGCTTCCTCCTCTGCTTTCCTCCATTCGCACGTGCACTGGGTCAGGAGAGAGCGTCATCGCGGATCCGTATCGCCCGCTCCCTCCATCTCCTCCCTCGAGTCTCCAGCAGCACCGCCAGCACGACGGAGTCGAGCGGTTGGAGCATCCGCGGGAAGGCTTTGTAGACATGTGGGAGATGCATCTTGTACATCTGCCTGTCTTCCAGCCATTCCCCCGTGGATATGGCCGGCGACTCCATGGGGCGCGCGAGTGGACTTGCTGAGGGGGGCAGGCACGCCCGGAGTCAGGAGGCGGGGGGTGGCGGCGAGATCTATTTGCCAATTACTCCCTCCTTTTCGGTTTATAGGGCTCAATTCAAAAATCTCACCAACCAAGGTAGATGATGAATGGTGGAATACTTTTTGTAGTTTACAAAAGCACCTAACTAATGCACTTGTTTTCCTCAAGAAGTTATGTTTATCAATGCATAAATTGCAATGCATGCATGCATAAAGTACATGCATTGGTCAATTTTCTCTTAATACTTGCATGCAATGATTTAATGCACCTTGGAATCTGAACATGTGATGGAAAACAACCAAATTGAGCCTTATAAAATGGAAAAACTAAAATTTTGAGATAAGCCCTATAAACCGAAAAGGAGGGAGTATGTGAACTAAACAGTCAACATATAAAGTAATTTAAATATATATAATATAGTTAGAAGGGAAACATAAGTTGGACCTGGCGTTCCTATTCTTATATAGAAAAATAGAACAGACCTCTGCGTTTTCTTCAAAAAAATACATAAATTGGGCTGCCAAAAATAAAACCTCGGATGGGAGGTCCATAGGCCTGTCAGGCCTATGGACCTCCCATCTGAGGTCGTGGGCTGCGCTGTTAAAAATGAAAGCCTAGAACGGGCAGCCCAAAACCACGTCCAACACTTGCCAAAACTTCGTCCCTCGTTTTCTCTGTGTTTCGCACACTCGACATTGTGTGGGCATTTTGACTGTGCATCATATGAAGATGTGCTATGCATGAATGTTGATCAACATGATGTTAACTGGCTGGTAGTTCCATTTTCGACCATGAATAAAACTTCCAACATGATGTTAACCCTGTTTGAAAAGGCCGTGTTAATATAAATGCTCTGCCTCTGAAAGTTGCAGTTTCTTATCTGAAACTGAACTTGCAGTTTCTTATCTGAAACTGAAACTTGCAGTTTCTTCTCTGATAATCACATTGTCTGCACTTTTATACTCCTATGAAACTACATTTTTTAAGTGCTAAAAATAGATATCTAGAATTCATAAAATACTTTATATGCTCAATACTGCAAATCTGAAATTCAAAAGACATTCATATCTGAAATACTCTCAAAATACACAACACAAAATACAATTTACAACCTGCAAATACTGAGAACCCTAAGCTCCTCCTGACAATTCACAACCTACCCAACTATTGGGCTGGGGGGCAGCCCCCTCCTATTCCTCGGCGGTAGACAGCCGCCCCGTGAGACGATGTGAACGGCGAGGGAGACGATGGCGGGGAAGCATCATCGGGCCAACTGCTTTTCTCCTCTTGCAGTTGGGTTCGGTCGACGAAGACTCCACCGGCTCGCTCTGGCAGGACACCCTCACAAACGGCACCCTGTAGATGCTCGATCCTTCAATCTCTGGTGGATGCTCCATCTGGGATCGATACTCCCACCACCGCTCCCTCACGATCGGATTCGGTGAATCCGTTTGCTCCATGGCCCAAAGGAGCAGCTCTATGTACTCCGACGTGACTCCCTCCGGGAGTATCGCCGCCTTTTCGCTCTGTTGCAGATATTTGGCCATGGATGTCGCCATCGCCGCTAGTTGGTCCTTGTTGTCAAACCAAGACTGTATCTCCAACATCCTAGCTAGCTTCACAGGGTCGCCGTCTGCGATCCTCACGTATCGGTTGTACTCCTCCATCGATCTACTTCTCCACAACACCTTCACTCGCCGGCGGTGGTTTTTGAATGGAAGAGGAGAGGAGCAGTGCTGGTTTTGGATTAGAACGGGAGAGGAGCGACGCTGGTTTTGGATTGGAACAGGAGAGGAGGGGCGGTGGTTTTGAAATGGAAGAGGAGAGGAGCGGTGCTGCATGTAGACTGGAACAGGAGAGGAGCGCCGGTGGTTTAAGAGGAGAAGAGCGGAAGAGCGATGCTGGTCTTGGAAGTATTTTTTGTTGTTCCGCGTATTTTGGGTCAAAGTTTGACCACGTACTGTATTTGACAAGCAAAATGTGAATGCATGTCACCAAAAATTGTATCGTTTGGTTCGTATCTGAATGTACTTTCAAATTATACTCCCTCCATTTTTGTATACAAGGCCACAAACTCATATTACAGGTACCAAGGTAAAAATCAATGCTATGTTTAAGTCAATGTTGCAAGCTAGCTTGTCACCTTGATTGTCGTGTTAATTAATGTGGTTTTTCTCTCCCAAGCACAATAAGCCAACCCTCTTACTCCTCATTGGTTGATTAATGTTGGGAATGCAAGCTAACCTTCTCACTCCCACATGCACACAAGGGATATTAATGTCCTTGGGTGCTAGTACAAGGCAAACACCATCAATTTTGCCTCGATTAATGTTAGTGGCCTTGTATAGTTGCAAATTGTAATTTTGATAGTGGCCTTGTATACAACGTATAACATATATTTTATGTGCGAAAATCATGGTCAATTATGACCCAGAATAAAAGGGAAACTAGTTAATGTGGGGTCGCTTTCTTAATTGAAGGGTAAATTGATTTTGATTTTGATCCAGTCAGAGCGCGCTGACCCTCTCGTCCAATCCTAGATCGCTGTCGCACGCTCCTCTCCCTCTTCTCCATTGCAAAACCACCTCCTCTCCTCTCCATCATCTCCATTCCAAAACCACCATCTCGCCTCTCCCTCATCTCTATTGCAAGACCATCGTCTCTCCTCCGTTTTCTAGACGCTTTGCTCCATGGCGCGGGCGCAATCCATGGATACAAAATTAGTATACTGTATACTATTTAAAAGTCGAGGGTGGGGCTTTTCCTGCGCGGTAGGCGGCGGGGCAGTTCTACCTAGTCGGTTCGACAGAGATGCGAGAAGACGAGGGAGTAGGCTGCTGCAAACGTAGGGCTATGTGATTTGACAGCGAGTTATTGCTGGACAGGTGGGGCCCCGTGATTTGACTTGCCATTATCATTTTAACTGCGGTGCTACGACCGGCGTGAGTCTCCCAGATTCCTGACCACCTCCATACAGGTGCCTCTCCCAATGCTCCACCATGTAGTAGAGGCTGGCTCTTGCATGAGAGCCCACTTCTCCATTTTTTCCTTGCCTCTCTTTCCTCCACATATGCAAAAATGCCATGTAAAGCACACTATTGTACTTACTTTTACTTGCTCCTACAAGTGCTTAAGCTTGCCACATAGGCACAAAGTCTGATGTGGAAAGTTAATCAAGAAGAGAGAGACTAGTTTGGTGACCCAAGGAAGAAACGGTGCTAAGCGCGTGTACCTAGGTGAAAAGACTAATTTGAGTCTATATCTAATTAAATGAAGCAAACTTAGCAACACCATTTCATTGGAAGAGGTCACTCCTTGGCAAATGCAATAAACACACGCGCTTAGCATTGTTTCTTCCTTGAGTACGAAGAAAGAGATAGAGAGGAGTAAAAAAACACACTTATAGCCAACCTTGTTGTAGTATGAGTGACTAAGTGATGACTATGTATGACATGCCAACATCAGATAGCCTAACGCACCGTGTTAAATCTCCAAGGGCGCGACCGCACGAGCGACGCGATGGTCGTGGTAGGTGTGACCATGATACGGGCTACTAGCAGCCCTTGGATCTGAGATCAAACGGTCACATGCTAAGTTGCTGAAAATTTGCAGAATAACCCTCCAGGATAGGATATTCACCCATAGGTCTAGAATCACGCCATGCAACCATTCGATCTCAGATCCAAGGGCTCTCATAAGCCCGTATCATGGGAGAATGGAAAGCCACTACCCTGCCGTTCGCACGCTGGCAGTTCGCTCCTACTCGTCCCCGCACGTCCTTCAATACTACGATGGTTCGCTCCTAGTCGTCCCGTCCATTCACATTACGGCAGTTCCACTAATCCTAACCCTCCTCCCAAATCCATGGCGTCCCAAATCTCCACGATCGGCGGTGAGTACAAGGTTAGAACCATCACCGGCGATGAGTTCGACGTCATCTACACCCGTTCTTCCACGACGGTGAAAGGATGCCCTTCTCGCTTCAGCCGCATGTTCGAAAACTCAGATGATGAGTGGGTCGCTGGGCTAGATGTTGAGTACACCACAATCCTGGGACGAGAGAAGGATCTAAAGGACGAAGAGAGGAAGAAGCCCGTCGTGATCTAGGTTTGCGTACATCATGTTTGCTTGGTCTACCACATATGCCATGCCGACGTTGAGTGCCAGGATTTTAAGAAGTTCCTCAAGGACAAAACAGTGAAATTAGTTACTGTAGACTTTGGTAACGACAAAGAAGTCTTGCGTCGGATAGGCCTCGTTGTAGGCAACAACTTCGACCTCCAGAAGAATCGGCTGGTGTCCTCTCGTCAGCCTTCAATGCTGACCCTGGCAGGAGCCATGGTTCATCCTTCGTACGGTAAACTGGAGAAACCTCATTACACGTTTCATCGTCATGCATGGCAGCGGAATGTACTAGATATAGACCACATCCACTATGCTGCAATGGATGGCTACCTTTGCTTCAATATCTACAAGGGTTGGATGAAGAGCAACAGCCAAGTGTGCGGTTCAAGCAAAGAGGTATCGGCCAAGAGGAAGAGGGACAAGGACGAAGTCGAGGACGTGGACGAGGACTCCGAGTAAGGTGGCAGTGTTGTTGCTCATGGTGGTTCTAATGCAGTGTCTACCGGAATAGTTGCAAATTTAATTTCAGGTGTGCTTAATTTAATTTGAGGGGTGTGTTGTGCTGAGCCCCCAGCCGAACTATGTTATGTTTCTTCTCGTTACATTAACTCTTCAGTATGTACGTACTAGTATTTCTTACATTTCATCTTTTAGTTGGTATAGTACTACCACTCGTTTCTTCACATTATATACGTACAATATATATGGCGAACATCATATAGCCAGCAGTTTAGTTGTCAAAGAATTTCAGGGTGCTTAGTTTTGTCAAAGAATTCCAGGATGCTTAGAGGGTGCTTGGATCCAAATGACTTATTTTAGTCTGACTAAAAATAGTCTTTTTAAGAGGCTAAAGTTCCAAGCACCCCTGACTAAAGAGGGGCTAAAACTAGTCTTGAGACTAAATTTTTTAGTCAGGGGTACCCCTACTAAAATGTGGATTAGTCCTCTCTCTACTCATTTAAATCCTCTCCTTTAACACAGGCGAGTTCTGGATTGGAGGGTTTGGAGGATAATAAATGCTCATTAACTTGATTTTAGCCTTTTTAGTATTTGGATCCAAGCATGGGTGAGGCTAGCATGTTTTAGTCCCACTACTTTTAGTCATGGGACTAAAACGTATCCAAGCACCCTCTTAGTTTTATTTGAGGGGTGGGTTGTGCTGGACACTATTATTGTGACTAGCCTTTTTAATAGTACCATATGCATAATTTGGCGACGAGCGCTCTCTATATGTATCACCTTTTTTTAATTTCAAGTTCTGCTCCATGGCGCAATCCATCGATACTACTGCTGTACAAAAGTATACATTTTTTAAAAGGCTAGAGGGCGGGGCAGTCTAGCTTGGTCGGTTTCACGAGAGGCGAGGGCCTTTGTGACTTGACGGCTCATTACTGCTGGAAGGCGGGGCCTTGTGATTTGACTGCTCGTATAAATGCTCCGACGACCTGATCGAGGAGGAGCAAAGAACCATGCGGTATACTCAAGTTTTCCACTGGAGTAGTACTACGACGGAGGAGCACGAAACACGGCAGCCCAGTGCCATATGGCGATAAAAAATGATCTAATTTTCTAGTCATCTCATTGTTAGCATTGTTCTATTCATTCCCTCAAAAAAACATTGTTCTATTCATGCCTCGCAGAGAACGTGCCACGTGCGGCGAAACACCCGAAGCAAAAGATGAAACACAGGAGCAAAAGAAGAAGGAAGATTATCACCCCAAATGATCTAATTTGCCACGGAGTCGTAACTGCTTCTTCATCGCCTCCACGACCTCCATCTCCTTGCGCGTCTCCTCCACCATCTTCATCATTGTGTCCATGACGCGGCATTTCTCGAAGCGAGCCTTCATCATCTGTTCCACGGCCATATTACGTACCTTGACAGCAGCCGGGTGTTCGATGCGGAGCTTCGCCAACTCTTCCTTCTGTTCCATGGCGAGGGCCTGCAACATCTTCATCGAGGAACTACTATTCTCATGCAGCTTCTTCTAGCCGGCGTTCTTCTCCTTCAACAGGTCGATCTTGTGGCAGAGCTTCGCATTGTCCTCCCGAAGTCACAGGATTTCGCCGGTCGCCTTCTTCTCCGAGGCAATGCTCTTCTTCAACAGCATCACCAAGCCGGTGGTCAACTCCCCCTCCTGATTGAGCTCAGCAGGCATGTTGTCGAGGCTCTCTTTCAGCAACTCCATCAAGCCTTGGATGAACTCCTTGTGCTGATTGAGCTGATCGGGCATGCCGTCGAGGGATAACGACTCCAGCTCCGCCGGCTCGGCATGTTCGCCTCCGCGGCTAGGGCTCTCCTGGGAGCCATTGCCTGCCCGTGAGAGATCTTTCGAGGTCTCTGCGTGGCGGCGAGCCCTCTTTTTTTCCGCAGCCTTGGTTGCCGCTCCCTTGTTACGAGTAGTTCTCGACCTAGAGCTCTGCTCACCGGCCATGGCAACGACGGACGAAGAAGAAGCACTTATGAGGAGGAAAGGTAGAGTGATTTTCGGTTAGGTAGTTCCCCTTTTTATAACCTAAGTACTAGCACTAGTACTAATACCTGCATAGTGGGAACACGTTCAGGTTTGGTACGTACTACTAGTAGTGTGAGCAGGCTTTCGAATGTCATGGGAGCAAGGTAAAGATTAATTGATGGTTTTGGTTTCGAGGCCCGAAACGGCTCCCGATGAGTTTAGCGGAACATAAATTTCAAGTACTACACTGCTCAAATGCGTAAATATTATGTTACTGTCAAAAATTGGCACAAAATACGAAGGAGACCGATGGAAGTACTACTAGCAACCCACGATTTAACTACTCGCATGCGCGCAGTGGAGTAATAATGTCTTTCTTCCGCCCTCACGTCCACTCAATTTGCATGCGCTGTATTAATTGACCATAAATGAAGTGAACGACTTTACACATGTCAAATTATCACATGGGGTGGATCTTGGTACAAAATTGCGTCCGCCCGTGTACCCGCGTGTGCGTGCGAGGAATGAGTGCGTGCACATCTTCGCTTCGTGCATGTACCGCCAGTATGGCTCAGGGAGGACGAGTACATTCATCTAGAACCAGCATCACGTCACTGTGATCAATCCACGCAAGGAGGTCACGACAATGCCTACACATGTGCCACGTGGCTTCAAGAACTGTAAGAGAGACACTGTGTAGCGTGCCATTGGTATTCTAATTTACGTGTTTTGCACATACTCGAAGTACTAGTAAGGTATACGTGCATTGCACGCATCAGATTTTGCAACCAAATTATGAATAAATACCACACTATAGCATGTAAGCTCTAAGTCATATATGCCTGATGTATCCCTTCGTTTAATTCTTATAGTTCATCTCATTCAAAATCAATTAGTTTTTATAAAAAAGCAAAGAACGCGGGAATAGGAAAAACATGGGATTATAGTGGAATGTCGTCTTGAATCCTATAGGATTGTACGAGTGTTTGATTGTGCATAGAAAAAACACAGAATTCTTTCAAAGAGGTTTGAGTGGATGGGATGTTTCCTATGAAATCTAGTGCAAATGAATCATATGGAAAAATTCCTATGGTTTACAATCCTACGAATCAAACAACCAAGATAGGAAAAATTCCCTATGATTAGAATCCTCCAAAATTCCTTTGAGAATCCTTTGAATCAAAGAAGCCCTTAATCTATTTTATGATTCATGGAATTGTGCGTTGTAAAGCATAAAGTAAAAACAAATAATGGCAATTCAACTAGAAAAAAGTTTGGGCAGTTATGATACGGAAGATTCTAGAACAAAACAGAACCACTGTTGTTTTGAGGTTTGTGCATTATGCTTAAGTTCAACCATGGAGTCTGCTAGATTGTACATGTGGCAAAATCCGGTGGGGGCTAGAAGATGGTGCGAGGGGCAGAGTGGAGGGAGACTATGAAGGAATGCACAAGTGCGAGATCAATATTTAGAGAGAGGGGGCGAACACGTGCGCTGATGCGCGCAGTGGAGGAGCCATGAAAAATAAATGAGCTAGGGGGCCAAGCATTGCTAATACTTTGCGAGGAGGGTCAATTCATGAACTTAAACCATTTTTAGTAGCAATTGTCTAATGATCACATTCATATTAGCCTTGATATATAGTGATGTTAGGGGGGAGGGGGGCAGGGCCCTTACTGCCCCTGTCTTCGCCATTGTGCACGCGTCCGAGAGATGAAGCGGAAGGCATGGATGATGAGAGGGGGACGTTGGATACATAATTAATGTGGGTGTATTAGCTATATATGTTAATCCTATATAGAGAGGCATAGATTGATCGATGTGGACGTGGAAAAGAGGGTGAGACCTCACTGGATATATCGATTGATCAGTTTGTGTGGAAAACTATGAAAGACCTAGCTATATACACACATACATAGAGGAACATCGATCGTTGCGCATGCACGCGTGAGAGATAAAGAATGCCCGATATGATGGAGAGGGGTATGTGTGTTGGTGTGTGCCTTCATGGGAGACCGACCTGAAGAAAAAGATTGCATGCATGCGATGGATAATGCCGACTGGTAGTGTGTGTGCATGCATGCACGAGAGAAAGTTAGTGGTACAATTATAAAGAGAAGACTACTTTGTGGGTGTAAAAGAACAGCTGAATAGGTGAGGTCACAATTAATGTAAAGTTGAATGCAAATATTTGAATAAGAGATCCTGATGTTTGAAACCCATGCATGCATGAATATAACGGAGATCTGCGCGGTGTGGTTTGGAAACGAGCATGTTGTAATGTATACACATTGAACAAGGTCAGACTGATTTGAATTTGAGATACCGATGGCAGACATCATTTGGCCACGTCGCATCCGTGCATGGACACACTATTCTAATTGGAGATGATGGGCGGCTTTTGCATCACATATCTATATCTATACCCCTATATATTATATTTTTTTATATTGTGTGCGGGTAACTTTAACTTTGAAAGATGGTCGTTGGATGAGGCAAATCTGATGGTCCAAAGATGGAAAATTTTAGCACTACTGGCCGTTGGATATCATCTAGATTCCACCAGATTTCGCCACATGTATAATCTAGAAGACTCCATGGTTGAACTTAAGCATAATGCACAAACATCAAAACACAAGCACTTCTCATTTGTTCTAGAATCTTCCGTATCAGAATTGCCCAAATGTTTTTCTACATGATTTGCCAGTATTTGTTTTTACTTTATGTCTTGCGACACACAATTCCATGAATCTTAAAATAGATTAGCTTTCTTATAAAAACTAGATATTTTGAATGAAATGAACTATAAGAATTAAATGAACATCTACATCTTGCATATATGACTCAAAGCTTGCATGCTATAATGTGGTATTTATTCATAATTTGGTTGCCAAATCTCATGTGTGCAATGCACGTGTACCTTAAGCTAGTCTAAATGGTGTTTGTGTGCGTGTTGAGGTGCAAATTGTCTTTTTTTGGGTACACGTTAAGCTTGTTCTTCCGAAATTTCAAGCCGCGCCTTGTTATGCCGAAAATTCAAGCTAGCGTCTCTGTCTATCGTGCTGCGAAACTCCCGCCTCTTCAACTCGCGCCTTGTTAGCCCGAAATATTTAAGATATATCTTTGTCTCATTGTGCTCTGACAACTCCCTCCATCTCAACCCGTGCCTTGCTATTCCGAAATTACAACACGCGCGATAACTCCCACCTCCTGTGAAATCCCGACACGCGAAATGCCCGTGGTACCCCTGAACCGAGAGAACCGCCTCAAATCGGTGGGGGTACTTTCGTAACTTACCCCACATTTCGGACAAGTGCATCTCTAAGCCATGGTTCCCCACTGCCATCCCATCCGCCCACCCATTCGTACACCGAGGCCGCGAAAACCCGCGACGAAACCCCACACCCTGCTCCGTCCGCTACCCAGCCGGAGCCTCTTCCCCGACGACGTCATCCACAACAACACCTCGACGTCCCTCATCCACCGTAACGGATGAGGATCCGTCATCGATCTCATCATCCCGCCGGTTCAGCCACCCCGTCCTCCATCTCCAAGGAGCTGCCCCGACATTCCCCTCGTCTTTCGGGCCACCTCCATTCCCACACCGCCGTCTTCACCTGCACCACCGGAAGAGCATCATCATCACCGTTTCCTCCGATGAAGCTGCGGCCTAATCAGTGCCACCAAAGAGGTTGTACACTAATCACCGCATTTTCTTCTTGATTGGATCTCACGGTGCTGCCGGCGCTCGGTCCCGAGCCGACACGGCGCGGCTCCATCCACGGCGGCGTCGCCGGCCACTTCCTCCACGGCGTCGCTCCCTCGGCGATGACGTCCACATCAGTAGGACCTGCTGCTGCTTTAGCTCTCGCTCACGCTGCTGCTCTGCTCTTGCTCTTGATCCCCTGCCTGGTCTGCTCTTGCTATTGCTCTTGATCGCGCTGCTGCTCTCGCTCTTGCTCTTGCTTGCGATGCTTCTCTGATTTAGCTACACTTCACTCCAATGCCGCCGAGGTGAAGGAAGAACCAGCCGCAGCGGGGAGGGGGGCTCACCGGAGAGGTACCCCACTATCTATCTTTAGGTTTAGGATGGGGGCGGTGGTCGCCGGTGATGGCGGGGCGTTGGCGGGGCGGTGGCGTGGGGATCGCCGGAGAAAAAGCTCGGCATTGGGGGGGGGGCTAGAGGGATGGCCGGGGAGGCGGCGGACCGGCGGTGGGGAGTGTTTTCGGGGCGGGCGGGGCGGCGCACCGCTGGCCGCGGGCGGCGGGGGTCTGCTGTTTGGCCGGCTCAGGGGGGTGGAGGTTGAAGATGAACCGCAGGCCCTTGATTTCATATCCAACGGCTGCAAAATCGACTGACCAGAGATGAAAAAGTCAGTCGACCGACGTGTAGCCTTACCTTGCTAGTGCATTCAGTTTCAACAGCAAAATTCAGTTTCTACAGCAAAATTTAGTTTCGACAGTTAAGTTTAATTTCGGCAGTTAAGTTCAGTTTCGACAGTTAAATTCAGTTTCAACAGTTAAGTTAAGAGATGAGCGGCTGATGTATTTTACATCTAGCACTTTGTGGTTATGTATTTTACGTCATGTATTGGAGATGCTATTAGAATTCCACTCAGGTTAACGTTGTTCGTTGTCTCTCTTGTCCTGCTTCAGCCTCGGCGTCGTACAACTCACCGAAGCTGCTCCAACGACGAAACCCTCCATCACAGCGGAGCAATACCTCGGGCTCCATCTCCATATGCCTAAGATCTTCTGCCCCTCCTCCGACAGCCAAGTCAGCCGGAGCATCCTCACCGGCCAACCCAATCACGCTGAGATCGACATGGCTTTGCCAAAGAGGTTGTACACTTGTTGCATCTCTTTTTTACTCTACATATTATATATATTTTCCACTGAGCACTCGTAGTAACGGGAAATACGATTATTTTATCCTACTATATGACAAGCAGTGAGGTACCAGGCAACTTAGCTATCCGTGATGGACTCTCTTGAACGCCATCATTATCTCTGCGCGTTTGAGCTGGGCATTTGTCGATGGGCCTGGGAGTTGAGCTAGTATGGCAGTGGCCTGGGTCCAAAGTAATAGAAGTAGCACAAAAACATTTTTTTAGTGTAGGGTTTTCCTTGCTCAAGCCTACCTACTAGAATCACCAGTGCTTGAAAGGAAAAGTGAATGAAAAACATCGGAATTGGAAAGTTTCCTATGGTACTACTTTTCATGAATTTGGTGCAAAGGAATGGAGCAAAGGAAAACTGTAGGATTTGTTCCTTTAGTGTCTCCTTGAAAGAAAAACCGTAGGAATTCTAATTTCCACTTCTCCTCCTTTTCATATTCCTATTCATCAAGCACAAGACTAAGAGATAGTAGCATAATAGCATTATAACCGTACATTTTCTTGTGGTTTGACTTAATCTCACCATGTTTTTTTGCATCCTGTGATCTTCCAATTGTTGTGAATCAAACACCCAGATTGGCAGAAATCCTGTGGTTTTAAATTCTCTATTTTGCACGTGCATTCCTATCCTATTCCTGTCTATTTCCTATCCCTGCATTGTTACAATCCTCAAATTCAAACAATCCCTTACTCAATTACTTCTGTTACAAATATGTGTCAAAGAAAACCTTGTGTGGTTTGTCCTGCTCCTGCGGCGCTGTGTTCCACCCCAGCTCAGCTGCTCCAACGACGGAAGGGTTCACCACAGCAGGGATCCGCTCTCCAGACTGTCTTTCGTCGCCTCAGATCTTCTTCCCTGCCGCCGGCAGCCACAGCAACTGCATTACCATCATCAACTGAGAAGATGACCTTGAGGACTACACGGGTCCGCAAGAGAGGTCGCACTCTTCCGTGTCTGCTTACGTTATGCGTCGCTTAATATGATGACATGCTACATTATCGTCGTGTTCACCTATTAGACTCCAAGTCAGGTCCAAACGAATGCTGAAACTTGAGTTTTTAAATGGTTGTGGGGTACATATTGGGGCAGCAATCAGTACTATCTGTCTACTATCTGGTTAAGCTCCGGTGTCTACTATGAGTTTCATGTTGGGTGCAAACAAACATTAAAGGAGCCATTATCTGTATTTTTTAACTAAAGCTATTATCTGCCTGCTATCATTGGTTTTGGGTCTGTCCACAGTTTGCTACCATCACTCTGGATTTGTGCATGCACTCCTTACATAATCTCACTATGTTTTATTCCTATGCATGCCAGTTATTGTACACAATGGAACTGATCATGTAGAGCAAAAGAGACGAGCCTTGCATGGCAATAAAATTTCATGCAGACGTCGTTCCATGGTGGGCGCAAAGGCAGCCCCCCTCCACCCATTTCGGATCGTAATCAAGAGGAAGATAACTGTTATGAGGGGGATTTGGAAGGAGAAGACCACTCCTATTTACCCCATGAGGTCTTCGCTCTAACTTGGCATGCTGATGTTGGTAATATCATGCATATGGTGCGTTGCATTGCTTACTGTATACATTAAAGATCTCATCTGCTTAGTTTAGACATGCTTTGTGTCAATGCCATCTGTTTAGTTTCTTTATTGTATATGTGAATCATGCAATGCCATCTTGTCTAGCCAGGCATCATATCTGTGAATTTTGCAATGCCACCCTGGTTAGCCAGTCATCTTATATGTGAATTATATCATGCCATCATTTTTTTATTACATGTTAAATTTTTCAACAATTTTAGTACATTCAGTTACTCTTCCTGTGCATCAGCCATTTGGCACGGTCATGGAAAAATCTGGAGTGGAAACAAGGTCTTCAGAGTAGACAATGCTATCTGACGAAGCACATGTCTTGCTGGTTACCGATAGCTCCTCAGAGGAGGATTCAGAGACAGATGACCAGTCATATTCCCCCCCCCCTGAGGTGCATGCCCTAACTTGGCAGGGTTATGTTGCTCATATCGTGCGTATGGTATCTTGCATTGCTATGTCATTTGCTTAGTTTAGACATGCTTTGTGTGAATGCCACCTGTTTAGTGCCTAATTACCATATATGTGAATTATGCAATGCCATCTTGTTGCAAGACATTATATATGTGAATTATGCAATGTTATCTTGTTGCAAGGCATTATGTATGTGAATTATGCAACGCCATGCTGTTTAGGCAAGCGTCATATATGTGAATTATATCATGCCGCCCTTTTTTGTATTTCTCATTGCTTTTGTCGACAATGTTTGTATATTCAACTGCTCTTCCTGTGCATCAGCCATTTGAATTGGTGATGGAGAAATCTGGAGTGAAAACAAGGTCTTCAGAGCAGACAATGCTACCTGCTGAAGCAGATATCTTGCTGGTTACAGATAGCTCTTCAAAGGAGGATTCAGAGGCAGATGACCAGTCCTATTATCCCCCTGAGGTGTATGCTCAAACTTGCCAGGGTTATATTACTCATATAATGCATTTGTTGTATTACAATGCTTAGTTTTTACATCATATACACAATACTAAATGCCATCTCCTTAGTTGACACATCATATATGCGATTGCCCTCTGCTCACTTCCTTAGTATATAAATCATATATTTAAATTATGTCATGCCATGATGTTTACATAGACAGCATGTATCTGAATTATGGCATGCCAACCCATTTTGTAAAGACATAATATAGTTATATCATCTCATCCTGTTTACATAGTCATCATATTTAAATTATGTCATTCTATCCATGAATTATATCATGCCATCATGTTTCCATCGACGACATGTTTGTGATTTATGGCATGCCAACCACTTTAATAGACACATCGTATAATTATATCATGTCATCCTGTTTACATAGTCATCATATTTTGAAGTATGTCATTCTATCCTGTTTAGTTAGCCATCATACATGTGAAATTGTGTCATGCTATCATGTTTAATTAGCCATCATATATGTGAAATTATGTCCTGCTATTCTGTTTGCTTAGACAACATAAATGTGAATTATTTCATGTCCTGTTTTCTTCCCTACTATCCATTGCACCTGTCTATCTTACAATGTCTGTACATTCAATTACTTTTCTTGTTTATCAGCCATTTCAATTGGAGGGAGTGATGGCAGTATCTGTGGGAGTAAAAACACGGTCTTCAGAAAAGATCGTGCTACCTGTCGATGCAGATAGAACCACGGTTGTACTTGCCCAAGAACCATCCCCACCACACATAACCCACACTCATGCAGATTGTACCCCTACCCAGTTGGACAGAGAACCAGCTACACCCCTTCTAACCCCAACCCCAGCAGATAGACACCCAGTTCCCGTTGACACAGCACCGTCTCCACCACAGAGCACCCAAACACGAGCAGTTAGTAAGGCAACTGCAGTGCCCAAATCACGAGGACCACCACTCCGAAACCGAAGTCAACGCTTAAAGTAGAAGAAGAATTGTTCTCAGGTCAGGTTCCGTAGCTATGGTTCATACTACTTTGCTCTTGCATCACTGTATTTACTGATACCAACTAATTTCAAATTTGAAGGTTGCAATTGAACCTCCAATGGTGCAACAGGTATGTTTTAAACCTGTTTCTTCAATGTGTTTGGCTGTTTGCTGTTGTAACTTGCTCTATGTTGATTTCAGTTTCAATTGAATAAACAGTTATGTTCTCATGCCATGCACACTACAAGTGTTGTTATTGCTGTGTAGTTTCCCACACTTATATTCTGTCTATGCTGCTTTGTCTTAAATAGATATGATTCGAACTGTATCTATCTTGATTTGGCAACATAAACTAGAATGATATAGACCATACAGTGACCATACTACATAGATATATGTTTGTTTCATGCTGTTATCCTGTCCACCTTACTACTAAACTGGTTTACCAAAATGAGTTTCATATACTACATTGTAAACCCGAGATGTGTTTGTTTGTTTCTCTTTTAGAACGCGGATAAAATATTGGAGAAGAGTACCCTGTTATGCAATGGTAAAGGAAGTAATGCAGATAAGGTTCAAGATAGTGAGACATCCCTGTTGGTCTCCAAGAAAGCTGGTAAAAACTATATTGAAGACACTAAGACAACCCCAAAGTCCTGTCTTGATGTAGTGTTCGAGTTACTGGCTACCACTGCTGGCACCAGCTCTTCGAACTCATTGCCTGAATCAGTTCGGCTTCTTGACTCTCAACTTCAAGTTGAAAGACATCGATCAGATGTTATGCGACAGGAAGCCGAAGGACTAAGGAAGTCCCTGCAGAATTCAGATGCATACTTTCTGGTGCAACAGCAAGCGCTGGAGGACTTAAGCGCCAAACAAGAGAAAGTTAATAAGCTTGCTAAGCATCTTGCCAGCATTATGGGTACCCAGGATATTGTTTCTTGAGCTCTTCTGAAGTGGTTTCAGTTCTGGACTTGTTTTGCTGCGGCGTTTATATGCTGCTGTGTTCCCTATATTTGCACTGGTGGCGAACTTTGATACCCAGTGGATGTAACATGTGTAATAGCCGTGATAGCCTAGTGTAAGTTGCTTGCTTATTTATTTCCTTGTTGTCTAGTTTATTTGTTTGCTTGTAGTTAGTGCAGTTCTTTTTCCGCGGTTTGCTAGTGGCTGCAATAACCTACTTTTTAAAACTAGGCCACAATAACCATGGGCTAATATTTAATGTAGTGACACTGGGCCTCCTACGGGCCGTAGAAACAGTGGGCCTTCTACGGGCCGTATAAACAGTGGGCCTTCTACGGGCCGTATAAACAGTGGGCCTTCTACGGGCCATAGAAACAGTGGGCCGTCTACGGGCCGTAGAAACAATGGGCCTTCTATGGGCCGTATCATCAATGGGCCTTATACGGGCCAAACAGACCGCATTCTGGCCGTAAACGGGCTAGAGTTGGAATCATCCGTTCATGGGCCGACCATAACGGGCCATCGTTAATAGGCCGTATTTGATGACGCTATGAAAACGGCCCAACGTATTAACAGACCACAAATGGGCCGACTGTAACCACGGGCCGAATTTGGCCCACAAGCAGAAAATAACAGTAATGGGCCGTAAGTAAACGAATGCTGGAAATGAGCCCAAGAATGAATGGGCTCTCAGAAGGCCAAAAGATAACATGGGCTGGAGATGGCCCAACGGAATAACGGGCCGTTAATGGGTATAAAGTGATACACTGTTCATTACGGGCTAGTTTCACCACGGGCCGTTAATGGGTGTAAAGTGATACACTGTTCATTACGGGCCAGTTTCACCACGGGCCGTTAATAGGCCAAGAGTTACATAGGGCCTCATATGGGCCGAAAGACGTCATGGTCCAGAAGTGAAAACGGGCTGAAATCATATTGGATGGCCCAGATGACGCTACTGGGCCTAATTCGGATAGGGCGTAACGGGCCTTGGGTTAGCGGGCTGTAAATGGGCTATATGCGAATAGGCCGTTAACAGGTTTTCCATGGGCCGGCCCGCCACCTTTTGACCAAGTCAAACGGGTCGGCCTTTTCACAGGAATGGGCCTCTGTTGGGCCGTGCCACGTGTCAACGTATCATATGCGCCTTATGTCCAATGAGTGGATGACATCTGTCCCGACGATGAGCCGACACGTGTTTCCTCCAACCAATGATGATTTTACACGTGGAAAATCCCCATTGGTCGGGGCTGTTAACGGGTTATCGGATCCAAAACCTGACCCGATAGCTTAACGGTGTTCCGTTACAGTGGATGCCACGTGTCGGTCACCCTTGACGAAAGCACTTCTGTGACGCGCGATTTATCGTCATGGAAGTGGGCACTTCCGTGATGATAATTTTGGAAATGTCATGGAACACTTCTACGACAACACTGGTATGACTATCTTGATTCTGTCATAAATTTGTCATGGATGTACATGCATGACAAAAAACGCGACCTACTGTGACAAACACGTATCATCACGGAAGTGTATTTTTTTTGTAGTGACCCATCATCCCGGAAACACACTTGGAGCAAGAGAACCTCCGCAGAAGGCTTATTGCCACAGCGAGAAGCCTGAAGAAACAGAAGCAAAGGCTCAAGGTCGCACATAATACGCTCAACAGCAAGTGGAACAAAGTAACAAAGTATGGTGGAAGTTACCATCCAAATAGCTATCCAAAGCGCAAGCTATTACCGGAATTCAACGATGAGGCCTTCGAGCCCATACAGCCGAAAAGTGATACGGCCAACAGGCCGGATCCACCACCCTGTGAACGCGATAGAGCAGCTAACAAAGTCATGCATAAGTCAATACACGATCCACGTGAGAACTTGCGTCAAATATCCGGCGCGACCAGATCTATCTATGGATCTAGGAAGCACGCTACGGTACACAACCAACACCGAATACTACAACCGTCCGAACACCATGGCGCATCCCAATATAGGGGTGCCGCACACCCCTTATGTTTCACTGATGAGGTGCTGGATCACGAATTGCCAGAGGGATTCAAACCGGTGAACATAGAGGCGTACGACGGAACCACAGACCCTGGAGTCTGGATAGAGGACTTCATCCTCCACATCCATATGGCTCGTGGAGACGATCTCCATGCCATTAAATACTTGCCCCTCAAGCTTAAAGGGCCAACTAGGCACTGGCTGAAAAGCCTCCCCGAAAACTCAATTGGAAGTTGGGAGGAGCTCGAGGCCGCTTTTCGGGCCAATTTTCAAGGGACTTATGTCCGACCTCCGGATGCAGACAATTTAAGTCATACAGTCCAACAGTCTGGAGAGTCTGCCCGAAAGCTTTGGAACAGGTTCCTCACCAAGAAGAACCAAATTGTCGACTGTCCAGACGCAAGCCTTAGCAGCTTTCAAACACAGCGTCCGAGACGAATGGCTCGCCAGACACCTCGGTCAAGAAAAACCGAGAACAATGGCAGCCCTAACAAGACTCATGACCCGCTTTTGCGCGAGTGAGGACAGCTGGTTGGCCGTAGCAGTACCAGCGACCCAAGCACATCCGAAGTCAGGGATGGCAATGGTAAACCACGATGCAACAAAAACAAGCATCGAAATAAAGAAGGTAGCCCAGATAACACTGCGGTAAACGCCGTATTCAGGGGCTCTCGACCAGTTCAGCGGAAAAAGCCTTTCAAAGGCAGTAGAGAAGGACACTCTGGCCTAAACAAAATTCTTGACAAACTCTGTCAGATTCATGGTACCCCAGACAAACCTGCAAATCATACCCACAGAGAATGTTGGGTCTTCAAGCAGGCCGACAAGCTAAACACCGAACATAAAGACGAAGAGACACCAAGCGAAGACGAGTATGAACCTCGCCAGCAAAGCGCCGGAGGACAGAAAAAGTTCCCACCAGAGGTTAAAACAGTAAACGTGATCCACGTGACAAAGGGGAGAAGTAATCACGCACCCCGATGCACACGCGCCATAATGCCCGTCACCCCCAGGCTCAACCCCTGGTTGGCCTGCCCGATCACCTTTGATCGTAGGGATCACAATACAAATACCCGGCGCGAAGGACTGGCAGCCTTGGTGTTAGACCCAATAATAAACGGGTACCATTTCACAAGGGTCCTAATGGACGGTGACAGTGATCTAAATCTGATATATCAGGACACAGTCCACAAAATGGGGATAGACCCGACACAAATAAGCCACAGTAATACTACCTTCAAGGGAGTAATACCAGGCCAAGAGGCCCGCTGTATGGGCTCTCTACCACTAGAGGTGGTATTCAGTTCTCCCGATAACTTCCGAAGCGAAACGTTAACTTTTCACATCGCTCCATTCCGAAGTGATTATCAAGCACTACTCGGAAGAGCGGCTTTCGCTCGTTTTAACGCCATACCACATTATGCTTTTCTCAAGCTCAAGATGCCCGGTCCATGAGGCATCATCACAGTTAGCGGAAATGCCAACCGTTCTTTACGTACGGAGGAGGATGCGGCGGCTCTAACAGCCGCACACTAGACGGCCTCATCAACCAGAAAAAATGGCAGGTCATCAAGACCACGGACACGGTTAGACGAGTCCGGCGTTCCATCATACATGCATGAGATTGGTCTTCGAACCCTCATAAAATGATACCAGGGGCTCCCCGCGTGCAATTAGGGCCAGCCCGGCTCAACCAGGCCTCTCTGGAATTTTGATAATTCATTCTTCTTTTTGGCACGGCAACTTTCACCTAAGTTTCCTTTTGCAGGTGACAATCGTGCTACACCCGTCGAGGACATGGCACAACAAAGACACGGGCGTAGACGGGCAGCAGGGACCCACCCAAAGGTTTCTTTTTAGATTAAGGCCATGTGTAAACCTTTTTTACTGTCTCTTGTTGCTCACATCCTCCGGATACTCCACACAACCGAGAAGGATGCCGACGTTATTGGCTTGTGGCCATGCCAGGATTTTGCATGTACCTGTACACATTGGGTTTCTTATAAAGGGCATTGTTTAGCCTGGTTTATGTTACAAAGACCAAACACCTTAGGGAGTGTTCGGCGTCGCGAGTTTGGACCTATATGCATCAGCTCCGAATCATGTCTTTGGTCAAATGTTGGGTTTGCCCGGCTCCCACGTTTTGGTACCTTACGTTCCGTTATATTGGCTAAGGTAGCACTGGGAGAACTACTGCGATTGTGCCCTGGTTCATCCGGATGAGCACCTCAGTAGAGAAAGCCGAAAACTGACTGTCATGATATAGCGAGAGACTGGTCAACCACTCGATGACTAATCGGAATCTTCGGGATTCCTCCACATTAATGAAGGGCCGTTTCCCGGTCATGTACGTATGCGCCCCGTATTCGGACGAGCGCAGAAGTACCAGGGGCTATATAGTAGCCCCACTGTCAAACTCCTATGGCTAAGTGAAAGTGTTAAAGTAATATAGTCCGATTGCCTCGTTCTCTATGCTATCACCTCCTTAACGGACCAAGATGCTGGATCAAGTGTGTATATGCATCTTTTGCGAACACCCTCGCATTATATGCGTGGGGCGGAAGCCGATGATTGCAAACTTTCAGGTTATATACATATATACATAGACGGCCACACAGGAGGCATCATAGTACTTTCGGGAAAAAGTATAAATACAGCCTTGATTAATTCAGAAAAACATTGTTTGCACAATGGGACTACATGTCACTGGAAAATAATATTCTTCGAGCACTGAGCCTCTATCGAACGAGCGCCTTCAAGGACTTCTTCAAAATAGTGCTCGGTAGCCACTCGGCCTATGGCCGAACCCTGTGCCGCAACAATGGTGGCATCCATATCCGCCTAGTATGTTTTGACATGGGCAAGGGCCATCCGCGCACCTTCTATGCACGCCGATCTCTTTACAACATCGATGCGCGGCACGACATCAAGGAATTGTTGCACTAAGCTAAAGTAGCTATTCGGCCTTGGCCCTCCCGGCATAGATGATCCACAATGGACCTCATGGCAAGTCTGGACAACCTATGGAGCTCGGCCCAAGGTCAATCGCTCATTCAGCAACAGCGGACGGACTGGAGCGTGAAACTGTGACCAGAACAACTTTTCCACTTCGGGACCTTTCTGATCCTTGAAGTACTCGGCCGCATCAGCAGCACTTGTAGCCAAATCCATGTACGCGTCCGCAGAACTCCATAGCCGGTCTAGAGGAGCATACTTCGGATCTCTGAACTTAGTCCGCAACAAGAAGGGCTTCCCAGACACGATATCTGCAGCTTGATTCAGCTCCTCCTTCGTCGCTCTAATTTTGGAGCGGGCTTCCTTGGCAGCCACCCGGGCCTTCTCCAGGTCCGTTGCCTTCGCCCGGTTTTCTTCTTCAAGAAGCTGGTAATGGTCAACAACATCTTTTAACTCTACAGCCATCTTGGCTATTTTTTCCTTGCTCTCGCAATGCGCAGCCTGTTCGGCCCTTAACTCTTCGGCCGCCTTTAAAGCAGCCGCATTGCTACTCCTTGCTTGCTCCTTGGCTCGGGTAAGCTCTGCCCGAAGGGTCTCCATGGTGGCAGCTCCATCTGCAGTCACAACATATTAAAGATACTGGCATCATGCTACTCTTATTATGTGACGATCACCAGAGAAATCATTCACCCTGTGCCTCATCAAGCCGCTTGTTGACAAGCACGATGTCGGCATCTGCCGCATCCAGTTGCCGCCTTAGTTCGGCAAACCCATTAGTCCGGCTAGCCACCGGAGCTTCAACCACCTACACATAAAGGCGGTCTGGTTATTACTTAGGACTATGATCCTCCTTTTGCCTCCGTTCTCGATGACAACCAGATTCTCAGGGGCTACTATCTGCATGGGCATACCTAACGTATGCGGTACTGTTAAAAGCATACATTATTTCATGTACCTCTAAGCCTTTCAGCAGACTCATAAAAGCTTCATGCAACCCGCTTTCAGCGGATGAAATCCTCTCAATTACCGTAGCCATTAGTGTATGATGCGCTTCCGAGACGGCAGCTTGCCCCAAAAGATCCTTCAGCGCATCCGACCGCACACTGTACGGACCCTTGCCGTCGCTCTCTTTAGGAGCTGGATATTGGGGATTCCGAGCAGCCAAAGGGTTATCCTCTGGCCCTAGTGGATCCGGAGATACCCTTCGCGACGACACTTCAAGGTCGCCTGCTTCTTGAGCTAGGGAGTCCGGTGGAGGCGTTTCGCTCTCCATCATCTCCGGAAGAAGATCCCCCGAAGATGAACTCTGTCGAGAAGGGCTGCGATCCGGACTACAATTTATAAGTATCGGTTATTGTGTTTGGAAGTAAGGTAGGATATCTTCACTACTAACTACTTTTCGATTACTTACAGCTCGGTAGAGGGCTGATCCCCGCGCGGACATTTTGCGGCAAGAATACCCTCCGAGGCAGGACCCTCTGGCTGAGATTTCTTCTCCTGTTTGGAAACCTTAGTTTCTGGCTCTTCAGAGGTAGTCCTCTTCCTTCCCCGGGGAGAGAGAATGCCATATTCTTCCCCTGTGTTATCCTCCCTCGCGGAGGCGCTCATTCCCTCGGTTGGAATAGGTAGCGAAGGAGGCCCGCTTTCGCCCTCTTTATTCCCCCCTTCATCTTCCTTTGAGGGCACTAGACAAGGTGCTGGCTCGAGCATTTTTTCCAGCACCGGATTGTCCAAGCCCTCAGGAAGGGGGGCCAAACACCGGATTATCTTCGCCTTTGTTATCCAGTCCTGGCCAAAGAATGATTCTTCAGAATGATGTCATGATAAATAAAAGGACAGTGTGTTCGGCCATGGGATTACTTACTTGGGCAGCGAGGCGGTTGCAGCTTAGACCCACGTCCTCGTTAGTGTCCGAACACTCTATTTGGGGTCCGAAGAACGATTTGTACATCTCCTCGTGCGTCATGCCGAGGAAATGCTAAATAGTGTGCGGTCCTTCCGGGTTGAATTCCCACATACGGAGGGGTCGACGTTTGCAAGGCTGGACTCGGTGAACCAGCATAATTTGCATTACCATAACCAGACTGAAGTCTCCCTCAAAGAGACCTCGGATACGGCTCTGCAGCACTGGCATGTCCTTGGCTGGACCCCAGCTCAGCCCCCTGTTGATCCATGACATCAGTTGTGGTGGGGGGCCCGGGCGGAAGGTGGGGGCAGCTACCCATTTGGCACTTCGGGGAGCTGTGATGTAAAACCACTCTCGCTGCCACAATCCGGACACCTCTGGAAAAGAACCCTTTGGCCATGGAGCATCAGCCATTTTGCTTATTAAAGCACCTCTGCATGCTGCGTACTGCCCCTCGACTGTCTTCGGCTTCACATCGAAGGTCTTGAGCCACAGGCCGAAGTGAGGGATGATGCGGAGGAAGGCCTCACATACGACAATGAATGATGAGATGTGAAGAAGGGAATCCAGGGCCAGATCATGAAAATCCAGCCCGTAATAGTATATAAGACCCCTAACAAATGGATCCAGAGCGAGGCCTAGCCCTCGGAGGAAGTGGTAGACGAACACGACGCTCTCGTTGGGTTCGGGAGTAGGGACGATCTGCCCATGGGCGGGTAGCCTATGCGAAATTTTGGTGGTCAGATATCTGGCCTCCCTCAACTTCTTGATGTCGGAGGAAGGCATCCACTGGCCTTGAAGGCTGGATCCAGACATGATTGAAGGTCCGAAGCACCTGACCTGAGCTTTGGGTGTTAGAACTCGAGGCGGGGGAAGGGTTCGATTGAGCGTGGGGGGGGGGAGAAAATGCGTTGTCCCTTTATAAACAGGGTGAATATCAGGCGTCCTCCTCGTGGCCGTTTGAGACTTACCTAAGATCTAGGAGTCATAACAACAGGCATGGTTGGGTTACCCACGTTTGTATTGATGAGAATCTCGTGATAAAGGGAACACGATCTCTACTTTGACAAGACGTGTCAAGAAACCGCCTCGCGTTATGTGCGGGGCTGGTTAAAGAACAGTTCGAATAATGACCGGGCCGTGGCATGATGTCATGCTGTCAAAACATGTCAGTAGATTAGATTTGTGGAAATTATTCTCTCTACAGTGGTATGTGGAACTTATTTTGCAGGGTCGGACACTATCCTTGTATTCAAACTCTTCCGTGGTGTATTCAGAGGAGGAACCCGCCTTGCAATGCCGAAGACAACACTGCGCGCCGGACTCATCGTCATTGAAGCCTGGTTCAGGGGCTACTAAGGGAGTCCTGGATTAGGGGGTCTCCGGACAGCCGGACTATATCGTTTGGCCGGACTGTTGGACTATGAAGATACGAGATTGAAGACTCTGTCCCATGTCCGGATGGGACTCTACTTGGCGTGGAAGGCAAGCTAGGCAATATGCATATGTATATCTCCTCCTTTGTAACCGACCTTGTGTAACCCTGGCCCCCTCCGGTGTCTATATAAGCCGGAGGGTTTTAGTCCGTAGGACAACATACAATCATACCATAGGCTAGCTTCTAGGGTTTAGCCTCTCTGATCTCGTGGTAGATCTACTCTTGTAATACTCATATCATCAAGAACAATCGAGCAGGACGTAGGGTTTTACCTCCATCAAGAGGGCCCGAACCTGGGTAAACATCGTGTCCCCTGCCTCATGTTACCATCTGCCTTGGACGCACAGTTCAGGACCCCCTACCCGAGATCCGCCGATTTTGACACCGACAGTTAGGCTCGGCCAGCCTGCGTGGGATTCCTGGCATGTCTGAAGGATTCCACGCGAAGATGTCCCAATTCTCACACAAGAACTCCCGTAGTGCGGCGTCTGTTGTGGGGTTCAGTTGTGCCCCAATGGAGGCTGTTTTTGTAGGGTCCGTTGGGTGGACCTGGAATTTGACTGTTTCGTTCACTGGTTTAAAAGAGGTGGATTTGGGTCTTTTGTCGAGTATCACGCCGTCCCTGTCCACTATAGAGCGCAGCACTGTTAATTCTTCGGCCACGAGGGCTTCGAATAATGCCTCGAGGGCCACTGCGGCGGTTTTATTTTCGGCGCGGAGTGCTATGTCCGGATCACTAGCTAGAGTGATGATTCCATTTGGCTCGGGCATCTTGAGCTTCATGTACCCGTAATGGGGCATAACCTGGAAGATCGTGAATGCCTCCCGCCCTAAAAGGGCATGGTATCCGCTACTAAACGGGGCCACTTGGAATGTAATTTCTTCGGACCTATAATTCTTTGGCGTGCCGAATACCACATCTAGTGTGATTTTTCCCGCACATCATGCCTCCCGACTAGGGATTATTCCTCTGAAGGTCGTGCTACTTTGCTCAATGCGGCTCTTGTCTATTTCCATTTTTCTAAGAGTCTCCTCGTAGATGAGGTTTAATCCGTTGCCACCGTCCATGAGCACTTTAGTAAGCTGGAAGCCGTCCACAATTGGACTAAGGACCAAAGCGGCTGGTGCTCGGGTTGTTCGGAATTGAGGTTTGTCACTGGCATTGAAGGTTATAGCCGTGCCATTCCATGGATTTATTGTTGCAACGTGGCATACTTCGGCGAGGCTGTGGAGTGCTCGCTTGCGCCTATTATTTGAGGCGAAAGTCTCGAAGACTGTCAGTACTGTATTTTTATTTTCCACGGGATGGTGCTCTGTGGTATTGTTGATGAGGAGGTCCTCGCCGCTCTTGGCCACCTGCCGGAGTATCCAGCATGCTCTAAGGCTATGTGTGGGCATGATATCCGATGTACTGTGAATTTTGCATGGTCCATTGAGCCATCCCTCCAATACGGTTCCTCACCCTGTAGTGGGCTTTGGTTTATTTGTAGTTGGGTCGGGTGACTTATGAGAGTACACCCTTTTAGTTCGGACGGAGGGTTTAGTGAGAGCCGGAGGATCCCAGAATTTTGTTTGGGTTTTCCAGGTGCTTTCCATCGCATAGTACTTCTATAGTATGGCCGCCAAGTCAGCGAAGTGTACTATGTCATGGCAACTTATGGCATTGAGGATTCCCTTGTCCGTGCAATTTTTGCAAAAGAATGAAATTGCGTCTTCCTCGCAACAGTCATTGACCTTGCTCATTGCAAGGAGGAATCTGGCCCAATAGTGATGTACTATCTCTTGGGGCTCTTGTCTAATGTGGGGAAGATCACTTATGTGAGGGTGGGTGGGTAGATTTAGGTCCAAACCCTGAACCGATCTGAGACCCAGGGGCAGAGGAGTTTCCGAGCTTGGCAGTTCGGGCTCCGGGACGTTGCCCCATAGTTCTGGCCCTCTGTCCGATTCTAGGTTCGAAGCTTGGGCCATGTCTTCCCGTAGACAGGTATCCGGCTCGGAGAGCTCAGGGATCCGGACATAGTTTGTCCTCAAAATAGAGGAAGAATCGCTGCATCGCTCCTCCACCACCGCTATCTGATGGGTGACCAGCGGAGAGTTAATCTCTCTTTGGTCGGGTTTAAGCCCGATTCAATCATAGTCCGTAGCGACTCCCAAGGCGGCGATGCGATCCAAGAGCTCGTTCAAGGAAGAGATCTCCATTGGATCCATCTGCTCGGTGAATCCCGAGTCGACGTGGAGGCTGTTTTTGATGACCCGAGAAGTCATCGTCGGCGCGAAGGCCGAACAGGCGGTCATGACGAAGCCACTAAGTCAGAGAATTTGGCCTATAGCCAGGGCTCCCCCAGAGGTAATGTTGTCCTTGACAACCAGACGAGCCATCATGCCTTATTGTGATGGCACAGTGGAACTCTCAATGAAAGCACCAATGTCGGTGTCAAAACCGGAGGATCTCGGGTAGGGGGTCCCGAACTGTGCGTCTAAGGCTGATGGTAACAGAAGGCGGGGGACACAATGTTTACCCAGGTTCGGGCCCTCTCGATGGAGGTAATACCCTACTTCCCGCTTGATTGATCTTGATGATATGAGTATTACAAGAGTTGATCTACCATGAGATCGTAGAGGCTAAACCCTAGAAGCTAGCCTATGATTATGATTGTTATTGTCCTACGGACTAAACCCTCCGGTTTATATATACACCGGAGGGGGCTAGGGTTACATAGAGTCGGTTACAAGGGAGGAGATCTACATATCCTAATTGCCAAGCTTGCCTTCCACACAAAGGAGAGTCCCACCCGGACACGGGATGAAGTCTTCGATCTGGTATCTTCATAGTCCAACAGTCCGGCCAAAGTATATAGTCTGGCTATCCGAGGACCCCCTAATCCAGGACTCCCTCAATGACTTCTTGAGCACATCACATAGGGTTTGATGCTCTTTTAGGCTTCTTAATATTCCTGTCTCAAGCAAGTCCTTTGGCCTACAATTTTCATCAGCCATAGCAACATATTCCTCGGAAGAGGGGTTAGAGATATCATTCATGACTACTGCAGTATTATTGATGCTAGCATTGGAAATTTCAGCATAGAATCAGCATTGCTACGTTCTAGGCATTTTAAGCATGGAGGAACAAAATCTCCAGTAAGATGAGTAGATTGCTTGGCGAAGAGAGAAGCTTTCTCTAACACTAGCTCGTTATGAGATTCTTTCAATGACACGAGTTCTTGATTCCTGTTAAGGAGTTCATCTGATAAACTCTCGTAGTCAATTGTAAGCAAATCATATCGATTGGTAAGGTCATCAATAGTTGATGAAAAAGCATCTTGCTCTTCGATCAACTTTTGATTCTTCTCCATCTCTTCGACTAGTAATCCTTCGGTTTTCCTAAGATTTCTCTCAAGCATTTCAAGCTCATCTTGTTGAGATTTTTCCATTTTAACCAGCTTAGCATAAGCAATGTATTCAGGACAATATACATTAATGGATTTTTGGTGTTTTGCTGATACCTGATCCTTTGATGATTTTGCCATGAGAGAGAAGGTGATTGGTTCATCATCACTTGAAGCATCATCATCATCATTTGATTCGAATGAATTTCCGGATGATTCGTAGGCAATAAAGGCATTTCTCCTTCCAATCCTTCGTTGGAGTTCTTCATCATCCAAATTTGAATCAGAAGTATCATCTTTGGAATCCATTCTCATTTAAGTAAAAGACTCTGCTTAGCTGAGAGATCTTCTTCATGTTGGGTCTGATAGTAGCTTTGGCTTGTGCGTTAGTGACTGGTCTCGTCGAAGAAGATGATGATGGAGATTCATTTTTCTTCGGGAGCTTAGTATGATGATCCGTTCAAGTGAATCAATTGCAGTGAAGATATTTCCATCTATTGCTTGGCATTTCCCAGCAGGGACAATCAACTATGAGGTGACCGTATAATTTGCACTTGAAACACTTCATATCTTGATGAGGCAATCTTCTTCTTGATGATTCAGGCACGTCAAATTCGTCATCATTTGTGAGGCAGAGATTTTGCCTTTTGATGTCACTTAGCCTTTGTGTGAGAATTTCAAGTTCTCTAGTGATGGTATGTTGGTTCTTAACATCTTCTTCTTCAAAATTTCCATAGTGTGACAGAATTTCTCCTTCACTTTTCGAAGAAGATTCTTAATCGGCATTTTCTAGTTCCATCTTTTCTTCATGAATCAATAGCAGTGTCATGACCTCAACATAGTGAAGCTCTTCATAGTCTGGTCTTTGTTTGATTTCAGCTACAATGGGATCGAAGCTTTCATCAAGGGCACTCAGAAGCTTGTTGACTACATCTCTATCAGTGATATTAGTTACTCCTCACTGATGTAGTATTTCGACAATGTTTGTTAATCGATTAGTGAGTTCCATAGCACTTTCCTTACGAAGACTTCTGAATCTAGTGAACATAGCATGAAGCATTTGAATGTGAGGATCTGATCTGGCAACAAATTCTTCATGACCATTGTTGATGGCATCCCAAATTTGCTTTGCAGTATTGAGCCTTTGGAACCAAAAGAAAATGTCTTTTGATAGTCCGCTACAGATGATATCCTTTGCTTGAGCATCCAACTGCAGATTTGCTTTACCATCGGTGTTGGGATTGTTCGGTTGTTGAATGGTGTAGCCATCTTCCACAATCTACCACAAATCATAGTTGATAGCTTGAATTCTAATTCTCATTCATTCATTCCAGTACAAATAGTCATTTCCATCAAAGATAGGAAATCTTTCAGAGAGCGAGGACCTACCTGCATATGACATACTCAAAACTCCAAGGACGTTAGACATTTAATAAACAGAGACATGGAGTACCCGCTCTGATACCAATTGTTAGGACCGAGAGTATATCAACCAGAGGGGGGGTCAATGGGAGATTCAAAATTTCTTTCAAAAGTATTGAAACTACTCGCAATCACAGCAGCAGAATAAAGTAGTCAAAGGAAATGAACTGAATCAATCTCTTCCTCCTCCTCTTCTTCTTCTTCATTCTTTTCCTTTTTCCTCTTCTTCTACTTATTCTTCTTTTCTTTTTTTTCATCTTCCTTCTTCTAATTATGACTAACCTAAATCTTTTCTAACCTAACTATTTATTTTCTAACCTAACCTAGCTAGCACTAACCTAATTAACAGTAGTAATTAAATGAAAAAAAAGATAAAACAGAGAAAAACCTCACTGGAGGGGGATCGCCGGCGACGGGGAGCCGGGGCCGCGAGGCGTTGGTTGCTGGGGCAGCGGCAGCGGCGAGGCGGTGGCAGCAATGAGCGCGGCGGGTGATGGGGCAGTGGCAGCAACGAGCGCGGCGGGGCGTGGTGGGTCATCGGGGAGAGAGAGGGGGTGGGGCGGGGCAGGGCCGTTAGGTAGGCGTTAGGCAGGGCCATCGGCTTTTCTTTACCGTATGCTTCTAGGCTCTTTGTCATCTACTAGCGGATAGCAAAGAGTGTAGCATTTGACCTAACCAGCTATACTGTCCAAGGGGGGGTCCAGCTAGGCTCTTTGTCGTCTGCTAGCAGACGGCAAAGAATAGACTGGCGACAAATTCTTTCTTTGACATGAGTCCTTTCTTTGCCGTTTCCATTTGGGAAGCTGTGCTGGGGAATGTAGTATTTCAAAAAAAAATCCTACGATCACACAAGATCTATCTAGGAGAAGCATAGCAACGAGTGGGGAGAGTGTGTCTACGTACCCTCGTAGACCGAAAGCGGAAGCATTTAGTAACACGGTTGATGTAGTCGAACATCTTCGCGATCCAACCGATCAAGTATCGAACGCACGGCACCTCCACGATATGCACACGTTCAGCTCGTTGACGTCCCTCGAACTCTAGATCCAGTTGAGGCCGAGGGAGAGTTTCGTCACCGCGACGGCATGGTGACGGTGATGATGAAGTTACCAACGCAGGGCTTCGCCTAAGCACTACGATAATATGACCGAGGTGGAAAACTATGGAGGGGGGCACCGCACACGGCTAAGAAATCAACTTGTGTGTCTATGGGCTGCCCCCTCCCCTGTATATAAAGGAGGGGAGGAGGGGGCCGGCCGGCCTCAAGGGGCGCGCCCAAGGGAGGGAATCCTACTCCTACTAGGAGTAGGTTCCCCCCTTTCCTAGTCCAACAAGGAGGGGAAGGAAGGAGGAAGGGGAGAGAAGGAAGGAGGAGGGCGCCGCCCCACCCCTTGTCCAATTCGAACTGGGGGGGGCGTGCGCCACCTCCTGGCCGGCCCTCTCTCCTCTAAGGCCCATGGTGGCCCATTAACTTCCCGGGGGGTTTCGGTAACCCTTCGGTACTCCGATTTTCTCCGAAACTCTCCAAAACACTTTCGGTGTCCGAACAACATGGTCCAATATATCAATCTTTATGTCTCGACCATTTCGAGACTCCTCTTCATGTCCGTGATCTCATCCGGGACTCCGAACAACCTTCCGTATATCAAATCATATAAACTCATAATACCAATCGTCATCGAACGTTAAGCGTGCGGACCCTACGAGTTCGAGAACTATGTAGACATGACTGAGACACTTCTCCGGTCAATAACCAGCAATGGAACATGGATGCTCATATTGGTTACTACATATTCTACGAAGATCTTTATCGATCAAACCGTACAACAACATACGTTGTTCCCTTTGTCATCGGTATGTTACTTGACCGAGATTCGACCGTCGGTATCATCATACCTAGTTCAATCTCGTTACCGGTGATAACCCACAAGTATAGGGGATCGCAACAGTTTTCAAGGGTAGAGTATTCAACACAAATTTATTGATTCAACACAAGGGGAGCCAAAGAATATTCTCAAGTATTAGCAGCTGAGTTGTCAATTCAACCACACCTGGAAACTTAATATCTGCAGCAAAGTATTTAGTAGCAAAGTAATATGATAGTAGTGGTAACAGTGGTAAAGTAATGGTAGCAGTTTTGGTTTTATAGTGATTGTAATAGTAGCAATGGAAAAGTAAATAAGCGAAGAACAATATATGAAAAGCTCGTAGGCAATGGATCAGTGATGGATAATTATGTCGGATGCGATCAATCATGCAACAGTTATAACATAGGGTGACATAGAACTAGCTCCAGTTCATCAATGTAATGTAGGCATGTATTCCGAATATAGTCATACGTGCTTATGGAAAAGAACTTGCATGACATCTTTTGTCCTACCCTCCCATGGCAGTGGGGTCCTATTGGAAACTAAGGGATATTAAGGCCTCCTTTTAATAGAGTACCAGACCAAAGCATTAACACATAGTGAATACATGAACTCCTCAAACTACGGTCATCACCGGTAAGTATCCCGACCATTGTCACTTCGGGGTTAACGGATCATAACACATAATAGGTAACTATAGACTTGCAAGATAGGATCAAGAACTCACATATATTCATGAAAACATAATAGGTTCAGATCTGAAATCACGGCACTCGGGCCCTAGTGACAAGCATTAAGCATAGCAAAGTCATAGCAACATCAATCTCGGAACATAGTGGATGCTAGGGATCAAAACCTAACAAAACGAACTCGATTACATGATAAATCGCATCCAAACCATCACCGTCCAGCAAGCCTACGATGGAATTACTCATGCACATCGGTGAGCATCATGAAATTGGTGATGGAGGAAGGTTGATGATGACGATGGCGACAGATTCCCCTCTCCGGAGCCCCGAACGGACTCCAGATCAGCCCTCCCGAGAGAGATTAGGGCTTGGCGGCGGCTCCGTATCGTAAAACGCGATGAATCCTTCTCTCTTATTTTTTTTCTCCCCGAACACGAATATATGGAGTTGGAATTGAGGTCGGTGGAGCACCAGGGGGCCACGAGGCAGGGGGCGCACCCCCCACCCTCGTGGACAAGGTGTAGGCCCCCTGGCCTTGATTCTTTCACCAGTATTTTTTATATATTCCAAAAATAATCTCCGTTGATTTTCAGGTCATTCCAAGAACTTTTATTTCTGCACAAAAATAACACCATGACAATTCTGCTGAAAACATCGTCAGTTCGGGTTAGTTCCATTCAAATCATGCAAGTTAGAGTCAAAAAACATGGCAAAAGTGTTTGGAAAAGTAGATACGACAGAGACGTATCAACTCCCCCAAGCTTAAACCTTTGCTTGTCCTCAAGCAATTCAGTTGATAAACTGAAGTGATAAAGAATAACTTTTACAAACTCTGTTTGCTCTTGTTGTTGTAAATATGTAAAGGCAGCATTGAAGTTTTCAGCAAAGATTATGAACTAACCATATTCACAATAACATTTAGGTCTCATGTTTACTCATATCAATGGCATAATTAACTAGCAAGCAATAATAACTAATCTAGGATCACAACACTTTCTCAAAACAATCATAATATGATATAACAAGATGGTATCTTGCTAGCCCTTTCTGAGACCGCAAAACATAAATGCAGTGCACCTTTAAAGATCAAGGACTGACTAGACATTGTAATTCATGGTAAAAGAGATCCATTCAACTCATACCCAATCTAAACTAACGATAATACATGCAAATGACAACGGTGCTCTCCAACTGGTGCTTTTTAATAAGAGAATGATGACTCAAAATAAAAGTAAATAGATAGGTGTCGGTGTCAAAACCGGTGGATCTCGGGTAGGGGGTCCTGAACTATGCATCTAGGATCGATGGTAACAGGAGACAGGGGACACAATGTTTACCCAGGTTCGGGCCCCCTCTGTGGAGGTAATACCCTACGTCCTGCTTGATTGATATTGATGAATATGGGTGTTACAAGAGTTCATCTACCACGAGATCGTGATGGCTAAACCCTAAAAGCCTAGCCTATATGACTATGGTAATGAATGTGTCCTTTCCGGACTATCCCCTCCGATTTATATAGACACCGAGGGGATCTAGGGTTTACATAGAGTCGGTTACATAAGAAGGAATCTTCATAGTCGGTCGCCAAGCTTGCCATCCACGCCAAGGAGAGCCCCATACAGACTCGGGTATAGTCTTCCGCCTTCATGTATTCACAGCCCATCAGTCCAGCCCATGGATAACAGGTCGGATGCCCGAGGACCCCTTAGTCCAGGACTCCCTCAGTAGCCCTGAACCTGGCTTAAATGACGAGGAGTTCGGGGCGTAGATTGTCTCCGGCATTGCAAGGCGGGTTCCCTTTTATCCGAACTTCAAGATAGTCTTCGGATGCGATGATAGTATCCGGACCTGTCACACACACCATACAAAACCGTAGAGAGAATATATATTTTTGCACGAGTCTAATCCGCTGACAGCTTTTACAATATGACATCACGTCTGTCCGGTCATAATTTTGGACCGTTTTTCATCTGCCGCTCCATGGTTTGAGATGCGGTTATCATTGGCACGGCTTGTCAAAGCAGAGACCGTGCCCCCCTTATTATGGGATTCTCATCAATACGGGCGTGGGTAACCCAACCATGCCATTTATACAGCCCTTGGGAATAGGAGAATCTTAAGGCGAGTGAGGAGGCGTTCAATATTTTTTGCCTTTGTAAGGGGATAAGGATTCCCTCTTCCTCCCTCACGCCCTCTCTCTGTCCTTCCCATCTTGAGCTCCAATGCCCAAGTTCTCATTTCCTTCCCACCTAAGCAACCATGTCCGGATCCGAAGGTCAGGGCAAGTGGATGGTTTCCTCCGTCAGGGAGGAGAACATTACGGAGCTTCGGGCGGCTGGATACTTGGCGAAGGGGATCGCTCACCGCCTGCCGGCCGAGGAACAAGTCGTCCCCACGCCGGAGCCCACCGAGAGGGTGGTGTTCCTCCACCATTTCTTCCACGGGCTAGGGTTTCCACTCCACCCTTTCGTCCGTGGGCTGATGTATTATTACGGGATATATTTCCATGATTTGTCCCCGAATTCCTTCCTCAACATCTCGGCGTTCATCGTCATGTGTGAGGCCTTCCTCCGCATCCATCCCCACTTCGGGCTGTGGCTCAAAGTCTTCAACGTGAAGCCAAAGGTGGTGGACGGCAAGCACGTGGAGTGCAGAGGAGCCATGGTGAGCAAGTTGTCCAACATATCCTGGCCCAAAGGCACTTTTGTGGACACAGTTAAGGAGTGGCAGAAGCAGTGGTTCTACATCACATAACCTCGCGGCACAACCTGGGCCGCAGCTGCCGAATTTGGCTTTGGCGCCCCCACGCGACTCACCTCCAAGGTCGAGAAGAGTCCGGACTGGGGTTCCCCTGACGAGGTGATAGCGCCGCAGACGCGCGTCCAGAGCATGTCCACCAAGAAAGTCAAGCTCGTTGATGTGATCCAGGTGATGTTGGTTCGCCGTATCCTTCCGTGCCAGCGCCGAAGCCGTCCTCTGTGGGAGTTCAACCCAAATAAGGATCAGACTCTGGCGAGGCTCTTCGAGACTACTCACGAAGGCGCATGGAACTTGCTCTTTAAGGGCAACGAGAAGCCACCGGCCACGGATTCAGACCGTGGTCACGATTGTAAACACCTTGCCAGTGAGGTATGCTATTTTTCGATGTATCCCCAATTTAATCATTTCAAGGATGATGTCTGAGCTTATTATTAAATTTCTAGGACCGGATGGAGAGGGCGAAGCGGATCTAGTGTCCGGCTCCGCTACCTGAAGAACCGGTCATCCCGCGTCTAGCGAAGATGCTGGTGCCGGTGCCTTATAAGGTGCCGGAGAAGAAGGCCAAGAAGAAAGCCTAGGGGGCCAAGGGTGGCCCCCGTCGCAAGGGCACTTCGGACATGACGTCCGAAGATGACGAAGCCCATTCCTCTGTCCCTGAGGAAAACGGCGAGGAAGAGGAGGAGGAGGAGGAAAATGAGAGGAAGAAGAAGAGGGCGGCTTCGGCGCATCCGGAGGCGGACACGCCCAAGAAGGGGAAAAGCGTCCCAGCGGTCAACACCGCGTGGGACGTTGACAGCAGTCCGGAGAGACGCCCCCGCGCTAAGCCACAGGCCGCATTGTAAGTGACATGGCTCTCTCATGCGCACATCCGGCCCTTTCTCTTTATTATTATGACATAGTTAATTGTGTTATTGTAGTCCGGCCTGCAACCTTACCCAGCGATCCTCATATGGAGGTTCGCTGGCTCTGTCGGAGATGGAGAGCATGTCGCCACCGCCTGCTTATTCCCTCGGGGCCAGGGACGACACCGAGGTGTTATCCCGGAGGACCACTCCCAAGCGGGGAGGAGCCCAGGGCGCTGTCCGAGAGCCGCCACAGGGCGAGACCTCCACTGCCGGACACATGGGGGAGCTGATCCCCATGGAGATTGGCGTAGAGGGCCGTATCCAGTTCGGCCCTCAGCCGAATACGATTCTGGAGGCCAATATGGCTCCGGAGTCGGGCGAGCGGCCCCTTTTAAGGGAGGAGGGTGCGCTGCTCCCACTGGTGGCCCTTGTCGAGAAGATTCAGTCCGCCAAGGGTGGACTAAATAAATCCTGCAGCAGCCTGTTAACAGGTTTCGAGGTAAGAAAGAGAAAAACCCTGTGTAGCCAGTAGCCCCTGAGACACTGTCCGGTGTGCGGCAGGAATAACCGGACAGAGGATCAATTCTTCTGTTGTAGGAGACTTACATAATATGTATGAATGAGCAGGCATCATTGTTGAGCACGACCTCCTATGCTATCAAAGTCTCTGAGCTGAGGCAGAGGCTGGAGCAGATCGAGAACGAGCTCGGCAAGGTTAAGGTTCGGCTCCAGGAGAAGCAAGGTGAGTGACTACTTGCTGTGTGTTTAGAAAGGACAGGCGCTGTATATTGACCGCTATGTCGTAGTATGTGTAGGAGCCGTGACCGAGGTCGAGGCCCTGAAGAAGGCCCTGGGCGAGGCCGAGGAGAAGGTTGTCCAGCAGCAGGCTGCCCGTAAGATGTCCAAGGCCCAGGTTCAAAGAAATCCAGCAGGAGCTCCAGGATGCGGTCAAGAAATGCGAAGCCTTGGAGCATGATGCGTCGGTTCAAGGGACCGAACTTGCCAAGGCTCATCAGAGCGCGGAGACCGCACGGAATGAGGCCCAAGCTACCCTCCAGGAGATCGAGGAGGCCAAGAAGATCATGGCGGGTAAGGCATTTAAGATGCAAAGCAAGTATGCGGAGAAGCAGTACCTTTTACTAACCCGGGTTCGGAGTTCCCCAGGAGCATTTGCGGATTTGCCACACAGTGTATCAGACGCCGCAGAGTTCTACTGAGCCAAAGGAGGGGGTTCTACGTAGAAGCTATTCTGGTCACAGTATGCGGCGCCAGAGCATCCCGTGTCCTTCACCGATCAGCTGAAACAGCTGGTGGAGCTGCATAGGGTGGCCGAACTAGCCATGAAGGATTTCATAATCTGGCTATGGCCAGCCGAAGCTATGCCAAGCAGCTACTTCAGACTCGTGAGGCAAATGGTGAACGCCTGTCCTCGACCGATGTCATCAAGCGCTCGGCTTGCATTGAAGGTGCACGCATGGCCTTCGCCCGTTGCAAGATGTGGTGGGCGAAGATGGACGCCGTCGAGGTGACCAGAGGGCCACCAGAGGGCAAGGAACACAACACACCCGAACGGTATTTTGCGGATGTTTTGGAGGGTTCTTGTCTTGCGGCAGCACAATGTTCGCAGGATATTGTATTTGAGTAAATGTATGTGTGTTACCTTTGCCTTGTATTACTAGAACAAAGCCTGTTTTGTAATGTAATATTGTTATGCTTTGAATTGTTTCCTCCTGTGCGGCCGTTTTGTATGTAATCTGAGGGTTGGCCAGTCGTTGGCTTCTGCCCTCATGTAAGTAGTACAGAGGTGTTCGGGATGGAATCTAAACAATCTTGATCCGATTGTATGGTCCTTGAAGGAGTTGTTTAGCGCAACAAACAAGGCAATCAGATTGTACGGCTTAAACGCCCTCACTTAGCCATAGGAGTTTTATAATAAAGCATGGGTGCAGCCCCTGGTTCGAACCAGGGGGCTGTCAGCATCTGATCGGGAAGTGCTGATCTTTCGCATAATGTGGAAAAAATCTCCAACGATTTGTGACCCTCGAACAGTTGACCGGCTCTCGCCGTATCATGACAGTCAGTTTTCGGCTTTCTCTACTGAGGTGCTCATCTGGTCAAGGCCAGGGCACAATCGCAGTAGATCTCCCTTTACTACCCTAGCTGATTTAGCGGAACATAGGGTAGCAAGCACAGGAGCCGGGCAACCCAACTATTGACCAAAGACATGATTTGGAGCCAATGCATATAATGCTAAATTCGGGGTGCCGAACTTATCTTTAGGGATTGTTTGGGCTTTGTTGCTGTATCATGGGGCGATTGGGAGCCCCTGGCAAATATGACACGTACCAGAGTGTACGACTGCTAGGAAATAAGAAATATAAAGGAAAACAGAGGGAGAGCAGAGATAGGATCCGGAGCCCTTGAACTTGGCTCATGAACTATTTCCATTACAGTTGGGTTTATGCTTCCAAGCACATTGGTACAAGATTATGCAAAAAAAAACAACCGGCTATTTGACATGCCATACCCGAAGGCGGATTGCACGTGGGTCCTGAAAATGGTTAGCCTCTGGGGCTTCCCATGTACGTGTGTGCTCCGTATCAATCCAGTGTGTTTGTCCTTTGATGGGGTCGTTAATCGGGCCGTCGAAGGAGGCCCCCAAAGGAGAAACCTGAAACAAGGAAAAAGAGATAGTAAAGTTATATGTGTGTCCGGGATCGTTCTGGCCAAACCGTGGATCTGGGATAGCTTGTGCCTCTGTCGATGCCGATGGAATTTTGAGTGCGTAGTTATGGACGCGTGGTATGAATGCCACTACCTCATCGGGATTGGGACGGAGGCCGAATTGCTAATTGAGCTCTTGCCGAGCCGCGTTGTCCTGTTGCAGTGTGGTCCGGACCCTCTTAATGATGTCCAGGGGCTCGGCAACCAGATTATGCTGCTGCTTGAGAAGGCCGCTTTGTACCTCTGCTGCTAGGGCGACGATGTGCTCCTCTATCCGGAGGGAGCATCCTGTGTTTCGTTGACTGTTATGACGCTGCGCGGACCGGGCATCTTCAGCTTGAGATATGCATAGTGTGGTACCGCATTGAATCTAGCAAACGTGGTTCGTCCGAGTAATGCGTGGTAGCCAGTGTGGAAGGGGACGATATCGAATATTAACTCCTTGTTTTGGAAGTTGTCCGGGGAACCAAAGACCACCTCCAGTGTGATTGAGCCCGTGCAGCGGGCCTCAATGCCTGGTATGACTCCTTTAAAGGTAGTCTTTGTGGGTTTGATTCGTGAGGGATTAATGCCCATCTTCCGCACTGTATCCTGATAGAGCAGGTTGAGGCTGCTACCGCCGTCCATTAGGACTCGTGTTAGGTGAAATCCGTCGATGATTGGGTCGAGGACCAGTGCGGCTGAGCCGCCATGCTGGATGCTAGTTGGATGATCTCGACGATCGAAGGTGATCGGGAATGACAACCACGGATTGAATTTTGGGGCGACCGGCTCTACCGGATAGATGTCCCTAAGTGCTCGCTTGCGCTCCCTTTTGGGGATGTGTGTAGCATATATCATGTTCACCATTTTGACTTGAGGGGGGAATTTCTTCTGCCCTCCGGTGTTCAGCTGCCAGGGCTCTTCGTCCTCGTCCTCACTTTGTGATCCCTTTTCTTTATTTTCGGCATTTAACTTGCCAGCCTGTTTGGAAACCCAACAGACTCCGTTGGTGTGATTGGCTTATTTGTCTGGGGCACCATGTATTTGGCACGGACGATCGAGTATGCGATCCAGGCTGCCATGGACTTCGGTTTCTCCTGGCCGAGGTGGCGTGCTAGCCATTCGTCGCGGATGCTGTGTTTGAAGGCTGCTAGGTCTTCGGCGTCTGGACAGTCAACGATCTGGTTCTTTTTGGTTAGGAACTTAGTCCAGAATTTTTTGGCTGATTCTCCAGGTTGTTGAACTATGTGGCTTAAATCATCGGCATCGGGTGGCCGGACATATGTACCCTGGAAGTTGTCAAGAAAGGCCTCTTCCAGGTCCTCCCAGCTGCCGATGGAATTCTCGGGCAGGCTATTTAGCCAGTGTCTAGCCGGCCCTTTGAGTTTCAGTGGGAGGTATTTGATGGCGTGGAGGTCGTCTCCCCGGGCCATGTGGATGTGGAGAATAAAGTCCTAAATCCATACTGCAGGGTCGGTTGTTCCGTCGTATGATTCAATATTGACGGGCTTGAATCCATCGGGGAATTCGTGATCCAGCACCTCGTCTGTGAAGCAGAGAGGGTGTGCGGCGCCTCTATATCGGGCCGCATCACGACGCACCTCCGATGGAGTGCGTCTGCGGTTATCGGCCCGAGTGTGACTAGGTTTGTCACGCTCGAATAGGTAGCTGTCATCCCGAGTTGGGAAGCATCCTCGCGATCCGTAGATTGATCTGGTGTGTTCTGCTCTGCTGTCCAGCTCTTGCCGAAGGTCGTATGTAAGGCCCCGAGCTGTTCTGTCCCTGTTTTTTGCGAGGTAGTGGGGCGGGCTGTTGTTCGGCCCGAGTTGCCGCTTTATCCCGACCACGGGGTGGTCGGTCCGCCACACTATCTCGACCATGTGGTGGCCGGTCTGCATTGGGTGAGGGAGGTATGGGATTTAGTGCCTCCTCATCGAACTGAGGTAGCAGTCTATGCTTTGGGTAACTCTTGGTTGGGCGCTTGAGGCCATATTCTTCGGCTGCCAGGACATCAGTCCACCTGTCAATGAGCAGGTCTTGATTGGCCTGAAGCTGCTGCTGCTTCTTCTTCAGGCTTCTCGTGGTGGCTATTAGCTGACGCTTGAAGCGCTCCTGCTCGAGGGGTGCCTCAGGCACGATGAAATCCTCATTGCCGAGGCTCTCATCATCCTCAGATACTGGATGATAACTATCATCGTCTGGGTCATTGGGCATGGTCTGATTATCAGGGTTATCTTGCCCGTTGTCTTGTTCCTCCTGTTCGGATGCATCCCCGACATGGTCTTCGTTATTTTCGGCGTCGCCCGAAGTGCTATTCTCTCCGGTGCTAGTATTCTCGTCGTTTGAGCGACGAGGTTTAGAGAAGCGTTTAGGGCGCCGGCACTTGGACTGTGTCTCAGGAGGTTTATTCACAACTAGATCTCCTTTGTCATCGTCGCTAGATTTTTTAGGTGTGTCAACCATGTACACATCGTACAAAGAGGTGGCCGTCCAACGTCCAGTAAATGGCGGGTTTTGGCCTTGCTCCTGGTCGGCATCGTCGTTGCTACCTCTTGAGCACTGCGTTGGATTTCCCCGAAGAGGAAGGGATGATGCAGCAAAGTAGCGTAAGTATTTCCCTCAGTTTTTGAGAACCAAGGTATCAATCCAGTAGGAGGCTACGCTCGAGTCCCTCGTACCTACACAAAAACAATAGCTCAATGCAGCCAAGGCGCTTAGGGGTTGTCAATCCCTTCACGGTCACTTACGAAAGTGAGATCTAATAGAGATGATAAATAATATATTTTTTGGTATTTTTGGTATAGAGATGTAAAGTAAATAAAGTAAAAGCAAAGTAAAAGCAAAGCAATAGTAAAGTGATGGAGATTGATATGATGAGAAAGAGACCCGGGGGCCATAGGTTTCACTAGTGGCTTCTCTCAAGAGTATAAGTATTCTACGGTGGGTGAACAAATTACTGTTGGGCAATTGACAGAATTGAGCATAGTTATGAGAATATCTAGGTATGATCATGTATATAGGCATCACGTCCGAGACAAGTAGACCGAAACGATTTTGCATCTACTACTATTACTCCACTCATCGACCGCTATCAAGCATGCATCTAGAGTATTAAGTTAAAAACAGAGTAACGCCTTAAGCAAGATGACATGATGTAGAGGGATAGTTTCATGCAATATGATAAAAACCCCATCTTGTTATCCTTGATGGCAACAATACAATACGTGCCTTGCTGCCCCTTCTGTCACTGGGAAAGGACACCGCAAGATTGAACCCAAAGCTAAGCACTTCTCCCATGGAAAGAACAACCAATCTAGTAGGCCAAACCAAACTGATAATTCAAAGAGACTTGCAAAGATAACCAATCATACATAAAAGAATTTAGAGAAGATTCAAATATTATTCATAGATAGACTTGATCATAAACCCACAATTCATCGGTCTCAACAAACACACCGCAAAAAGAAGATTACATCGAATAGATCTCCACGAGAGAGGGGGAGAACATTGTATTGAGATCCAAAAAGAGAGAAGAAGCCATCTAGCTACTAGCTATGGACCCGTAGGTCCGAAGTAAACTACTCACACTTCATCGGAGGGGCTTGGATGATGACGTAGAAGCCCTCCGTGATCGATGCCTCCTCCGGAGGAGCTCCAGAATAGGCCCCAAGATGGGATCTCGTGGATATAGAAAGTTGCGGCGGTGGAATTAGGTTTTTGGCTCCGTCCCTGATCGTTTGGGGGTACATGGATATATATAGCAGGAAGAAGTACGTCGGTGGAGCTTCGAGGGACCCACGAGGCAGGGGGCGCGCCCTAGGGGGGCGCCCCTACCCTCGTGAGCACCTCGTGGCTTTCTTGGCGGAGGGTCCAAGTATCCTGGATCTTATCTGATGAGAAAATCACGTTTCCGAAGGTTTCATTCCGTTTGGACTCCGTTTGATATTCCTTTTCTTCGAAACCCTAAAACAGGCAAAAGAACAGCAATTCTGGGCTGGGCCTCCGGTTAATAGGTTAGTCCCAAAAATAATATAACAGTGGAGAATAAAGCCCAATAATATCTAAAACAGTAGATAATATAGCATGGAGCAATCAAAAATTATAGATACGTTGGAGACGTATCAAGCATCCCTAAGCTTAATTCCTGCTCGTCCTCGAGTAGGTAAATGATAAAAACAGAAATTTTGATGCGGAGTGCTACTTGGCATAATTTTAATGTAATTCTTCTTAATTGTGGTATGAATATTCAGATCCAAAAGACTCAAGACAAAAGTTCATATTGACATAAAAATGATAATACTTCAAGCATACTAACTAAGCAATTATGTCTTCTCAAAATAACATGGCCAAAGAAAGTTCATCCCTACAAAATCATATAGTTTAGTCATGTTTCATTTTTGTCACACAAGAATGCTATCATCATGCACAACCCTGATGACAAGCCAAGCAATTGTTTCATACTTTAGTAATCTCAAACCTATAAACTTTCACGCAATATATGAGCGCGAGCCATGGACATAGCACTATGGGTGGAATAGAATATAATGAAGAGGGTTATGTGGAGAAGACAAAAAAGGAGAAAGTCTCACATCAACAAGGCTAATCAATGGGCTATGGAGATGCCCACCGATTGATGTTAATGCAAGGAGTAGGGATTGCCATGCAACGGATGCACTAGAGCTATAAATGTATGAAAGCTCAACAAAAGAAACTAGTGGGTGTGCATCCAACTTGCTTTCTCACGAATACCTAGGGCACTTGAGGAGGCCCATTGTTGGAATATACAAGCCAAGTTTTATAATGTAAAATTCCCACTAGTATATGAAAGTGATAACATGAGAGACTCTCTATTATGAAGATCATGGTGCTACTTTGAAGCACAAGTGTGGTAAAAGGATAGTAACATTGTGCCTTCTCTCTTTTTCTCTCATTTTTTGGCCTTCTCTTTTTTATGGCCTTTCTCTCTCTCTTTTTATTTATCCCTCACTAGGGACAATGCTCTAATAATGATGATCATCACACTTCTATTTATTTACAACTCAATGGTTACAACTCGATACTAGAACAAAGATGACTCTATGTGAATGCCTCCGGCGGTGTACCGGGATATGCAATGAACCAAGAGTGACATGTATGAAAGAATTATGAATGGTGGCTTTGCCACAAATACTATGTCAAGTACATGATCATGCTAAGCAATATGACAATGATGAATGTGTCATGATGAACGGAATGATGGAAAGTTGCATGGCAATATATCTCAGAATGGCTGTGGAAATGCCATAATAGGTAGGTATGGTGGCTGTTTTAAGGAAGATATAAGGAGGTTTATGTGTGAAAAAGTGTATCATATCACGGGGTTTGGATGCACCGGCGAAGTTTGCGCCAAATCTCAATGTGAGAAAGGGCAATGCATGGTACCGAAGAGGCTAGCAAGGGTCGAAGGGTGAGAGTGCATATAATCCATGGACTCAACATTAGTCATAAAGAACTCACCTACTTATTGCAAAAATCTACAAGTCATCAAAAACCTCGGCACTACACGCATGCTCCTAGGGGGATAGATTGATAGGAAAAGACCATTGCTCGTCCCCGACCGCCACTCATAAGGAAGACAATCAAATAACACCTCATGTTTCAAATTTGTTCCATAACGTTTACCATATGTGCATGCTACGAGCCTTGCAAACCTCAACACAAGTATTTCTCAATTTCACAACTACTCAACTAGCATGACTTTGATATTATTACCTCCATATCTCAAAACAATCATCAAGCATCAAACTTTTCTTAGTATTCAACACACTCATAAGAAATTTTTATTATTAATCTTGCATACCAAGCATATTAGGATCTTAAACAAATTACCATGCTATTAAGACTCTCAAAATAATCTAAGTGAAGCATGAGAGAACAATAGTTTCTATAAAACAAATCCACCACCGTGCTCTAAAAGATATAAGTGAAGCACTAGAGCAAAATTATAAAGTTCAAAAGATATAAGTGAAGCACATAGAGTATTCTATCAAATTCCAAATCATGTATGGCTCTCTAAAAAGGTGTGTACAGCAAGGACGATTGTGGTAAACTAATAAGCAAATACTCAAATCATAAAAGAAGCTCCAAGCAAAACACATATCATGTGGTGAATAACAATATAGCTCCAAGTAAAGTTACCGATAGAAGTAGATGAAAAAGGGGATGCCTTCCGGGGGATCCCCAAGCTTTGGCTTTTAGGTGTCCTTATATTATCTTGGGGGTTCCATGGGCATCCCCAAGCTTAAGCTCTTGCCACTCCTTGTTCCATAATCCATCAAATCTTTACCCAAAACTTGAAAACTTCACAACACAAAACTTAAAGTAGAAAACTCGTGAGCTCCGTTAGCGAAAGAAAACAAAAGACCACTTGAAGGTACTGTAATGAACTCATTATTTATTTATATTGGTGTTAAACCTACTGTATTCCAACTTCTCTATGGATTATAAACTATTTTACTAGCCATAGATTCATCAAAATAAGCAAACAACACACGAAAAACAGAATCTGTCAAAAACAGAACAGTCTGTAGTAATCTGTAGCTAGCGCAAGATCTGGAACCCAAAAAATTCAAAAATAAATTTCTGGAAGTGAGGAATTTATCTATTAATCATCTGCAAAAATAATTAACTAAATATCACTTTCCAATTAAAAATGACAGCACTTCTCGTGAGCGCTAAAGTTTCTGTTTTTTACAGCAAGTTCAACAAGACTTTCCCCAAGTCTTCCCAACGGTTCTACTTGGCACAAACACTAATTAAACACAAAAAACACAACCAAAAAAGAGGCTAGATAATTTATTTATTAAATAACAGCAAGGATAAATATTGGGTTGTCTCCCAACAAGCGCTTTTCTTTAAAGCCTTATAGCTAGGCATTGATAATTTTAATGATGCTCACATGAAAGACAAGAATTGAAGCACAAAAGGAGCATCATAAAGCATGTGAAAAACACATCTAAGTCTAACATACTTCCTATGCATAGGCATATTATAGGCAAACAAATTATCAAGGTAAGCAAAAACTAGCATATGCAAGGAAGAGGAAAGAAACAATAGCAATCTCAACATAACGAGAGGTAATTTAGTAACATGAAAATTTCTACAACCATATTTTCCTATCTCATGGTAATTACATGTAGGATCATAAGCAAATTCAACAATATAGCTATCACATAAAATATTCTCAACATGATCCACATGCATGCAAAGTTGGCACTTTTCCAAAATAGTTGGATTAACATTAACTAAAGTCATGACCTTCCAAAACGCACTTTTATCAAAATCTTCATAAGATTGAACATTCTCTAAATATGTGGGACCTAAAGTTGACATTCTTCCAAACCCACTTTAAATATTATTTCAAACATTATAATCAATCTCATATTCATCATGGGGTTTAAATAAATTTTCAAGATCAAAAGAAGAATCACCCCAATCATGATCATTGCAACAAGTAGAGGACATAACGAAACTAGCATCCCCAAGCTTAGGGTTTTGCATATTATTAGCACAATTATCATTAATAGAATCTATAATAACATCATTGCAATCATGCTTTTTATTCAAAGATCTATAATGAATCACTTCATAACATACTTCATCACAATCTTCAGATTCACGAATTTCATGCAAAACTTCATAAAGATAATCTAGTGCACAAAACTCACTAGCAATTGGTTCAACATAACTGGATCTCTTAAAAAGATTAGCAAGTGGATGAGGATCCATAAATCTTAGGTTCTCTGTTTAGTAATAAATAAACAACTATTCCAACCATACGAGCAAACAAGAAACGGGCAAAAGGAGGCAAATAGAGAAAGAGAGGGGGGATAGAGAGAGAGGGCGAATAAAACGGCAAGGGTGAAGTGGGGGAGAGGAAAACGAGAGGCAAATGGCAAATAATGTAATGCGGGAGATAGGGATTGTGATGGGTACTTGGTATGTTGACTTTTGCGCAGACTCCGCAGCAACGGCGCCAGAAATTCTTCTTGCTACCTCTTGAGCACTGTGTTGGATTTCCCCGAAGAGGAAGGGATGATGCAGCAAAGTAGCATAAGTATTTCCCTCAGTTTTTTAGAACCAAGGTATCAATTCAGTAGGAGGCTACGCTCGAGTCCCTCGTACCTACACAAAAACAACAGCTCAACGCAGCCAACGCGCTTAGGGGTTGTCAATCCCTTCACGGTCACTTACGAAAGTGAGATCTGATAGAGATGATAAATAATATATTTTTTTGTATTTTTGGTATAGAGATGCAGAGTAAATAAAGTAAAAGCAAAGTAAAAGCAAAGCAATAGTAAAGTGATGGAGATTGATATGATGAGAAAGAGACCCGGGGGCCATAGGTTTCACTAGTGGCTTCTCTCAAGAGCATAAGTATTCTACGGTGGGTGAACAAATTACTGTTGGGAATTGACAGAATTGAGCATAGTTATGAGAATATCTAGGTATGATCATGTATATAGGCATCACGTCCGAGACAAGTAGACCGAAACGATTCCGCATTTATTACTATTACTCCACTCATCGACCGCTATCGAGCATGCATCTAGAGTATTAAGTTAAAAATAGAGTAACGCCTTAAGCAAGATGACATGATGTAGAGGGATAATTTCATGCAATATGATAAAAACCCCATCTTGTTATCCTCGATGGCAACAATACAATACGTGCCTTGCTGCCCCTTCTGTCACTGGGAAAGGACACCGCAAGATTGAACCCAAAGCTAAGCACTTCTCCCATGGCAAGAACAACCAATCTAGTAGGCCAAACCAAACTGATAATTCGAAGAGACTTGCAAAGATAACCAATCATACATAAAAGAATTCAGAGAAGATTCAAATATTATTCATAGATAGACTTGATCATAAACCCACAATTCATCGGTCTCAACAAACACACCACAAAAAGAAGATTACATTGAATAGATCTCCACGAGAGAGGGGGAGAACATTGTATTGAGATCCAAAAAGAGAGAAGAAGCCATCTAGGTACTAGCTATGGACCCGTAGGTCTGAAGTAAACTACTCACACTTCATCGGAGGGGCTTGGATGATGATGTAGAAGCCCTCTGTGATCGATGCCTCCTCCGGTGGAGCTCCGGAACAAGCCCCAAGATGGGATCTCATGGATACAGAAAGTTGCAGCGGTGGAATTAGGTTTTTGGCTCCGTCCCCGATCGTTTGGGGGTACGTGGATATATATAGGAGGAAGAAGTATGTCGGTGGAGCTTCGAGGGGCCCACGAGGCAGGGGGCGCGCCCTAGGGGGGTGCCCCTACCCTCGTGAGCACCTCATGACTTTCTTGATGGAGGGTCCAAGTCTCCTGGATCTTATCTGATGAGGAAATCACGTTTCCGAAGGTTTCATTCCGTTTGGACTCCGTTTGATATTCATTTTCTTCGCAACCCTAAAACAGGCAAAAATAGCAATTCTGGGCTGGGCCTCCGGTTAATAGGTTAGTCCCGAAAATAATATAAAGTGGAGAATAAAGCCCAATAATGTCTAAAACAGTAGATAATATAGCATGGAGCAATCAAAAATTATAGATACATTGGAGACATATCAGTCGCCCATACCGTCGACGTCTTAGGAGCCGTAGTCGAGCACGTCGGTTAGATCATCGACAGTGGCTATGAAGTGGGTGGCGGGTGGGAAACAGAATTTCCAATCATCAGCCTTTGGCTCGAACCAAACATAGTTCGGCTGTGAGTCCTTCTCTAAGGACAGGTTCTTTAAAGAGTTTAGCACATCACCCAAGGGTGAATGCTGGAAGATGTCTGTGGCACGAAATTCAAAAATCGATAACCGGTCTAGCTTGGTGTCCGCATGCGTAGCCGATTTGGAACTCATAGCTGAAACGAATCCGGAGTTCCATTGGCGTAGATATCGCAGGGTACCAAGTTCGTGTGCGGCTCCAACGCCGGGGACTATGTGGCTTCAGATGGCACGATTTGCTCCGGTTCTAAGGCCGTTGCAGCAGCAGGGACCATCCGCTGGATGTGATCAGGTGACAGATTTAGGTCATGTTCATCGGAGTGAGGGGGAGTGATCGCTGCGGTCTCAAATCCATTGAAGATCAAGTCTCCACGGATATCCGTGATGTTGTTCAGGCTTCCAAACCTGACTTGGTGGCCAATGGCGTAGCTATCGATCTGCTCCAGATGGCCAAGCGAGTTGGCCCGCAGTACAAAGCCGCCGTACAAGAAAATCTGTCCGGGGAGGAAGGTTTCTCCTTGGATAGCATCGCTGTAGATGATTGAAGGAGCCATCGAACCATTCGTGGACGGCATAGTGGAACTCTCAATGAAAGCACCAATGTCGGTGTCAAAACTGGCGGATCTCGGGTAGGGGGGTCCCGAACTGTGCGTCTAGGATCGATGGTAACAGGAGACAGGGGACACAATGTTTACCCAGGTTCGAGGCCCCTCTATGGAGGTAATACCCTACGTCCTGCTTGATTGATATTGATGAATATGGGTGTTACAAGAGTTGATCTACCACGAGATCGTGATGGCTAAACCCTAAAAGCATATCCTATATGACTATGGTAATGAATGTGTCCTTTCCGGACTATCCCCTCCGGTTTATATAGACACCGAGGGGATCTAGGGTTTACATAGAGTCGGTTACATAAGAAGCAATCTTCATAGTCGGTCGCCAAGCTTGCCTTCCACGCCAAGGAGAGCCCCATCCGGACTTAGGTATAGTCTTCGGCCTTCATGTCTTCACAGCTAATCAGTCCGGCCCATGGATAACAGGCCAGACACCCGAGGACCCCTTAGTCCAGGACTCCCTCAATAGGCCCTTTGCAGAGGGAAGCAGGGATTTGTAGAGGTGCCAGAGCTCGATTTTGAAATAGATATGAATAATATTTTGAGTAGTATACTTTCATTGTCAGCATAACAACCGATAGATCTCGATATCTTCCATGCTACACACATTATAGGCGGTTCCCAAGCAGAATGGTAAAGTTTATACTCCCCACCACCAACAAGCATCAATCCATGGCTTGCCCCGAAACAACGGGTGCCTCCAACTAACAACAATCCTGGGGGAGTTTTGTTTGCAATTATTTTGATTTGATTTCAGCATGGGACTGGGCATCCCGTGTTGGGGAACGTTGCAGAAAAAAAAAATTCCTACGTTTCACCAAGATCAATCTATGGAGTCAACTAGCAACGAGAGGAGAGTGCATCTACATACCCTTGTAAATCGCGAGCGGAAGCGTTCAAGAGAACGGGGATGATGGAGTCGTACTCGCCGTGATCCAAATCACCGATGACCAAGTGCCGAACGGACGGCACCTCCGCGTTCAACACACGTACGGAGCGGATGACGTCTCCTCCTTCTTGATCCAGCAAGGGGGAAGGAGAGGTTGATGAAGATCGAGCAGCACGACGGCGTGGTGGTGGATGCAGCAATGATCGCAGTAGGGCTTCGCCAAGCTTCTGCGAGAGGGAGAGGTGTAGCAGGGGAGAGGGAGGCACCAAGGCTTCAGGTGCGGCTGCCCTCCCTCCCCCCCTTTATATAGGCCCCCTAGGGGGGCGCCGGCCATGGAGATGGGATCTCCCAAGGGGGGGCGGCGGCCAAGGGGGTGGAGTGCCCCCCAAGGCAAGTGGAGGCGCCCCCCACCCTAGGGTTTCCAACCCTCGGCGCAGGGGGGCCCAAGGAGGGGGCGCACCAGCCCACTATGGGCTGGTTCCCCTCCCCACTTCAGCCCATGGGGCCCTCCGGGATGGGTGGCCCCACCCGGTGGACCCCCAGGACCCATCCGGTGGTCCCGGTACAATACCGGTGACCCCGAATCTTTCCCGGTGGCCGAAAATACACTTCCTATATACAATTCTTCACCTCCAGACCATTCCGGAACTCCTCGTGACGTCCAGGATCTCATCCGGGACTCCGAACAACTTTCGGATTACTGCATAGTCATATCTCTACAACCCTAGCGTCACCGAACCTTAAGTGTGTAGACCCTACGGGTTCGGGAGACACGTAGACATGACCGAGACGGCTCTCCGGCCAATAACCAATAGCGGGATCTGAATACCCATGTTGGCTCCCACATGCTCCTCGATGATCTCATCGGATGAACCACGATGTCGAGGATTCAAGCAACCCCGTATACAATTCCCTTTGTCAATCGGTACGTTACTTGCCCGAGACTCGATCGTCGGTATCCCAATACCTTGTTCAGTCTCGTTAGCAGCAAGTTACTTTACTCATACTGTAATGCATGATCCCGTGATCAACCACTTGATCACATTGAGCTCATTGTGATGATGCATTACCGAGTGGGCCCAGAGATACCTCTCCGTCATATGGAGTGACAAATCCCAGTCTCGATTCGTGCCAACCCAACAGACACTTTCGGAGACACCTGTAATGTACCTTTATAGTCACCCAGTTACGTTGTGACGTTTGGTACACCCAAAGCACTCCTACAATATCAGGGAGTTGCACAATCTCATGGTCTAAGGAAATGATACTTGACATTCAGAAAAGCTACAGCAAACGAACTACACGATCTTTGAGCTAAGCTTAAGATTGGGTCTTGTCCATCACATCATTCTCCTAATGATGTGATCCCGTTATCAATGACATCCCCATGTCCATAGCCAGGAAACCTTGACTATCTGTTGATCAACGAGCTAGTCAACTAGAGGCTCACTAGGGACACATTGTGGTCTATGTATTCACACATGTATTACGATTTCCAGATAATACAATTATAGCATGAATAATAGACAATTATCATGAACAAGGAAATATAATAATCATTTTATTATTGCCTCTAGGGCATATTTCCAACAGTCTCCCACTTGCACTAGAGTCAATCATCTAGTTACATTGTGATGAATTGAACACCCATGGAATTCTGGTGTTGATCATGTTTTGCTCTAGGGAGAGGTTTAGTCAACGGATCTGCGACATTCAGATCCGTATGTACTTTACAAATATCTATGTCTCCATCTTGAACATTTTCACGAATGGAGTTGAAGCGACGCTTGATGTGCCTGGTCTTCTTGTGAAACCTGGGCTCCTTGGCAAGTGCAATAGCTCCAGTGTTGTCACAGAAGAGTTTGATCGGCCCCGGCGCATTGGGTATGACTCCTAGGTCGGTGATGAACTCCTTCACCCAAATTGCTTCATGCGCTGCCTCGGAGGCTGCCATGTACTCCGCTTCACATGTAGATCCCGCCACGACGCTCTGCTTGCAGCTGCACCAGCTTACTGCTCCACCATTCAACATATACACGTATCCGGTTTGTGACTTAGAGTCATCTAGATCTGTGTCGAAGCTAGCGTCGATGTAACCCTTTACGACGAGCTCTTCGTCACCTCCATAAACGAGAAACATGTACTTAGTCCTTTTCAGGTACTTCAGGATATTCTTGACCGCTGTCCAGTGTTCCTTGCCGGGATTGCTTTGGTACCTTCCTACCAAACTTACGGCAAGGTTTACATCAGGTCTGGTACACAGCATGTCATACATAATAGACCCTATGGCTGATGCATAGGGGATGACACTCATCTCTTCTATATCTTTTGCCGTGGTCGAACATTGAGCTGAGCTCAATTTCACACCTTGCAACACAGGCAAGAACCCCTTCTTAGACTGATCCATATTGAACTTCTTCAATATCTTATCAAGGTATGTGCTTTGTGAAAGACCTATGAGGCGTCTTGATCTATCTCTATAGATCTTGATGCCTAATATATAAGCAGCTTCTCCAAGGTCCTTCATTGAAAAACTCTTATTCAAGTAGGCCTTAATGCTGTCCAAAAGTTCTATATCATTTCCCATCAAAAGTATGTCATCTACATATAATATGAGAAATGCTATAGAGCTCCCACTCACTTTCTTGTAAACGCAGGCTTCTCCATAAGTCTGCATAAACCCAAACGCTTTGATCATCTCATCAAAGCGAATGTTCCAACTCCGAGATGCTTGAACCAGCCCATAAATCGAGCGTTGGAGCTTGCACACCTTGTCAGCATTCTTAGGATCGACAAAACCTTCCGACTGCATCATATACAATTCTTCCTTAAGGAAACCATTAAGGAATGCCGTTTTGATGTCCATTTGCCATATTTCATAATCATAGAATGTGGCAATTGCTAACATGATTCGGACGGACTTCAGCTTCGCTACGGGTGAGAAAGTCTCATCGTAGTCAACCCCTTGAACTTGTCGATAACCCTTAGCGACAAGCCGAGCTTTATAGATGGTCACATTACCATCCGCGTCTGTCTTCTTCTTAAAGATCCATTTATTTTCTATGGCTCGCCGATCAACGGGCAAGTCAGTCAAAGTCCATACTTCGTTTTCATACATGGATCCTATCTCGGATTTCATGGCTTCCAGCCATTTGTCAGAATCTGGGCCCGCCATCGCTTCTTCATAGTTCGAAGGTTCACCGTTGTCTAACAACATGATTTCCAAGACAGGGTTGCCGTACCACTCTGGTGCGGAACGTGTCCTTGTGGACCTACGAAGTTCAGTAGGAGCTTGATCTGAAGTATCTTGATCATCATCATTAACTTCCTCTCTAATCAGTGCAGGAACCACAGGAACATTTTCCTGAGCTACCCTACTCTCTACTTCAAGAGGCAGTACTTCATCAAGCTCTACTTTCCTCCCACTTACTTCTTTCGAGAGAAACTCCTTCTCTAGAAAGGATCCATTCTTGGCAACGAAGATCTTGCCTTCGGATATGAGGTAGAAGGTATAACCAATGGTTTCCTTAGGGTATCCTATGAAGACGCATTTTTCCGACTTGGGTTCGAGCTTTTCAGGTTGAAGTTTCTTGACATAAGCATCGCATCCCCAAACTTTTAGAAACGACAGCTTAGGTTTCTTCCCAAACCATAATTCATACGGTGTCGTCTCAACGGATTTCGACGGAGCCCTATTTAAAGTGAATGCGGCAGTCTCTAAAGCATAGCCCCAAAATGACAGCGGTAAATCGGTAAGAGACATCATAGATCGCACCATATCTAATAGAGTGCGATTACGACGTTCGGACACACCATTACGCTGAGGTGTTCCAGGCGGCGTGAGTTGTGAAACTATTCCACATTTTCTTAAGTGTGTGCCAAATTCGTGACTCAAGTATTCTCCCCCGCGATCCGATCGAAAGAACTTGATTTTCCTATCACGTTGATTCTCAACCTCACTCTGAAATTCCTTGAACTTTTCAAAGGTCTCAGACTTGTGTTTCATTAAGTAGACATACCCATATCTACTCAAGTCATCAGTGAGGGTGAGAACATAACGATAGCCACCGCGAGCCTCAACACTCATTGGACCGCACACATCAGTACGTATGATTTCCAATAAGTTGGTTGCTCGCTCCATTGTTCCTGAGAACGGAGTCTTGGTCATTTTACCCATGAGGCATGGTTCGCACGTGTCAAATGGTTCGTAATCAAGAGACTCTAAAAGTCCATCTGCATGGAGCTTCTTCATGCGTTTGACACCTATGTGACCAAGGCGGCAGTGCCACAAGTATGTGGGACTATCATTATCAACCTTACATCTTTTGGTATTCACACTATGAATATGTGTAGCATTACGCTCGAGATTCATTAAGGATAAACCATTCACCATCGGAGCATGACCATAAAACATATCTCTCATATAAATAGAACAACCATTATTCTCGGATTTAAATGAGTAGCCATCTCGAATTAAATGAGATCCTGATACAATGTTCATGCTCAAAGCTGGCACTAAATAACAATTATTGAGGTTTAAAACTAATCCCGTAGGTAAATGTAGAGGTAGCGTGCCGATGGCGATCACATCGACCTTGGAACCATTCCCGACGTGCATCGTCACCTCGTCCTTCGCCAGTCTCCGCTTATTCCGCAGCTCCTGCTTTGAGTTACAAATGTGAGCAACCGCACCGGTGTCAAATACCCAGGAGCTACTACGAGTACTGGTAAGGTACACATCAATTACATGTATATCACATATACCTTTCGTGATGCCGGCCTTCTTGTCCGCTAAGTATTTGGGGCAGTTCCGCTTCCAGTGACCACTTCCCTTGCAATAAAAACATTCAGTCTCGGGCTTGGGTCCATTCTTTGGCTTCTTCCAGGCAGCTTGCTTACCGGGCGCGGCAACTCCCTTGCCGTCCTTCTTGAAGTTCTTCTTACCCTTGCCTTTCTTGAACTTAGTGGTTTTATTCACCATCAACACTTGATGTTCCTTTTTGACTTATACCTCTGCTGATTTCAGCATTGCAAATACTTCAGGAATGGTCTTTTCCATCCCCTGCATATTGAAGTTCATCACAAAGCTCTTGTAGCTTGGTGGAAGCGACTGAAGGATTCTGTCAATGACTGCGTCATCCGGGAGATTAACTCCTAGCTGAGTCAAGCGGTTATGCAACCCAGACATTGTGAGTATGTGCTCACTGACAGAACTATTTTCCTCCATCTTACAGCTGAAGAACTTGTCGGAGACTTCATATCTCTCGACCCGGGCATGAGCTTGGAAAACCATTTTCAGCTCTTCGAACATCTCATATGCTCCGTGTCGCTCAAAACGCTTTTGGAGCCCCGGTTCTAAGCTGTAAAGCATGCCGCACTGAACGAGGGAGTAATCATCAGCACGTGTCTGCCAAGCGTTCATAACGTCTAGGTTCTGTGGGACGGGTGCGTCACCTAGCGGTGCTTGTAGGACATAATCTTTCTTGGCAGCTATGAGGATGATCCTCAGGTTCCGGACCCAGCCCGTATAGTTGCTGCCATCGTCTTTCAGCTTGGTTTTCTCTAGGAACGCGTTGAAGTTGAGGACAACGTTGGCCATTTGATCTACAAGACATATTGTAAAGATTTTAGACTAAGTTCATGATAATTAAGTTCATCTTATCAAATTATTCAATGAACTCCCACTTAGATAGACATCCCTCCATTCATCTAAGTATAACATGATCCGAGTTGACTAGGCCGTGTCCGATCATCACGTGAGACGGACTAGTCAACATCGGTGAACATCTTCATGTTGATCGTATCTTATATACGACTCATGCTCGACCTTTCGGTCTTCTGTGTTCCGAGGCCATATCTGTACATGCTAGGCTCGTCAAGTCAACCTAAGTGTATTGCGTGTGTAAATCTGTCTTACACCCATTGTATGTGAACGTTGGAATCTATCACACCCGATCATCACATGGTGCTTCGAAACAACGAACTGTCGCAACGGCGCACAGTAACACTTTCTTGAAATTATTATGAGGGATCATCTTATTTACTACCGTCGTTCTAAGTAAACAAGATGCAAAAACATGATAAACATCACATGCAATCAAATAATAGTGACATGATATGGACAATATCATATAGCTCCTTTCATCTCCATCTTGGGGCTCCATGATCATCTTGTCACCGGCATGACACCATGATCTCCATCATCGTGTCTCCATGAAGTTGCTCGCCAACTATTACTTCTACTACTATGGCTAACACGTTTAGCAATAAAGTAAAGTAATTTACATGGCGTTTCTTAATGACACGCAGGTCATACAAAAAAATAAAGACAACTCCTATGGCTCCTGCCGGTTGTCATACTCATCGACATGCAAGTCGTGATTCCTATTACAAGAACATGATCAATCTCATACATCACATATATCATTCATCATTCATCACAACCTTTGGCCATATCACATCACAAGACACTTGCTGCAAAAACAAGTTAGACGTCCTCTAATTGTTGTTGCAAGTTTTTTTTTCCGTGGCTGCTATAGGTTCCTAGCAAGAATGTTTCTTACCTACGCCAAAACCACAACGTGAATTGCCAATTTCTATTTACCCTTCATAAGGACCCTGTTCATCGAATCCGATCCAACTAAAGTGGGAGAGACAGACACCCGCTAGCCACCTTATGCAACTAGTGCATGTTAGTCGGTGGAACCGGTCTCACGTAAGCGTACATGTAAGGTTGGTCTGGGACGCTTCATCCCACGATGCCGCCGAATCAAGATAAGACTAGTAAAGGCAAGCAAATTGACAATATCGACGCCCACGACTACTTTGTGTTCTACTCGTGCATAGTAACTACGCATAGACCTAGCTCATGATGCCACTGTTGGGGAACGTTGCAGAAAACAAAAACATTTCCTACGTTTCACCAAGATCAATCTATGGAGTCAACTAGCAACGAGAGGAGAGTGCATCTACATACCCTTGTAGATCGCAAGCGGAAGCGGTCAAGAGAACGGGGATGATGGAGTCGTACTCGCCGTGATCCAAATCACCGATGACCAAGTGCTGAACGGACGGCACCTCCGCATTCAACACACGTACGGAGCGGATGACGTCTCCTCCTTCTTGATCCAGCAAGGGGGAAGGAGAGGTTGATGAAGATCCAGCAGCACGACGGTGTGGTGGTGGATGCAGCAATGATCGCAGTAGGGCTTCGCCAAGCTTCTGCGAGAGGGAGAGGTGTAGCAGGGGAGAGGGAGGCACCAAGGCTTCAGGTGCGGCTGCCCTCCCTCCCCCCCTTTATATAGTGAAAGTGCAACTATCCCTAGGTGGTTTTGGTAATTCATAAAAACATATAGCTCATTGAGCTAATGCTATTCCAAGATGATTATTTCAGGAAAGCTCAATGATTGGCATGGCATGGATGTGAAAGTGGAACCCTCAAAATGCTAAGGACAAAGGATTGGCTCAAGCTCAAAAGCTCAAGACTCTTCATTTTATATTTTAGTGATCCAAGATCACATTGAGTCCATAGGAAAAGCCAATACTATCAAGGAGGGATGAGGTGTTGCTTAATGAGCCTCTTGCTTCATGTGCTTAATGATATGCTCCAAAACCCTCAACTACTTTCCCATATCCACATATGACCTAAACTCTAAGCCAAACTCGGTCCTACCAATTTTTCCTATCCGGCGCCACCGAGTTTCAATTGTCATTAGCCACTGCCAAACCCTAGCAATTCGGTCCTACCGATAAGGATCTCGGTCCCACCGAGATGGGGCTGCAAACTCTCTGTTTCCCTTTCGTAACTTTTCGGTCCCACCGAAAGAGCGAATCGGTCCCACCGAGATTGCAATGTAAACTCAGTGTTTCCCCTTTGTAACTTTTCGGTCTCACCGAGTTCCACTCGGTCCCACCGAAAGAGCAAATCGGTCCCACCGAGTTTGCCTGACCAACTCTCTGGTTAGCTAATTACCAAACTCGGTCTCACCGAGTTTGTGTAATCGGTCTCACCGAGATTACGTTATGCCCAAACCCTAATCGAATCGGTCCTACCGAGTTGCATGTCAGTCCCACCGAAATTCCTAACGGTCACTAGGTTTACTACTTCGGTCAGACCGAGTTTATTTATTCGGTCCCACCGAGATTGGAAAACTGTGTAACGGTTGGATTTTGTGTGGAGGCTATATATACCCCTCCACCTCCTTCTCATTAAGTGAGAGAGCCATTAGAACACACACATCATTCCTACTCATATGTTATGAGAGAGAACCACCTACTCATGTGTTGAGACCAAGACATTCCATTCCTACCATATGAATCTTGATCTCTAGCCTTCCCAAGTTGCTTTCCACTCAAATCTTCTTTCCACCAAATCCAAATCCTATGAGAGAGAGTTGAGTGTTGGGGAGACTATCATTTGAAGCACAAGAGCAAGGAGTTCATTACCTACACACCATTTGTTACTTCTTGGAGAGTGGTGTCTCCTAGATTGGCTAGGTGTCACTTGGGAGCCTCCGACAAGATTGTGGAGTTGAACCAAGGAGTTTGTAAGGGCAAGGAGATCGCCTACTTCGTGAAGATCTACCGCTAGTGAGGCAAGTCCTTCGTGGGCGATGGCCATGGTGGGATAGACAAGGTTGCTTCTTCGTGGACCCTTTGTGGGTGGTTGCTTCTTCGTGGACCCTTCGTGGTGGAGCCCTGTGTGGACTCGCGCAACCGTTACCCTTTGTGGGTGGAGCCCTGTGTGGACTCTCGCAACCGTTACCCTTTGTGGGTTGAAGTCTCCATCAACGTGGATGTAGGATAGCACCACCTATCCGAACCACGGGAAAAACATCCGTGTCTCCAATTGCGTTTGAATTCTCCAAACCCTTCCCCTTACATTCTTGCAAGTTGCATGCTTTAATTTCCGCTGCCAATATACTCTTTGCATGCTTGCTTGAATTGTGTGATGATTGCTTGACTTGTCCCAAAATAGCTAAAATCTGCCAAGAACTAAAATTGGGAAAAGGTTAAGTTTTTATTTGGTCAATTAGTCTAATCACCCCCCCTCTAGACATACTTTCGATCCTACATATAGGGCCCCTAGGGGGGGGCGCCGGCCCTGGAGATGGGATCTCCCAAGGGGGGGCGGCGGCCAAGGGGGTGGAGTGCCCCCCAAGGCAAGTGGAGGCGGCCCCCACCCTAGGGTTTCGAACCCTAGGCGCAGGGGGGCCCAAGGAGGGGGCGCACCAGCCCACTATGGGCTGGTTCCCCTCCCCACTTCAGCCCATGGGGCCCTCCGGGATGGGTGGCCCCACCCGGTGGACCCCCGGGACCCATCCGGTGGTCCCGGTACAATACCGGTGACCCCGAATCTTTCCCGATGGCCGAAAATACACTTCCTATATATAATTCTTCACCTCCGGACCATTCCGGAACTCCTCGTGACGTCCAGGATCTCATTCGGGACTCCGAACAACTTTCGGGTTACTGCATACTCATATCTCTACAACCCTAGCGTCACCGAACCTTAAGTGTGTAGACCCTACGGGTTCGGGAAACACGTAGACATGACCGAGACGGCTCTCCGGCCAATAACCAACAGCGGGATCTGGATACCCATGTTGGCTCCCACATGCTCCTCGATGATCTCATCGAATGAACCACGATGTCGAGGATTCAAGCATCCCCGTATATAATTCCCTTTGTCAATCGGTACGTTACTTGCCTGAGACTCAATCGTCGGTATCCCAATACCTTTTTCAGTCTCGTTACCAGCAAGTTACTTTACTCGTACCGTAATGCATGATCCCGTGATCAACCACTTGATCACATTGAGCTCATTGTGATGATGCATTACCGAGTGGGCCCAGAGATACCTCTCCGTCATACGGAGTGATAAATCCCAGTCTCGATTCGTGCCAACCCAACAGACACTTTCGGAGACACCTGTAATGTACCTTTATAATCACCCAGTTACGTTGTGACGTTTGGTACACCCAAAGCAATCCTACGGTATCCGGGAGTTGCACAATCTCATGGTCTAAGGAAATGATACTTGACATTCAGAAAAGCTACAGCAAACGAACTACACGATCTTTGAGCTAAGCTTAAGATTGGGTCTTGTCCATCACATCATTCTCCTAATGATGTGATCCCGTTATCAATGACATCCCCATGTCCATAGCCAGGAAACCTTGACTATCTGTTGATCAACGAGCTAGTCAACTAGAGGCTCACTAGGGACACATTGTGGTCTATGTATTCACACATGTATTACGATTTCCGGATGATACATTTATAGCATGAATAATAGACAATTATCATGAACAAGGAAATATAGTAATCATTTTATTATTGCCTCTAGGGCATATTTCCAACATCCCGGTGACCAGCCATTTTCTCGTGAGTGAGGAGCGGAGTCCACTCCTCTTGGGAATAACCCGCCTATCATGGAAGATATAGACAACCCTAGTTGATACATGAGCTATTCGAGCATACAAAATAGAATGTTTATTTGAAGGTTTAGAGTTTGGCACATACAAATTTACTTGGAACGGCAGGTAGATACCGCATATAGGAAGGTATGGTGGACTCATATGGAATAACTTTGGGGTTTATAGAATTGGATGCACAAGCAGTATTCCCGCTTAGTACAAGTGAAGGCTAGAAAGATACTGGTAAGCGACCAGCTAGAGAGCGACAATAGTCATGAACATGCATTAAAATTAATCAACACCGAATGCAAGCATGAGTAGGATATAATTCACCATGAACAATAATATCGTGGAGGCTATATTGATTTTGTTTCAACTACATGCGTGAACATGTGCCAAGTCAAGTCACTCGAAAAGTTCAAAGGAGGATACCACCCTATCATACCACATCACAACCATTTTAATAGCATGTTGGCATGCAAGGTAAACCATTATAAACTCCTAGCAAATTAAGCATGGCATAAGCAACTATAATCTATAATCAACATTGCAAACATGTTTCATCCATAATAGGATGAATCAGGAACGATGGACTAATCATATTTACAAAAACAAGAGAGGTCGAGTTCATACCAGCTTTTCTTATGTCGGTCAGTTCATCATATATCGTCATTATTGCCTTTCACTTGCACGCCCGAATAGTGTGGATAATAATAATAGTGCACGTGCATTGAACTAAGCTGGAATCTGCAGGCATTCAACTCAAGAGAGAAGACAAGGTAATACGGGCTCTTTGTTAGATCAACAATAATGCATATGAGAGCCACTCAACATTTTCATCGTGGTCTTCTCCTCTCAACCCCCAAAGAAAATAAAAGAAACAAAACTATTTACACGGGAAAGCTCCCAACAAGCACAAGAAGGACGAGAAATCTTTTTGGGTTTTCTTTTTAATTACTACTAGTATAGGTATGGAAAGTAAACTAACTAAAAGCTACAACTAATTTTTTTGTTTTTCTTAAGGTTTTTCAGACACACAAGAAGAAAGCTTAAAAAGAAAATAAACTAGCATGGATGATACAATGAAAAAGTATGAGCACCGACAATTGGCATGAGTGTATGAACATGAATGTAATGTCGGTGAGAAATACGTACTCCCCCAAGCTTAGGCTTTTGGCCTAAGTTGGTTTATGCCCATGGATAAAACTGTCCCTCTCCGGTGTATGGGGGAGTGTCCTCTGGGTGCCACTAGTTTGCGATCTCCTCCGGATTTCACTGATAAATAGACTGACGGTGAGGATCAAGTGGTGGCTTCGGCTCTGGCTCTGCAGCTGACATCTGGCCCCGGTACGCATGAATGGCCTCAGGCAAAATGAGGTACGTGCCTAAAAATATGTTAAACAAAGAGAGTGTAGGCAAGGTAATAATCTCACAATAATTTTTATCAAATATTAATTTGTAATTAAGTATCTTTTTCTTATCCTTAACAATAATCTCATGTGCTACCATACTCTTATAACCTAGAACAATAGGAGGTAGAAACTTTTCCTCTTTCTCAAAATGCCTGATAGGTATGTTAAAGTATGCAGCAAGGCGCGAGGCAAAGATACCTCCGAGGACGGGGCCCTTTGTATGGTTCAGATTTAACCGTTTAGCAACAATAGCGCATAAACTGAAAGTAGTATCACGAAACATGGCATGGCGCAAAATAACAATATCAGGGGCACTAAGGTTTCCGCAGTTCCCATGACCAATTAAACATCTACTAGCAAATATTGCGAAGTAACGCAGAACAGGAAAATGTATGCTAGTGATTCTTGCATCAGAAACCTTCCTAGTTTCCCCTACAGCAATCGTATCAATAAACCCTTCCACATCTTTACGATGCGGTTCCTCTACGCTGCCTGCACAGGGTATCATACAGACTCGGCAAAAATCATAAAGTGACATCTCCTTATGCTCATCATATAAATAAAATTCCACCGAAGGTGGCGATCTTCTAGCATGGAAATGAAAATTTTGCACAAAAATATTGGTGAGTAAGAGATACTGTTCACGCCGGTCGTGGAGGAAGTCGGTGAGGCCTGCATTCTCAGCCAAATGATAAAAATCTTCATAAATCCCAGCTTCTCTCAAGAACTCATCACAAGGCCATTCACACAGCCGAACCTCCGCGGTACGAGCGAGATTATACTTGGGCTTCTTATTTTCTTCACTTTGCTTATCCTTAGAGCTTCGGCTCGATGAGCCCCTCAAAAATCTCATTCATCTTTTTTGAAAATTTCTGAAATTTTTAGTAACTTGAAATAAAAGTGAACCAAACTCAACAAGATTGATAGCAACTACTCCTACAAGTGTCTAGAGGCTATATCATGCATTAAAACTACTTTTGACCACATAAATTTGACATGCGAGCTCAAGAACAGGGTCACCTAAGCAGCAAAAAATTGCAATAAATAAAGCATTAGAACAAAAACTAATTGGACCATTGGAGGAGTCACATACCGAAGAACTATCCCCCAAAGCAGTTTTGTGAATGGAGCTTTGAGCAAGGAGATCATAAATGGAAGCAAGATGAGCAAGAACTCGGGTTTGAGCTGGTGGATGATTTTTTTTCTGGAGCAAGACAAAGTGTGTGGGTGCAAGGATAAGTGGAGGGGACCCACGTGGGATCCATGAGGCAGGGGGCGCGTCCAGGGGGTAGGGCGCGCCCTCCACCCTCGTGGGCACATGGTGGGTCCCCCTGGTGTGTTCTCAGTGCCAATAATTCTTAAATATTCTAGAAAAAATCATATTTCATTTTCAGGGCATTTGGAGAACTTTTATTTTCAGGGTATTTTTATTCCAAGGATAATTCAGAAAACAGACATAAAATACTATTTTTGCTTTATTTAATATAAATAACAGAAAATAAAAAGAGGGTACAGAAGGTTGTGCTTTCTAACTTCGTCCATCTTATGCTCATCAAAAGGAAGCCACTAACAAGGTTGATCAAGTCTTGTTAACAAACTCATTCCAAATCGCATGAAACCGGAGAAATTTCGAACAACACTAGGTTACCTCAACGGGGATATGCACGTCCCCGACAATAAGTATATCATATTTCTTCTTGACAGTAGGAAGAGGAAATTCAAAACCTCCAATAGTAATTGTTGAATTTTTTCCAATAGAATTGATACTATGGACTTGAGGTTGTTTCCTCAGAAAGTGTACCGTATGCTCATTACCATTAACATGAAAAGTGACATTGCCTTTGTTGCAATCAATAACAGCCCCTGCAGTATTCAAAAAGGGTCTACCAAGGATAATCGACATACTATCGTCCTCGGGAATATCAAGAATAACAAAGTCCATTAAAATAGTAACGTTTGCAACCACAGCAGGCACGTCCTCACAAATACCGACAAGTATAGCAGTTGATTTATCGTCCATTTGCAAAGATATTTCAGTAGGTGTCAACTTATTCAAATCGAGTCTACGATATAAAGAGAGAGGCATAACACTAACACCGGCTCCAAGATCACATAAAGCAGTTTTAACATAGTTTCTTTTAATGGAGCATGGTACAGTTGGTACTCCTGGATCTCCAAGTTTCTATGGCATTCCACCCTTAAAAGTGTAATTAGCAAGCATGGTGGAAATTTCAGCTTCCGGTATCTTTCTTTTATTAGTAACAATATCCTCCATGTACTTAGCATAAGGGTTCATTTTAAGCATATCAGTCAAATGCATACGCAAAAAGATAGGTCTAATCATTTCAGCAAAGCGCTCAAAATCCTCATCATCCTTTTTCTTGGATGGTTTAGGAGGAAAAGGCATGGGTTTTTGAACCCATGGTTCTCTTTCTTTACCGTGCTTCCTAGCAACAAAGTCTCTCTTATCATAACGTTGATTCTTTGATTGTGGGTTATCAAGATTAACAGCAGGTTCAATATCTACATCCTTATCATTGCTAGGTTGAGCATCAACATGAACATCATCATTAAAATTATCACTAGGTTCATGTTCATTACCAGATTGTGTTTCAGCATCAGAAATAGAAATATCATTGGGATTCTCAGGTATGTCAACAATAGGTTCACTAGAAGCATGCAAAGTCTTATCATTTTCTTTTTCTTCCTCTTAGAAGAACTAGGTGCATCAATATTAGTTCTCTAAGAATCTTGCTCAATTCTCTTAGGGTGGCCCTCAGGATACAAAGGTTCCTGAGTCATTTTACACCCTCTAGTCATAACTCTAACATCATTATCATTTTTCTTATTATTTAATTCATTGAGAAAATCATTCTGAGCTTTAAGCACTTGTTCTACTTGAGTGGTAACCATAGAAGCATGTTTACTAATAAGTTTAAGTTCACCTTTAACTCTAGACATATAATCACTCAAGTGTTCAAGCATATCAGCATTACGTTTCAATTGTCTACCAACATAAGCATTGAAGTTTTCTTGTATAACAATAAAATTATCGAACTCATCTAAGCATTGGCTAGCAGACTTATGACGAGGAATATCACCTTCATCAGATCTATAGAGAGAATTTACCTTTACTACCTGTGTCAGGTTATCAAGACCATGTATTTCTTCAATAGGTTATAAATTCTTAACATGTTCAGCTTTACTACCTTTTTCTTTCACAGATTTCTTTACCTCTTGCATATCTTCAGGACTGAGAAATAGAATACCCCTTTTCTTCGGAGTTGGCTTAGGAGTTGGTTCAGGATGTGTCCAATTATTTTCATTAGTCAACATATTATTCAATAGCAATTCAGCTTGATCAACAGTTCTTTCCCTGAAAACACAACCTGCACAACTATCCAGGTAGTCTCTAGAAGCATCGGTTAGTCCATTATAAAAGATATCAAGTATTGCATTTTTCTTAAGAGGATGATCAGGAAAAGCATTAAGTAATCGGAGAAGCCTCCCCCAAGATTGTGGGAAACTCTCTTCTTCAATTTGCACAAAATTATATATTTCCCTTAAAGCAGCTTGTTTCTTATGAGCGGGGAAATATTTAGTAGAGAAGTAATAAATCATATCCCGGGGGCTACGCACACAACCAGGATCAAGAGAATTAAACCATGTTTTAGCATCACCCTTTAATGAGAATGGGAATAACTTAAGGATAAAGTAATAGCGAGTTTTCTCATCATGAGTAAACATGGTGGCTATATCATTTAATTTAGTAAGATGTGCCACAACAGTTTCAGATTCATAGCCATAAAAAGGATCAGATTCAACCAAAGTAATTAACTCAAGATCGATAGAGAAATCATAATCCTTATCAGTAATAAAGATAGGTGAAGCAGCAAAAGCAGGGTCATATTTAATTCTAGCATTCAAGGATTTTTCTTTAAGCTTAGCTAACAGTTTCTTAAGATCAGATCTATCATTGTAAGCTAAAAAGTCTCTAGCAGTTTCTTCATCCATAACGTAACCCTCAGGCACAACAGGCAATTCATATCTAGGGGAGAATCGTCATCATCACTTTCATCAATATTATCAGTTTCAATAATTTCATTCTCTCTAACCCGAGCAAGTTGTTCATCAAGAAATTCACCTAGTGGCACAGTAGTATCAAGCATAGAAGTGGTTTCATCATAAGCATCATGCATAGCAGAAGTGGCATCATCAATAACATGCGACCTATCAGAATCAATAGCATGTGTAGGTGTCACAAGTTTACTCAAAACAGAAGGTGAATCAAGTGCAGAGCTAGATGGCAGTTCCTTACCTCCCCTCGTAGTTGAGGGAAAAGTATTGGTTCTTTGATCTTTCAAGTTCTTCATAGTGATAAGCAGATATAAATCCCAAGTGACTCAAAGAATAGAGCTATGCTCCCCAGAAATGGCGCTAGAAAATAGTCTTGATAACCCACAAGTATAGAGGATCGCAACAGTTTTCGAGGGTAGAGTATTCAACACAAATTTATTGATTCGACACAAGGGGAGCCAAAGAATATTCTCAAGTATTAGCAGCTGAGTTGTCAATTCAACCACACCTGGAAACTTAATATCTACAACAAAGTATTTAGTAGCAAAGTAATATGATAGTAGTGGTAACAGTGGTAAAAGTAATGGTAGCAGTTTTGGTATTATAGTGATTGTAACAGTAGCAACGGAAAAGTAAATAAGCGAAGAACAATATATGAAAAGCTTGTCGACAACGGATCAGTGATGGATAATTATGTCGGATGCGATCAATCATGCAACAGTTATAACATAGGGTGACACAGAACTAGCTCCAGTTCATCAATGTAATGTAGGCATGTATTCCGAATATAGTCATACATGCTTATGGAAAAGAACTTGCATGGCATCTTTTGTCCTACCCTCCCGTGGCAGCGGGGTCCTATTGTAAACTAAGGGATATTAAGGCCTCCTTTTAATAGAGTACCGGACCAAAGCATTAACACATAGTGAATACATGAACTTCTCAAACTACGGTCATCACTGGTAAGTATCCCGATTATTTTCACTTCGGGGTTAACGGATCATAACACATAATAGGTGACTATAGACTTGCAAGATAGGATCAAGAACTCACATATATTCATGAAAACATAATAGGTTCATATCTGAAATCATGGCACTCGGGCCCTAGTGACAAGCATTAAGCATAGCAAAGTCATAGCAACATCAATCTCAGAACATAGTGGATACTAGGGATCAAACCCTAACAAAACTAACTCGATTACATGATAAATCTCATCCAACCCATCACCGTCCAACAAGGCTATGATGGAATTACTCACGCACGGCGGTGAGCATCATGAAATTGGTGATGGAGGAAGGTTGATGATGACGATGGCGACGGATTCCCCTCACCAGAGCCTCGAACGGACTCCAGATCAACCCTCCCAAGAGAGATTAGGGCTTGGCGGTGGCTCCGTATCGTAAGACGCGATGAATCCTTCTCTCTTATTTTTTCTCCCCGAACATGAATATATGGAGTTGGAGTTGAGGTCGGTGGAGCACCAGGGGGCCCACGAGGCAGGGGGGGCGCCCAGGGGGGTAGGCGCGCGCCCCACCCTCGTGGACAGGGTGTGGGCCCCTGTCCTTGATTCCTTTGCCAGTATTTTTTATATATTCCAAAAATAATCTCCGTTGATTTTCAAGTCATTCCAATAACTTTTATTTCTGCACAAAAATAACACCATGGCAATTCTGCTGAAAACAGTGTCAGTCCGGGTTAGTTCCATTCAAATCAGGCAAGTTAGAGTCCAAAACAAGGGCAAAAGTGTTTGGAAAAGTAGATACGATGGAGACGTGTAAACCGGCAAGTCTCTTTACTCGTTTTGTAATGCATCATCCCGCAACTAACTCATTACTTACATTGCTTGTAAGGCTTATAGTGATGTGCATTACCGAGAGGGCCCAGAGATACCTCTCGGACAATCGGAGTGACAAATCCTAATCTCGATCTATGCCAATTCAAAAAACACCATCGGAGACACCTGTAGAGCATCTTTATAATCACCCAGTTACGTTGTGACGTTTGATAGCACACTAAGTGTTCCTCCGGTATTCTGGAGTTGCATAATCTCATAGTATTAGGAACATGTATAAGTCATGAACAAAGCAATAGCAATAAACTAAACGATCAAAGTGCTAAGCTAACAGATGGGTCTTGTCCATCACATCATTCTCTAATGATGTGACCCCGTTCATCAAATGACAACACATGTCTATGGCGAGGAAACTTAACCATCTTTGATTAACGAGCTAGTCTAGTAGAGGCATACTAGGGACACTCTGTTTGTCTATGTATTCACACATGTACTAAGTTTCCGGTTAATACAATTCTAGCATGAATAATAAACATTTATCATGATATAAGGAAATATAAATAACAACTTTTTTATGCCTCTAGGGCATATTTCCTTCGGTCTCCCACTTGCACTAGAGTCAGTAGTCTAGATTACATAGTAATGATTCTAACACCCATGGAGTCTTGGTGTTGATCATGTTTTGCTCATGAGAGAGGCTTAGTCAACGGGTCTGCAACATTCAGATCCGTATGTATCTTGCAAATCTCTATGTCTCCCTCCTTGACTTGATCGCGGATGGAATTGAAGCATCTCTTGATGTGCTTGGTTCTCTTCTGAAATCTGGATTCCATTGCCAAGACAATTGCACGAGTATTGTCACAAAAGATTTTCATTGGACCCGATGCACTAGGTATGACACCTAGATCGGATATGAACTCCTTCATCCAGACTCCTTCATTTGCTGCTTTCGAAGCAGCTATGTACTCCGATTCACACGTAGATCCCGCCACGACGCTCTGTTTGGAACTGCACCAACTGACAGCTCCACCATTCAATATAAACACGTATCTGGTTTGTGACTTAGAGTCATCTGGACTAGTGTCAAAGCTTGCATCGACGTAACCATTTACGACGAGCTCTTTGTCACCTCCGTAAATGAGAAACATATCCTTAGTCCTTTTCAGGTATTTCAGGATGTTCTTGACCGCTGTACAGTGATCCACTCCTGGATTACTTTGGTACCTCCCTGGTAAACTTATAGCAAGGCACACATCAGGTCTGGTACACAACATTGCATACATGATATAACCTATGGCTGAAGCATAAGGAATGACCTTCATTTTCTCTCTATCTTCTGCAGTGGTCGGGCATTGAGTCTGACTCAACTTCACACCTTGCAATACTGGCAAGAACCCTTTCTTTGCTTGATCCATTTTGAACTTCTTCAAAACTTTATCAAGGTATGTGCTTTGTGAAAGTCCAATTAAGCGTCTTGACCTATCTCTATAGATCTTGATGCCCAATATATAAGCAGCTTCACCGAGGTCTTTCATTGAAAAATTCTTATTCAAATATCCTTTTATGCTATTCAGAAATTCAGTATCATTTCCGATCAACAATATGTCATCTACATATAATATAAGAAATGCTACAGAGCTCCCACTCACTTTCTTGTAAATACAGGCTTCTCCAAAAGTCTGTATAAAACCATATGCTTTGATCACACTATCAAAGCGTATATTCCAACTCCGAGATGCTTGCACCAGTCCATAAATGGATCGCTGGAGCTTGCACACTTTGTTAACACATTTTGGATCGACAAAACCTTCTGGTTGCATCATATACAACTCTTCTTTAAGATATCCATTAAGGAATGCAGTTTTGACATCCATTTGCCAAATTTCATAATCATAAAATGTGGCAATTGCTAACATGATTCGGATGGACTTAAGCATCACTACGGGTGAGAAGGTCTCATCGTAGTCAACTCCTTGAACTTGTCAAAAACCTTTCGCAACAAGTCGAGCTTTGTAGAAAGTAACATTACCGTCAGCGTGAGTCTTCTTCTTGAAGATCCATTTATTCTCTATGGCTTGCCGATCATCGAGCAAGTCAACCAAAGTCCATACTTTGTTCTCATACATGGATCCCATCTCAGATTTCATGGCCTCAAGCCATTTCGCGGAATCTGGGCTCATCATCGCTTCCTCATAGTTCGTAGGTTCATCATGGTCAAGTAACATGACCTCCAGAATAGGATTACCGTACCACTCTGGTGCTGTTCTTACTCTGGTTGACCTACGAGGTTCGGTAGTAACTTGATCAGATGTTTCATGATCATCATCATTAGCTTCCTCACTAATTGGTGTAGGAATCACTAGAACTGATTTCTGTGATGAACTACTTTCCAATAAAGGAGCAGGTACAATTACCTCATCAAGTTCTACTTTCCTCCCACTCACTTCTTTCGAGAGAAACTCCTTCTCTAGAAAGGATCCATTCTTTGCAACAAATATCTTTCCTTCGGATTTGTGATAGAAGGTGTACCCAATAGTTTCCTTTGGATATCCTATGAAGACACATTTCTCCGATTTGGGTTCGAGCTTATCAGGTTGAAGCTTTTTCACATAAGCATCGCAGCCCCAAACTTTAAGAAACGACAACTTGGGTTTCTTGCCAAACCACAGTTCATATGGTGTCGTCTCAACGGATTTAGATGGTGCCCTATACGTGAATGCAGCCGTCTCTAAAGCATAACCCCAAAACGATAGCGGTAAATCAGTAAGAGACATCATAGATCGCACGATATCTAATAAAGTATGATTATGACGTTTGGACACACCATTACACTGTGGTGTTCCGGGTGGCGTGAGATGCGAAACCATTCCACATTGTTTCAAATGAAGACCAAACTCGTAACTCAAAATATTCACCTCCACGATCAGATTGTAGAAACTTTATTTTCTTTTTAAGATGATTTTCCACTTCACTCTGAAATTCTTTGAACTTTTCAATTGTTTCAGACTTATGTTTCATCAAGTAGGTATAACCATATCTGCTCAAATCATCTGTGAAGGTCAGAAAATAACGATACCCACCGTGAGCATCAACACTCATCGGTCCGCATACATCAGTATGTATTATTTACAATAAGTCCGTTGCTCGCTCCGCTGTTCCAGAGAACGAATTCTTAGTCATCTTGCCCATGAGGCATGGTTTGCAAGCATCAAGTGATTCCAAAAGCCCATCAACATGGAGTTTCTTCATGCGCTTTACACCAATATGACCTAAACGGTAGTGCCACAAATAAGTTGCACTATCATTATTAAACTTATATCTTTTGGCTTCAATACTATGAATATGTGTATCACTACTATCGTGATTTAGTAAAAACAGACCACTCATCAAGGGTGCATGACCATAAAAGATATTACTCATATAAATAGAACAACCATTATTCTCTGATTTAAATGAATAACAGTCTCGCATCAAACAAGATCCAGATATAATGTTCATGCTTAATGCTGGCACCAAATAACAATTATTCAGGTCTAAAACTAATCCCGAAGGTAGATGTAGAGGTAGCGTGCCGACGGCGATCACATCGACTTTGGAACTATTTCCCACATGCATCGTCACCTCGTCCTTAGCCAATCTTCGCTTAATCCGTAGTCCCTGTTTCGGGTTGCAAATATGAGCAACAAAACCATTATCAAATACCCAGGCACTACTGCGAGCATTAGTAAGGTACACATCAATAACATGTATATCAAATATACCTTTCACTTTGTCATCCTTCTTATCCGCCAAGTACGCTGGGCAGTTCCGCTTCCAATGACCAATCCCTTTGCAGTAGAAGCACTCAGTCTCAGGCTTAGGTCCAGACTTGGGCTTCTTCACTTGAGAAGCAACTTGCTTGCTGTTCTTCTTGAAGTTCCCCTTCTTCCCTTTGCCATTCTTCTTGAAACTAGTGGTCTTATTGACCATCAACACTTGATGCTCCTTCTTGATTTCTACCTTCGCAGCCTTTAGCATTGCGAAGAGCTCGGGAATTGTCTAATCCATCCCTTGCATATTATACTTCATCACGAAGCTTTTGTAGCTTGGTGGCAGGGATTGAAGAACTCTGTCAATGATACTATCAACCGGAAGATTAACTCCCAGCCGAGTCAAGTGATTGTGGTACCCAGACATTCTGAGTATATGCTCACTGACATAACTAGTCTCCTCCATTTTGCAGCTTTAGAACTTATTGGAGACTTCATATCTCTCAATCCGGGCAATTTCTTGAAATATTAAATTTAACTCCTCGAACATCTCATATGCTCCATGATGTTCAAAAGGTTGTTGAAGTCCCGGTTCTAAGCCGTAAAGCATGGCACATTGAACTATCGAGTAGTCATCAGCTTTGCTCTGCCAGGTGTTCATAACATTTGGAGTTGCTCCTGTAGCGGGTTTGGCACCTAGCGGTGCTTCTCGGACATAATTCTTCTGTGCAGCAATGAGGATAATCCTCAAGTTACAGACCCAGTTCGTGTAGTTGCTACCATCATCTTTCAACTTAGCTTTCTCTAGGAACGCATTAAAATTCAACGAAACAGTAGCATGGGCCATTAATCTACAACAACATAGACATGCAAAATACTATTAGGTACTAAGTTCATGATAAATTAAAGTTCAATTAATCATATTACTTAAGAACTCCCACTTATATAGACATCCCTCTAATCATCTAAGTGATCACGTGATCCATATCGACTAAACCATGCATGTCCGATCATCACGTGAGATGGAGTAGTTTTCAATGGTGAACATAACTATGTTGATCATATCTACTATATGATTCACGCTCGACCTTTCGGTCTCAGTGTTGCGAGGCCATATCTGCATATGCTAGGTTCGTCAAGTTTAACCCGAGTATTCTGCGTGTGCAAAACTGGCTTGCACCTGTTGTATGTGAACGTAGATCTTATCACACCCGATCATCACGTGGTGTCTCGGCACGGTGAACTGTGACAACGGTGCATACTCAGGGAGAACACTTGTACCTTGAAATTTAGTGAGAGATCATCTTATAATGCTACCGCCGTACTAAGCAAAATAAGATGCATAAAAAGATAAACATCACATGTAATCAAATAAGTGATATGATATGGCCATCATCATCTTGTGCCTTTGATCTCCATCTCCAAAGCACCGTCATGATCACCATCGTCACCGGCTTGACACCTTGATCTCCATCGAAGCATCGTTGTCGTCTCGCCAACTATTGCTTCTATGACTATCGCTACTGTTTAGTGATAAAGTAAAGCAATTACATGGCGATTGCATTTCATACAATAAAGCGACAACCATATGGCTCCTGCCAGTTGCCGATAACTATTACAAGACATGATCATCTCATACAACAAATTATATATCATCACATCTTGACCATATCACATCACAGTAAGCCCTGCAAAAAAAAGTTAGACGTCCTCTACTTTGTTGTTGCAAGTTTTACGTGGCTGCTACAGGCTCCTAGCAGGAATTGTTCTTACCTACGCATCAAAACCACAACGATTTTTCGTCAAGTGTGCTATTTTAACCTTCAACAAGGACCGGCCGTAGTAAAACTTGATTCAACTAAAGTTGGCGAAACAGTGAATGCGGTCACTTGTGTGCGAAGCACGTCGGTACAACCAATCTTGTGAATGCGGTCATGTAATGTCGGTCCGGGCCGCTTCATCCAACAATATCGTCGAATCAAAGTAAGACGTTGGTGGTAAGCAGTATGACTATTATTGCCCACAACTCATTGTGTTCTACTCATGCATATATCATCTACGCATAGACCTGGCTTGGATGCCACTGTTGGGGAACGTAGTATTTCAAAAAATTCCTACGATCACGCAAGATCTATCTAGGAGAAGCATAGCAACGAGCGGGGAGAGTGTGTCTACGTACCCTCGTAGACCGAAAGCGGAAGCGTTTAGTAATGCGGTTGATGTAGTCGAACGTCTTCGCGATCCAACCGATCAAGTACCGAACGCACGGCACCTCCGCGATCTACACACGTTCAGCACGGTGACGTCCCTCGAACTCTAGATCCAGCTGGGGCCGAGGGAGAGTTTCGTCAGCACGACGGCGTGGTGACGGTGATGATGAAGTTACCGACGCGGGGCTTCGCCTAAGCACTACGATAATATGACCGAGGTGGAAAACTGTGGAGGGGGCACCGCACACGGCTAAGAAATCAACTTGTGTGTCTATGGGGTGCCCCCTCCCATGTATATAAAGGAGGGGGGCAGGGGGTCGGCCGGCCTCAAGGGGCGCGCCCAAGGAGGGGAAGGAAGGAGGAAGGGGAGAGAAGGAAGGAAGGGGGCGCGCCCCCACACCTTGTCCAATTCAGACTGGGGGGCGCCACCTCCTGGCCGGCCCTCTGTCCTCTAAGGCCCATGGTGGCCCATTAACTTCCCGAGGGGGGGGGGTCCGGTAACCCTTCGGCACTCCGGTTTTATCCGAAACTCTCCGGAACACTTCCGATGTCTGAACAACATGGTCCAATATAACAATATTTATGTCTTGACCATTTTGAGACTCCTCTTCATGTCCGTGATCTCATCCGTGACTCCAAACAACCTTCGGTACATCAAATCATATAAACTCATAATACCAATCGTCATCAAACGTTAAGCGTGCGGACCCTACGGGTTCGAGAACTATGTAGACATGACCGAGACACTTCTCCGATCAATAACCAATAGCAGAACCTGGATGCTCATATTGGTTCCTACATATTCTACGAAGATCTTTATCGGTCAAACCGCACAACAACATGCGTTGTTCCCTTTGTCATCTGTATGTTACTTGCCCAAGATTCGATCGTCGGTATCATCATACCTAGTTCAATCTCGTTACCGGCAAGTCTCTTTACTCGTTCCGTAATGCATCATCCCGCAAATAACTTATTACTTACATTGCTTGCAAGGCTTATAGTGATGTGCATTACCGAGAGGGCCCAGAGATACCTCTCCGACAATCGGAGTGACAAATCCTAATCTCGATCTATGCCAACTCAACAAACACCATCGGAGACACCTGTAGAGCATCTTTATAATCACCCAGTTACGTTGTGACGTTTGATAGCACACTAAGTGTTCCTCCGGTATTCGAGAGTTGCATAATCTCATAGTCATAGGAACATGTATAAGTCATGAAGAAAGAAATAGCAATAAACTAAACGATCAAAGTGCTAAGCTAACGGATGGGTCTTGTCCATCACATCATTCTCTAATGATGTGACCCCGTTCATCAAATGACAACACATGTCTATGGCGAGGAAACTTAACCATCTTTGATTAACGAGCTAGTCTAGTAGAGGCATACTAGGGACACTCTGTTTGTCTATGTATTCACACATGTACTAAGTTTCCGGTTAATACATTTCTAGCATGAATAATAAACATTTATCATGATATAAGGAAATATAAATAACAACTTTATTATTGTCTCTAGGGCTAATTTCCTTCAAGTTGACGGCAAAGACCATCTTTGTCGTCCGCTAGCAGACGACAAAGAATGGACTGATGGAAAATTCTCTCATTCCTGTAGTGATAAGCATTTCTTGAAGTCCATGTGTTGGTTTCAAATAGTTTATGTGATGACCAAAGTGTTATTCAAGGATATCCAAAGATTGGTCATGTAGAAGACATGATACACGGTTGATCAAGACCAAGTCAAAGAGTGAATCAAGTTGATCAACACACAAAGCGTACAAGATGTACCGAGAGGGATCAAGTGATCCCATGGTATGGTAAGCATTATCGACTACGCTTTGTGTACTAACCCATAGTCTACGTGAGAGTTCTATGTTGCTAAGAAGTTGGAGCACGACTATTATTGATTGTCTTCCCTTGTGTGAAGGTCGGAGGCGCGCGATGGTTAACTCCTACCAACCTCCCCCTAGGGGCATGCGTAGTAGTACTTTGCTTCGAGGGCTAATAGACTTCCGTAATAAGTATGTGAGGTCTTTATGACTAATGTGAGTCCATGTATTATACGCACTCTCAACTTTTGCAATTTGCTAGCCTCTTCGGTACCGTGTATTGCCCTTTCTCACCTCGATAGTCGGTGCAAACTTCGACGGGCGTCCAAACCCCGTGATATGATACGCTCTATCACACATAAGCCTCCTTATATCTTCCTCAAAACAGCCACCATACCTACCTATCATGGCATTTTCATAGCCATTCCGAGATAACTTCCACCGTTCCGTTTATTATGACACATATCATCATTGTCATATTGCTTGCATGCTCATATACCTGGCATAGTATTTGTGGCTCAGCCACCGTTCATCATTGTAATACAAGTTATGCTAGCATCATTGCACATCTTGGTACACTGCCAGAGGCATTCATATAGAGTCATATGTTTCAGTTTTATCGAGTTGTAATATTGAGTTGTAAGTAAATAGAAGTGTGATGATCATCATTATTACAACATTGTCCCGGTGAAAAAAAGGAAAAGAGGTCAAAAATAGCCTAACAAAAAAATTAGAGAAAAAGAGAGAAGGGACAATGTTACTATCCTTTTCCACACTTGTGCTTCAAAGTAGCACCATATTTTTTATATAGAGAGTCTCCTATGTTGTCACAATCATATACTTATGGGAATTTTTCATTATAGAACTTGACTTGTATAACAATGATGAACGGTGCCTGAACTTCTGAGGAGGTTTGACCTCCTCGTTATCCTCGGATGCTGGCCTTTTCCATCATTCGGTGGAGAGCGCCTCACTCCCCTCCTTTTCCTCCTCCCAGTCATTGTCGGAAGAAGAGTTTTGATGGTGCGTCCGAGGTACTTTCTTCGAAGACTAGGTTATTTGTCATGCTCTTCCTTTCCTTCGCCCGAACGTTCCCGGATTCGAAGGGGGAGCTCGGATGACCCTGTATCGTAACGTCTGAAGCATCTCCTAGGGCAGATAGATTCTCCGTCCAGTTCTTCCTTTCCCCTTCCTTTGTTTTTGCTGGAACATTTTTACAGGAGTTGAGAGCATTTTTTTTGACAGTTCTGAATATTTTTGAGATTTTAAACATTCTTCATTTTTTTGAAATTGTGAATATTTTTAACGCAGATATTTACTTGAAATTCAGATGTTTTTTCAAACAATTTTTGAAAATATATAAAAATAATAATAATGAGGATGGGAAACTTCTAGAAGTTTCAAGAAGTAGGAAAATCGAGAACAAAATCTACTAAATAGACCGGGCTCATCCACTCGGCTCCATACGATAGCTCGACAGTTTGCTGCATCGAGTAGCAAATAGGAGATGCTACATCCTAGTCACCCATGTTGTGCAGTGCCAAACAACCAATTGTCCACCTTTTTAGTAAATCTTTTATCTTTTCCTTTTTTAACCACTCATTTATAATGAAATTTGAAAAGGTCTCACAATTTTTTTGATTTTTTTGTGATTTTGAAAAATGTTTGTTAATTTGCAAAATGTTCCAAATTAAAAAATATAAAAGGTTCACGATTTTTTCAAAAACTTTCTGAACTTATAATTATGTTGATTAATTTTACAAAATATTCTCAAATTTCAAAAAATAAATAATCAAAATTTACGTCCGTGGATTGAAAAAAATGCTCATATACAGACATAGCAAACGGTTGATCACAAAGTTCATATCATAACAATAGTTCTTTATCCCAATAAGGAATGAAAGCGTATTCGCTTGAAATGAGAGAAAGAAAAGTTTTGTAAAAGAAAATAGATAAAGACAGGGAACGTGCTAGGGGCAACGTAAATCACCCTACATAATGACATTTTCTCCTCTCTTAGAATAGGCAATTTCTAAAAAAACATGAGAAATATTGTATTTTTAAATAGATTACTTTAAAAACATCTGGAATATTATTTGAAATATATGCAAATTTTTGATAATTTTGAAGTAGTTTCACGGAAGTTGAGAACATTTTTAGTAAATTCTGAATATTTAAAATTCTTACATTTATTTTATTTTTCGATTTTTTGACATAAATATAAAAATAATAGTAATAAGGACGAGAACCTTCTAGTAGGTTCAAGAAGTAGGAAATTTGGGGAACATAATCTACTAAATGGGTGGGCCTCATCCACTCGGCTCAGTGAAAATTGGTCGACAGTTTGATACAACGAGTGGCAAATAAGAAATGGCACACCTATTCACCGTGTTTTTTTCTGGGAAACCTAGGCCCATTGTTCTGAAGTGCCAAGAAATCCGTGCACTCCACCGGGCGGTTTGGGCTTCCCATGTTTGGGGCACAGGGCGCCATTATAATTTCTGTTTTTTCCTCTCTTTTTAACATTTTATCTTCGATTTTCACTGAAATTCAAAAAATGTTGTGAAAATTGCAATTTTTCAACCATTTGAAAACTGTTCAAGATTTTTAAAAATGCTTGGATATCTAAAAGCGTTCAAGAATTTTAATAAAATCATGAATTTCAAAAAAAAAATATAACTTTTTTAAATGTCGAATTTCAAAAATTATTCAGAATCTATGTTTGTGGATTTCAGAATTGCTCCTGACATACAAAAAGGGTCAGAAAATGTTCATGTATGTGAAGAATGTTTTCCAATCTTGAAATCATTTCGAAGATTATTTTTATCAGTAATTTGTGTATATATTCCTGAATTTTTCAAATATTTTAATTTTAAAATATATTCATGAATTTTGGAATTATTCCCTTATTTGTAAAAAATCACAAGTTTACAGTTGGAAGAAACGAAAAGGAAATAAGAAATCCGGAAGGAAACAGGTAAAAACAATAATTAAAACACCAAAACAATTGATTAGGTTCCCGAGGCTTCTCAACACCGGTTTTTGGACTGGACCAGGAGCTTAGGAGGTAATTGTTTTGTGGACTTACAACGCATTAATGCCTCAGGCTATCTTCTGATCAGAAAGGACAGGTTCAGAAAAGAAAAACCATCCTTCGGCTGCCAACACCGACGAGATGGATCTTAGATCCAGAGTAAGTGCAACCTGAATGTAATAATCTTGTTGCCGAAGACCAGAATGAGGGGTGGGGATGTAAAATGTTAGCGACCCTGACGGCGCGGACCCACAGGCCAGCAGGCCACACCAGAAAGAGGCCCAACACCAAGTACACAGGCCCAGAGTGGGCCACGACCAAGCCACGCTCTACTTAACCTGACGGCGACGAGGGAAACGGCATCCAGTGGATCAGGAACGACCTGGCGGCGGCTCCATTTCCCCTTTCGAACCCTAGTTCCTCCATTCGAGCTCCGCTCCTGTAATCGCATGTAATTGCTACTACTTCAGAGAGCATAATAGATCGATTCCCCTACCTTGATCCTATCATCTGGTATCAGAGCCACCAACCACCACCCTCCCCGCTCCGCCCTGGCGCATCTCATCGAGACGCGTGGTCTCCGCCAAGCCTGTGAAGCCATGGATCCCAGCGTCTCTGCCTTCCTCATCCGCTTCGAGACCAAGATCGAGGCCGCGATCGACGACCTCACCAAGGCGCAGCACAACACGGCGACGAAGATCGATGATCTGCTCAGCCGGCGCCCCAATCTCGAGCGACGCGTCGCAGATCTTAGCGATGTCGTGGCTGCTCTACAAGCGGCGCCACAACCACCTCTGACGGAGCCAGAGGACCAGCAACCGCAGCCGCCGGGCGACCACATCGGCACCTCGGCAAGCGCGGCCGGCAACACCCAGGGGCCCCATGGCCACGGCGTCACCATCAATCCTCGGGGGTCCTCGGCGGTGCCAATTCCGGCGCCGCCGCCGCCCCTGGCATCTGGTCAGTATGACTCCTTGATCCCTTTGTCTGTGGCTCTGTCGCCTTTTGCTCATGCAAGTTAGATGCTCTCTGGCCTGGGTCAGACGCACCCATCGATCACTTTTCCTCAATTTACAGGCGAAAACCATAACCTCTGGAAAACATTGTGTGAACAATACTTTCAGATGTTTGGAATTCTGCCTTCGTTTTGGGTGCCTATGGCATCCCTCAATTTTTCCGGGTCGGCTTCGATTTGGCTTCAGTCCATTCAAAAACGGCTCGATGAGCTAGATTGGGAGTCCTTCACGTCTCTTTTGTGCACACGCTTCGGGCGAGATCGACATCAGATGTTGATCCGACAGTTTTATACTGTCCGCCAAACCACCACTGTTGCGAATTACATTGAACAACTTGAACTGATTATTAACCATTTGAGCTCATATTCGGATTCGATTCACCCATTCTATTTTATCACCCATTTTGTCGAGGGCTTGCGGAAGGATATTCGCGCTGTCGTGCTGGTCCAGCGGCCACCTGATCTGGACACGGCGTGCGCGCTCGCGTTGCTGCAAGAGGAAGTAGCAGAAGGCGCGTTCGGGTCTCTTCCGCGACCACCAGAGCCGGGAGTGCGCACGGCCCTGCCCCTCCCACCGCCACCAACACCTCCAACACGCCCTGTAACTGCTGCTCCCGCAGCGGATCGACGAGGGACCGAATCGGCACGCGCCGATACGGCGAAACTCAAGACCCTGCGCGACTACCGACGAGCGCGCGGGCTATGTTTCAAGTGCGGCGAGCATTGGGGACACGATCACGTGTGCCCCACATCCGTGCAGCTCCACGTTGTGGAGGAACTCCTGGAACTCTTCGGCATCGACGACAGCACCGATTCCTCTTCGGCGGCACCAACAACTGAGACAGTTATGGCGATCTCTCGCCAGGCCCTTTCCGACGGTGTCTCCGGAAAGGCATTTCAGCTTCGAGCATGGATTCAGGGTCAGGAAGTGCTCATGCTGGTGGATTCTGGTAGCTCCACCTCTTTCATTAACCACACACTCGCCGCGAAGCTGTCAGGAGCGCGACCTCTACCACGCGCTTGCAAAGTTCGTGTTGTAGATGGGGGCGAGCTGGCATGCGTCTCTAAACTGCCAGCTTGCGCCTGGTACACTCAAGGCAGTGAATTCGTCATAGGTATGAAGATTCTGGCGCTCGACACTTATGATGCCATCTTGGGGATGGATTGGCTGGAAGCAAACAGCCCTATGACAGTGGACTGGCGTGCCAAGCTCATTGAGATCAAAACCCCTGTTGGTGTCACTCGTCTGCAAGGTCATGAAGCTCAATCTTCAGAGTGCTCTGTGATCAACGCGTTGCAATTGCAGAATCTGTGCAGAACAGGGGCCATAACACATATGGTGTATGTGTGTGCACCCTCAGCGGAGGAGAACTACCCAGATGCAGTACCAGCCATTATACAGCAAGTAGTCGATGATTTCTCTGCAATATTTGGTGAACCAGTGGGACTGCCACCGCGGCGTGACTGTGATCACAAGATACCGCTGATCCCAGGCGCTCAACCTGTCAACATACGGCCCTACCGCCATAAGCCTGACCATAAAGACGAGATCGACGCGCAGGTTGCAGAATTGCTGCGTCAAGGAATCATACAGAAAAGCTCCAGCCCGTTTTCCTCTCCAGTAATTTTGGTAAAAAAGAAGGATGGCACATGGAGGATGTGCGTCGACTACAGACATTTAAATGCAATCACAACAGTGGCTAAGTTTCCAGTGCCCGTAATTGAAGAACTATTGGATGAGTTACATGGGGCAGTGTGGTTCTCAAAACTGGATTTGCGGTCAGGATATCATCAAATCCGGCTGGCGCCAGGCGAGGAGTACAAGACGGCCTTCCAAACCCATTCAGGTCACTATGAATTCAAGGTGGTCTCCTTTGGGTTGGCTGGGGGACCGGCCACTTTCAACGGAGGCCTCCACACCACACTTCGACCCCTGCTCCGCGACTGTGTGCTACTCTTCTTCGACGACATCCTCGTCTTCAGTAAAACTCTTGAAGATCACATCAATCATCTGCGCCAAGTGTTTCAACTGCTGCAGCGAGATCAATGGAAAGTTAAGCTCTCCAAGTGCGAATTTGGCCAAAAACAGCTGTCCTATCTAGGCCATGTCATCAGTGAAAAAGGCGTGGCCACAGAACCCAGTAAGATTCAAGCAATCAGCACATGGGCGACTCCAACAGACACAAAGGGAGTACGCAGTTTCTTGGGCCTGGCTGGCTATTACAGACGCTTCGTGAGAAACTTTGGTGTCACCGCATGACCCCTGTTCAACCTGTTAAAAAAGGGGGTCCCCTTTGTCTGGACCAGCAACACTGACACAGCCTTTCAGTTACTCAAGCAACAGCTAATCTCAGCTCCGGTTCTGGCCTTACCTAACTTTCAGGAGCAGTTCGTTGTGGAAACCGATGCTAGTGACAAAGGAATTGGAGCTGTTTTGCAACAGAAAGGGCCCCCCATCGCTTTGATGAGCAAGGCCTTGTCACCATGTTATCAAGGACTGTCAACTTATGAAAAGGAGTTCTTGGCAGTCATTGTGGCAGTGGATCAGTGGAGACTGTACCTACAACATGCAGAGTTTGTGATATATACAGACCAGAAGAGTCTAGTTCATCTAGAGCAGCAAAGACTTACCACCCCTTGGCAACAAAAAGCTTTCACTAAGCTCTTGGGCCTTCAGTACAAAATCAGATACAAAAAAGGCTCGGAAAACACGGCCACCGATGCTCTGTCTCGTGCCAACCCTCCTTTAACACTATCTGCAGTGACAATCTGTCAACCTGCCTGGTTGGAAGACATCAGCAACAGTTATAACAGCAACCCCCAAGCCCAACGTTTGCTCGAGCAGCTCACAGTACGGCCAGATCCAAAAGGAAGATTCGCACTGCAACAAGGCATTCTTCGTTTCCGCGGGCGCATATGGCTGGGTGTGTTGGGGAACGTAGCAGAAATTCAAAATTTTCTACGCATCACCAAGATCAATCTATGGAGTAATCTAGCAACGAGGGGAAGGAGAGTGCATCTACATACCCTTGTAGCGGAAGCGTTCAAGTGAACGGGGTTGATGGAGTCATACTCGTCGTGATCCAAATCACCGATGATCCTAGTGCCGAACGGACGGCACCTCCATGTTCAACACACGTACAGCCCGGCGACGTCTCCTACGCCTTGATCCAGCAAGGGGAGAAGGAGAGGTTGGGGAAGACTCCATCCAGCAGCAGCACGACGGCGTGGTGGTGGTGGAGGAGCGCGGGACTCCAGCAGGGCTTCGCCAAGCACTACGAGAGACGAGGAGGGAGAGGGGTAGGGCTGCGCCTACAGGGAGAGCAAATCACATGTGTTGGGCAGCCCCAAACCTCAAGTATATATAGGGGAAGGGGAGGGGCTGCGCCCCCACCTAGGGTTCCCTCCCTAGGGGTGGCGGCAGCCCCCAGATCCCATCTGGGTGGCGGCCACAAGGGGGAGAGGGGGAGGCGCACCTGGGGTGGGCCTTAGGGCCCATCTGCCCTAGGGTTTGCCCCCTTCCCCTCTTGGAGGCGCCATGGGCCTTGGTGGGAGGCGCCCCAGCCCACCTAGGGGCTGGTCCCTTCCCACTATTGGCCCATGTAGGCCTCCGGGGCTGGTGGCCCCACCTGGTGGACCCCCGGACCCCTCCGGTGGTCCCGGTACACTACCGGTGATGCCCGGAACACTTCCGGTGGCCAAAACCATACTTTCTATATATTAATCTTTACCTCCGGACCATTCCGAAACTCCTCGTGATGTCCGGGATCTCATCCGGGACTCCGAACAACATTCGGTAACCATGTACATACTTTCCCTATGACCCTAGCGTCATCGAACCTTAAGTGTGTAGACCCTACGGGTTCGGGAGTCATGCAGACATGGCCGAGGCAACTCTCCGGCCAATAACCAACAGCGGGATCTGGATACCCATGTTGGCTCCAACATGTTACACGATGATCTCATCGGATGAACCACGATGTCGAGGATTCAATCAATCCCGTATACAATTCCCTTTGTCTATCGGTACGATACTTGCCCGAGATTCGATCATCGGTATCCCGATACCTTGTTCAATCTCGTTATGGGCAAGTCTCTTTAATCGTTACGTAACACATCATCCCGTGATCAACTCCTTGGTCACATTGTGCACATTATGATGATGTCCTACCGAGTGGGCCCAGAGATACCTCTCTGTTACACGGAGTGACAAATCCCAGTCTCGATTCATGCCAACCCAACAAATACTTTCGGAGATACCTGTAGTGTACCTTTATAGCCACCCAGTTAAGTTGTGACGTTTGGCACACCCAAAGCACTCCTACGGTATCCGGGAGTTGCACAATCTCATGGTCTAAGGAAATGACACTTGACATTAGAAAAGCTTTAGCATACGAACTACACGATCTTTGTGCTAGGGTTAGGATTGGGTCTTGTCCATCACATCATTCTCGTAATGATGTGATCCCATTATCAATGACATCCAATGTCCATGGTCAGGAAACCGTAACCATCTATTGATCAACGAGCTAGTCAACTAGAGGCTTACTAGGGACATGTTGTTGTCTATGTATCCACACATGTATCTGAGTTTCCTATCAATACAATTCTAGCATGGATAATAAACGATTATCATGAACAAGGAAATATAATAATAACCAATTTATTATTGCCTCTAGGGCATATTTCCAACAGTCTCCCACTTGCACTAGAGTCAATAATCTAGTTCACATCGCCATGTGATTAACACTCACAGGTCACATCGCCATGTGACCAACATCCAAGAGTTTACTAGACTCAAAGAGTTCTGGGTTTGATTATGTTATTCTTGTGAGGGAGGTTGTAGTCAACGGGTCTTGCCATATTCAGATCCCTATGTATTTTGCAAAACTTTATATCGTAGATGCTCCTGCCATGTTCCACTTGGAGCTATTCCAAATTGTTGCTCCATTATACGTATCCGGTATCTCTACTCAGTGCTATCTGGATAGGTGTTAAGCTTGCATCAACGTAACTCTTTACGTCGAACTCTTTATCACCTCCATAACCGAGAAACATTTCCTTATTCCTCTAAGGATAATTTTGACCGCTATCTGGTGATCTACTCCTAGATCACCTTTGTACCCTCTTGCCAGACATGTGGCAAGGCAGACATCAGGTGCGGTACTCAGCATGGCATACCGTATAGAGCCTATGACAAGAGCATAGGGGACGACCTTCGTCCTTCCTCTTTCTTCTGGCGTGGTCAATCTTTGAGTCTTACTCAACTTCACACCATACAACTCAGGTAAGAACCCCTTCTTTGACTGATCTATTTTGAACTCCTTCAAAAACATGCCAAGGTGTGCGTTCTTTGAAAGTATCATCAGGCGTCTTGATCTATCTCTATAGATCTTGATGCCCAATTTGTAAGCAGCTTTATCCAGGTCTTTCTTTGAAAAACACTCTTCAAACAACCGTTTATGCTTTCCAGAAATTCTACATTATTTCAGATCTTACAATATGTCATCCACATATACTTATCAGAAATGTTGTAGTGCTCCCACTCACTTTCTTGTAAAAACAAGTTTCTAGCAAACAATGTATAAACCTAAAAGCTTTGATCACTCCATCAAAGCATGTATTCTGACTCCGAGATGCTTTCTCTAGTCCATAGAAGGATTGCTGGAGCAAGCATACCTTTTAGCATCCTTAGGATCGACAAAACCTTTTATTGTATCACATACAAACTTTTCTTACAGAAACTGGTAAGAAAACTTGTTTTAGCATCCATCTATCAAATTTCATAATCGAAAAATACAGCTAATGCTAACATGATTCCGACGGACTTAAGCATCGCTACGGGTGAGAAATTCTCATCGTAGTCAACTCCTTGAACTTGTGAAAAGACTCTTTCCCACAAGTCGCACTTCATAGACGGTAACATTACCGTCCACGTCCGTCTTCTTCTTAAAGATCAATTTATCTCAATGGCTTGCCGATCATCGGGAAAGTCCACCAAAGTCCATACTTTGTTCTGATATATGGATCCTATCTCGGATTTCATGGCTTCTAACCATTTGTCGGAATACGGGCCCACCATCGCTTCTCCATAGATCGTAGGTTCATTGTTGTCTAACAACATGATATCTAAGACATGATTGCCGTACCACTCAGGAGTAGTACATATCCTTGTCGACCTACGAGGTTCGATAGCAACTTGATCCGAAGCTTCATGATCACTATCATTAACTTCCTATTCAACATAGTAGGCGCCACAGAAAACATCTTTCTGTGTTGCATCACTCTCTGGTTGAAGTAAAGGTTCGACAACCTCATCAAGTTCTATCTTCCTCTCACTCAATTCTTTCGAGAGAAACTCCTTACCGAGAAAGGACCCGTTCTTAGCGACAAACAATTTGCCCTCGGATCTAAGATAGAAGGTATACCCAACTGTCACTTTTGGGTATTCTATGAAGATGTGTTTGTCCGCTTTTGGGTTCGAGCTTATCCGGCTGAAGCCTTAAGCGTCGCAGCCCCAAACATTAAGAAACGACAACTTTGGTTTCTTGCCAAACTAATGTTCATATGATGTCGTCTCAACGGACTTAGATGGTGTCCTATCTAAAGTGAATGCAGCTGTCTTTAATGCATAACCTTAAAATGAAAACGGTAGATTGGTAAGAGACATCATGGATCGCACCATATCTCATAGGGTTCGATTACGACGTCCGGACACACCATTACCTTGTGGTGTTCCAGGTGGCTTCAACTGTGAAACAATTCCACAATGTCTTAAGTGTTTGCCAAACTCATAAATCAGAAAATCCCCTTTTGATCAGATCATAGGAACATGATCTTATTGTTATGATGATTCTTAACTTCACTCTGAAATCGCTTGAACTTTTCAAACGTTTCAGACTTGTGCTTCATTAAGTAGATATACCTATATCTACCCAAATCGTCGGTGAAGATGAGAAAATAGCGATATCCACCGCACGCTTCAATTCTCATTGGATCACACGCATCAGCATGCATGATTTCCAACAAGTCACTTGCCCGTTTCATTGTACCTGAAAACTGGGTCTTAGTCATCCTGCCCATGAGGCATGGCTCGCATGTGTCAAGTGATTCAAAATCCAGTGACTCCAAACATCCATCGATATGGAGTTTCTTCATGCATCTTACGCCAATATGACCTAAGCGGCAGTGCCACGAGAAAGTGGTACTATCATTATTAACTCTACATCTTTTGGCGTGAACATGTGTATTACCACGACCGAGATTCAATGAAGCATTCACATAGGGTGCATGACCATGAAAGGTATCATTCATGTAAACAGAATAACCATTATTCTCTAACTTAAATGAATGACCGTATTGCAATGAACATGATCTAATCATATTCATGCTCAACGTAGACACCTGATAACATTTATCTAGGTTCAATACTAATCCCGAAGGCAGATGGAGCGTGCGATGGTGATCTCATGAACTTTGGAAACACTTCCAACACACATCGTCACCTTGCCCTTAGCCAGTCTCCGTTTAGTCCGTAGCTTTTGCTTCAAGTCACCAATAATAGCAACTGAACCGGTATCCAATACCCAGGTGCTACCAGGAGTACTAGTGAGGTACACATTAATAACACGTATATACTTTGTTGAAGTTGCCAGCCTTCTTATCTACCATGCATTTGGGATAATTCCGCTACCAGTGTCCGTTCCCCTTACAATAAAAGCACTTAGTCTCGGGTTTGGGTTCAACCTTGGGTTCCTTCACTGGAGCGGCAACTGATTTGCCATCCATGAAGTTTCCCTTCTAGCCCTTGCCCTTCTTGAAACCAGTGGTCTTGTTAAACCATCAACACTTGATGCTCCTTCTTGATTTCTACCTTTTGCGGTCTTAAGCACCGCGAACAGCTCCGGGATCAACTCCATCCCTTGCATGTCATAGTTCATCACGAAGATCTAGTAGCTTAGTGATAGTGGCTAGAGAACTCTATCAATCACTATCTTATCTGGAAGTTTAACTCCCACTTGATTTAAGTGATTATAGTACCCAGACATTCTGAGCACATGCTCACTAGCTGAGCTATTCTCCTCTATCTTGTTGGCAAAAGAACTTGTCAGAGGTCTCACACCTCTCAACACGGGCATGAGCCTGAAATCCCAATTTCAGCTCTTGGAACATCTCATATGTTCTATGGCGTTCAAAACGTCATTGGAATCCCGTTTCTAAGCCGTAAAGTATGGTGCACTAAACTATCAAGTAGTCATCAGGATGTGTCTGTCAGGTGTTCACAACATCCACAGACGACGTTGTAGGGGTTTGCACATCGAGCGGTGCATCAAAGACGTAAGCCTTCTGTGTAGCAGTGAGGACACTCCTCGGACTACGGACCTAGTCCGTATCATTGCTTACAATATCTTTCAACTTAATCTTTCTCTTGGAACGTATTGAAACAGGGAGCTACAACGTGAGCTATTTATCTACAACATATTTGCAAAGACAATTTAGACTATGTTCATGATAATTGAGTTCATTTAATGAACTCCCACTTAGATAGACATCCCTCTAGTCATCTAAGTGAAACATGATCCGAGTCAACTAGGCCGTGTCCAATCATCACGTGAGACGGACTAGTCAACATCGGTGAACATCTTCATGTTGATCGTATCTTCTATACGACTCATGCTCGACCTTTCGGTCTTCCGTGTTCCGAGGCCATGTCTGTACATGCTAGGCTCGTCAAGTCAACCTAAGTGTTTTTGCTGTGTAAATCTGGCTTACACCCGTTGTATTCGAACGTTAGAATCTATCACACCCGATCATCACGTGGTGCTTCGAAACGACGAACCTTTGCAACCGTGCACAGTTAGGGAGAACATTTTTCTTGAAATTTTAGAGAGGGATCATCTTATTTAAGCTACCGTCATTCTAAGCAAATAAGATGTAAAACATGATAAACATCACATGCAATCAAATAGTGACATGATATGGCCAATATCATTTTGCTCCTTTTGATCTCCATCTTCGGGGCTCCATGATCATCATTGTCACCGGCATGACACCATGATCTCCATCATCATGATCTCCATCATCGTGTCTTCTTGAAGTTGTCTCGTCATCTATTACTTCTACTACTATGGCTAATGCTTTAGCAATAAAGTAAAGTAATTACATGACGTTTATGTTGACACGTAGGTCATAAATAAATAAAGACAACTCCTATGGCTCCTGTCGGTTGTCTTACTCATCGACATGCAAGTCGTGATTCCTATTACAAGAACATGATCAATCTCATACATCACATCTATCATTCATCACATCCTTTTGGCCATATCACATCACAAAACACTTGCTGCAAAAACAAGTTAGACGTCCTCTAATTGTTGTTGCAAGTTTTTTACGTGGCTGCTATAGGTTTCTAGCAAGAACGTTTCTTACCTACGCCAAAACCACAACGTGATATGCCAATTTCTATTTACCCTTCATAAGGACCCTTTTCATCGAATCCGATCCGACTAAAGTGGGAGAGACAGACACCCGCTAGCCACCTTATGCAACTAGTGCATGTCAGTCGGTGGAACCAGTCTCGCGTAAGAGTACGTGTAAGGTCGGTCCGGGCCGCTTCATCCCACGATGCCGCCGAATCAAGATAAGACTAGTAACAGCAAGTAAATTGACAAAATCGACGCCCACACCTACTTTGTGTTCTACTCGTGCATAGAAACTATGCATAGACCTAGCTCATGATGCCACTGTTGGGGAACATAGCAGAAATTCAAAATTTTCTACGCATCACCAAGATCAATCTATGGAGTAATCTAGCAACGAGGGGAAGGAGAGTGCATCTACATACCCTTGTAGATCGCTAAGCGGAAGCGTTCAAGTGAACGGGGTTGATGGAGTCGTACTCGTCGTGATCCAAATCACCGATGATCCTAGTGCCGAACGGACGGCACCTCCGTGTTCAACACACGTACAGCCCGGTGACGTCTCCTACGCCTTGATCCAGCAAGGGGAGAAGGAGAGGTTGGGGAAGACTCCATCCAGCAGCAGCACGATGGCGTGGTGGTGGTGGAGGAGCACGGAACTCCAGCAGGGCTTCGCCAAGCACTACGAGAGACGAGGAGGGAGAGGGGTAGGGCTGCGCCTACAGGGAGAGCAAATCACATGTGTTGGGCAGCCCCAAACCTCAAGTATATATAGGGGAAGGGGAGGGGCTGCGCCCCCACCTAGGGTTCCCTCCCTAGGGGTGGCGGCAGCCCCCAGATCCCATCTGGGTGGCGGCCACAAGGGGGAGAGGGGGAGGCGCACCTGGGGTGGGCCTTAGGGCCCATCTGCCCTAGGGTTTGCCCCCTTCCCCTCTTGGAGGCGCCTTGGGCCTTGGTGGGAGGCGCCCCAGCCCACCTAGGGGCTGGTCCCTTCCCACTATTGGCCCATGTAGGCCTCCGGGGCTGGTGGCCCCACCTGGTGGACCCCCGGACCCCTCCGGTGGTCCCGGTACACTACCGGTGATGCCCGGAACACTTCCGGTGGCCAAAACCATACTTCCTATATATTAATCTTTACCTCCGGACCATTCCGGAACTCCTCGTGATGTCCGGGATCTCATCCGGGACTCTGAACAACATTCGGTAACCGCATACATACTTTCCCTATGACCCTAGCGTCATCGAACCTTAAGTGTGTAGACCCTACGGGTTCGGGAGTCATGCAAACATGGCCGAGACAACTCTCCGGCCAATAACCAACAGCGGGATCTGGATACCCATGTTGGCTCCCACATGTTCCACGATGATCTCATCGGATGAACCACGATGTCGAGGATTCAATCAATCCCGTATACAATTCCCTTTGTCTATCGGTATGATACTTGCCCGAGATTCGATCATCGGTATCCCGATACCTTGTTCAATCTCGTTATGGGCAAGTCTCTTTACTCGTTACGTAACACATCATCCCGTGATCAACTCCTTGGTCACATTGTGCACATTATGATGATGTCCTACCGAGTGGGCCCAGAGATACCTCTCTGTTACACGGAGTGACAAATCCCAGTCTCGATTCATGCCAACCCAACAGACACTTTCGGAGATACCTGTAGTGTACCTTTATAGCCACCTAGTTACGTTGTGACGTTTGGCACACCCAAAGCACTCCTACGGTATCCGGGAGTTGCACAATCTCATGGTCTAAGGAAATGACACTTGACATTAGAAAAACTTTAGCATACGAACTACACGATCTTTGTGCTAGGCTTAGGATTGGGTCTTGTCCATCACATCATTCTCCTAATGATGTGATCCCGTTATCAATGACATCCAATGTCCATGGTCAGGAAACCGTAACCATCTATTGATCAACGAGCTAGTCAACTAGAGGCTTACTAGGGACATGTTGTTGTCTATGTATCCACACATGTATCTGAGTTTCCTATCAATACAATTCTAGCATGGATAATAAACGATTATCATGAACAAGGAAATATAATAATAACCAATTTATTATTGCCTCTAGGGCATATTTCCAACAGGGTGGATCGACAGCAATGCAGCAACAGATCATCGGCGCCTTTCATGATAGTTCACTGGGGGGACACTCGGGCTACCCAGTTACATATCGCAAGATTTGACGCCTGTTCGCCTGGCCAAAAATGAAAGCTCACGTGCAACAGTATGTGCAATGTTGCCGTGTCTGCCAACAAGCAAAACCAGACAGAGCAGCGTCTCCAGGTCTGTTGCAGCCTCTGCCAATTCCGAAACAACCTTGGGATCTTATCACTATGGACTTTGTGGATGGATTGCCACAATCTGGGAAGAACAACTGTCACCTTTCAAAGCCATGTTTGGCCACGAGCCCAAGTTCTAGGGCTTCTCGGCGCCCACATCATGCTCAGTCCCGTCCCTGTCTGCTTGGTTGGAAGAGCGCGCAGTCATGCAAGACCTGATACAACAACACCTGCATCGAGCCAATAACTACATGAAGACACATGCTGATCAGAAGCGCTCTTTCCGCGAACTTGAGGTGGGCGATCAGGTTTATCTGAAACTTCAGCCTTACATTCAGACATCAGTTGCTCCTCGGGCAAACCACAAGCTCTCCTTCAAATTTTACGGACCGTTCGCCATCATCCAGAAGATCAACGCGGTGGCCTACAAACTATAGCTGCCACCGCAGGCCACGGTGCACCCAGTATTCCACGTGTCCCAGTTGTGCCGAGCTTTGTCACCTGGTACGACAGTTCAGTCCGAACTTCCTTTCAACACTAATGCTTTGGCTGTTCCTGGTGAGATCCTACAGTCTAAATGGCAACGCAAGAATGGAGACATGATTGAGCAAGTCAAGGTCCGATGGACTGGCGCCTCCAATTTGGATGACACATGGGAGGATCGGCAAGCTCTACAGGCTCGCTTTCCCCACGCAGCGGCTTGAGGACAAGCCGCCACTCAAGGAGGAGGGGATGTTAGCGACCCTGACGGCGCGGACCCACAGGCCAGCAGGCCACACCAGAAAGAGGCGCGGCCCAGCCGCGCCAGGAAGCCCAACACCAAGTACACGGGCCCGGAGTGGGCCACGGCCAAGCCACGCTCTACTTAACCTGACGGCGACGAGGGAAATGGCATCCAGTGGATCAGGAACGACCTGGCGGCGGCTCCATTTCCCCTTTCGAACCCTAGTTCCTCCATTCGAGCTCCGCTCCTGTAATCGTCTGTAATTGCTACTACTTCAGAGAGCATAATAGATCGATTCCCCTACCTTGATTCTATCATAAAAGGCGCCGCAAGGCCCGTTTAGTTAACTCTAGTTAGCTTGATAATTCATTTTTCTAAAAAACTGTATTAAACTGTTAGACAAATAAGTGGGCTTAAACAGGATTTTCGCCAGGTACCCTAGAGAAAATCTGACTAATTAATTTGCCAAAGAAACACCACCATCGACAAATGATTTTTACTAGTTCCACCAAAATACTACTACTACTACGTGGTTTGTTCTTGTGCTCATTGGCAGTTCGCTTCAGTGCAGTGGCATCCGTCCGATCGAGTTAGCGAAAAATGTCGGAGCAGCTTCTGCTATGTATCATCTGAATCGCCTCTCCAGTGGCAAGAGCGGCACATGCATGATAGAGCCAGGAGCTTGGCGCGTGCACGAACATGGCGATTCGTCTGAAGTTGCAGTATTTAAATCCTTGTTTCTGCAAAAAGAAATGTAAATGGTAGAATTACATTTCTCATATCGAAGATACACACTGTCATTTTTTGGAACTACTATCGTCATACCTTTGCTCCCGTCCAACAATAAGAATCGTGAAACACTCTATGTTGTATTTTGTTACTTAGATTACATGGTATGTGCATAATTGCTTTGCGGCAAAAAGTGACATGCCAATGTTTGGTGTTGTGACAAATATTGACTACTACAAGGTATTTTCATAATTGCTTTGGTGGAAAAAGGTGACATGCCGATATTGCTAATCTCACATGAAATCGACAATATTGGACAAGACTTAATATTGTCAATATTTTATTAGCCAAATAATGGTAGCAAATGCAAATCAATCGTGCTCGTAGTTTCTCAGTCCACAAATGAAGTGGAGAGATTCGGTACGTAGTAGCCCTCCTCCAGAGTGTGACCAGTACTGTGTGGCCTGTTGTCTGGCGGGCGCGTCTTTATCTTGCCCCTAGCGAGATGGCAGAACCAATTGCCCAGAGGAGATTGTAGCGGGTTGGGCGAGTAGAGAGCAATAGATTTGCTTCGCTCGTTTGTTTTTTGTTTACATTAGTTTTTCTTTATATTTCGAAATATTCTACTCCCTCCGTAAGTAAATATAAGAGTGTTTAGATTACTACTCTAGTGATCAAAGCTCTTATATTTCTTTATAGAGGGAGTACACACATATTTTGTAAATTACTTTACTTAATTTTTGGAAAAGTTCACTCACATAAAAAATGTTCATTAATGAAAAAATTGTTTGTGCAACTTGTAATAAGTGTTCATATCATTTGAAAAGCTGTTCATCACATTTTTATGCATTTCAAAAATATGTTTCTCACATTTAGGAAAATTGCAGTATGTAAATTTTTTTTGCATAACTTTGTAAAGTTTGGTAGCATTTAAAAGAAAATTTAATAACGTTATAAAAAATTTTACCCTTAAAAAATAATTCGCACATCTAAGAAAAATATTCATGGAATTTATGAAATTATTCAATTTGTGTTGAAAAAATGTTCACTGTGTATTTTAAAATTTTCAATATGCAATTGGCAAATGTTCAATGTATATTCGAAAAAAAGTTCAACATGTATTTGGAAAATATTCAACGTGTATCTGAAAAATGTTCGACCTGTATATACAAATTGTTTAAGGTACCTTTTGAGAAATGGTCAAAATGCATTCAAATAAATGTTCGACATGCATTTAAAACTCGTTCATCACGTATCTAAAATATATTCAGTGTGTATACAAAAAATGTTCAATTTGTATTAAAAAAACTTGACATGTTTTTGCAAAAATGAAGACGAGAAAATTTTAAAAATAAAGGAATAGGAAAAAGTAAAGAAAGAAGAAAATTTATATAGAAAACACACAGAAAACCCAAAAAAAAAGAAGCGAAAGCTTCTAAAACAGATATGAGACCATAAAAAGCTTCTCAAAATTTACCCCACGAAGCAGGACGTGGTGTTTCTGAGTTCAAGCTCAAATGAACTCGGGTGAACAATTAAATCCAAATAATTGGAAGTTTTCAAATAATTCTTTTTTTCAGAGCATTGACACATGTTTAAAGTGCACCCAAAATTTCATCATAGAATGACTTTCGTGCAAGTCATGGCAAAAAAATTTGATGCTCAATATGCGCATTATTGGGCCGGCCTGCTAGTGGGAGGGCCAAAGTTGAGTAGTCCTTCAATCTCAACAACGGGTGGAGTGAAATCCAACAAAAAAATGGTAGAGCTCCGCTCTTGCAATTGGGTCGACCCTCTAGTGCTCGTAAAAAAATCCTTCTCCTCCTCGAAAGCTACGAGTGTTTGTTTGTCGTTTAGGCCAGTGAGTTACATTTTTGCTCATTGCAATCACCTCTCTCGGTGGGCAAAGAGATAGCCCTGGTGGTCGGTGTCAAGCCATTATGGCCTCTAACAAGAAAAACTGGGCCATCGCCCTATTTGGAAAAATAGTAATTAGATAAAAAAAATCTGAAAAGACTTTTGAAATAAAGTTCACCTTCATTGCACTTGTAAGTAAAATTCCACAAAAAGAAAAACCATGTTGACTTCTTAAAAAACAAAATTTTGGTCAAAATAGTGTGAACAGTGACCTATAATAGCAAATAAATTTTGTTTTTTTCGCCCTGAAGTCAACGCTGGATTTGTGTTCACAAAAACTTATATACAAATGGAAAAGAAAGTCAAAAAATTTCCAAAAAATTCTAATTTTTTTTTCTTTTTACATAATAATAATAGTTATTATTCCTCATATAGGTGTATATACACCCAGGAACCCAATACTAATTCCCGCCATGAGACGGCACTACTTCATTGATCGGCCTCAATTCATGCGTCGGGCTATTTTCTGACCAGAAAGCAGTTGCAGGAAAGAGAGAAAAAGCCCTCGTTCCACGGCTGCCGTCTCCGGCGAGGCGGCGGAAGACATTTGAAGTTAGTTGGAGCGAGCGCAATTTGGACGTAAGAAGCTTGCCGGTGACAAGAACGAGAACGAAGTGGCTGACAGGTTTGCCAGGTACACGAGAGAAAACATGACTAATTTGCAAGAGAAGTGAAATCCCACCGTCGGCAGATGGTATTTAAGATAATATGAGTACTATCTCCGCCCCGCTTTGTCGGCCCTCTTCGTATTTTGTGCCAAAATTTAGTATATGTACTCCCTTCGTCCGTTGAAGAGTGAAATCTCACTGTCGACTAGTACTTCTAATCTTCGCTCCGATGCCGCCGGGGTGAAGGAAGAACCAGCCGCAGCGGGGAGGGGGCTCGCCGGAGAGGTACCCCACTATCTATCTTTAGGTTTAGGATGGGGGCGGTGGTCGCCGGCGGTGGCGGGGCGTTGGCGGGGCGGTGGCGTGGGGATCGCCGGAGAAAAAGCGAGGCACGGGGGGGGGCTAGAGGGATGGCCGGGGCGGCGGCGGACCGGCGGTGGGGAGTGTTTTCGGGGCGGGCGAGGCGGCGGGGGTCTGCTGTTTGGCCGGCTCAGGGGGTGGAGGTTGAAGATGAACCGCAGGCCCTTGATTTCGTATCCAACGGCTGCAAAATCGACTGACCAGAGATGAAAAAGTCAGTCGACCGACGTGTAGCCTCACCTTGCTAGTGCGTTCAGTTTCGACAGCAAAATTCAGTTTCGACAGTTAAGTTCAATTTTGACAGTTAAGTTCAGTTTCGACAGTTAAATCCAGTTTCAACAGTTAAGTTTAGAGATGAGCGGCTGATGTATTTTACATCTAGCACTTTGTGGTTATGTATTCCACTCAAGTTAACGTTGTTCGTTGTCTCTCTTGTCCTGCTTCAGCCTCGGCGTCGTACAACTCACCGGAGCTGCTCCAACAACGAAACCCTCCATCACAGCGGAGCAATACCTGGGCTCCATCTCCAGACGCCTAAGATCTTCTGCCCCTCCTCCGACAGCCAAGTCAGCCGGAGCATCCTCACCGGCCAACCCAATCACGCTGAGATCGACATGGCTTTGCCAAAGAGGTTGTACACTTGTTGCATCTCTTTTTTACTCTACATGTTATATATATTTTCCACTGAGCACTCGTAGTAACGGGAAATACGATTATTTTATCCTACTATATGACAAGTAGTGAGGTACCAGGCAACTTAGCTATCTGTGATGGACTCTCTTAAACGCCATCATTATTTATCTCTGCGCGTTTGAGCTGGACATTTGTCGATGGGCCTGGGAGTTGAGCTAGTATGGCAGTGGCCTGGGTCCAAAGTAATAGAAGTAGCACAAAAACATTTTTTTAGTGTAGGATTTTCCTTGCTCAAGCCTGCCTACTAGAATCGCCAGTGCTTGAAAGGAAAAGTGAATGAAAAACATCGGAATTGGAAAGTTTCCTATGGTACTACTTTTCATGAATTTGGTGCAAAGGAATGGAGCAAAGGAAAACTGTAGGATTTGTTCCTTTAGTGTCTCCTTGAAAGAAAAACCATAGGAATTCTAATTTCCACTTCTCCTCCTTTTCATATTCCTATTCATCAAGCACAAGACTAAGAGATAGTAGCTTAATAGCATTAAAACCGTACATTTTCTTATGGTTTGACTTAATCTCACCATGCTTTTTTGCATCCTGTGATCTTCTAATTGTTGTGAATCAAACACCCAAATTGGCAGAAATCCCATGTTTTTAAATTCTCTATTTTGCACGTGCATTCCTATTCTATTCCTTTCTATTTCCTATCCCTGCATTGTTACAATCCTCAAATTCAAACAATCCCTTACTCAATTATTTCTGTTACAGATATGTGTCAAAGAAAACCTTGTGTGGTTTGTCCTGCTCCTGCGGCGCTGTGTTCCACCCCGGCTCAGCTGCTCCAACGACGGAATAGTTCACCACAGCAGGGATCCGCTCTCCAGACTGTCTTTCGCCGCCTCAGATCTTCTTCCCTGCCGCCGGCAGCCACAGCAACTGCATTACCATCATCAATTGAGAAGATGACCTTGAGGACTACACGGGTCCGCAAGAGAGGTCGCACTCTTCCGTGTCTGCTTACGTTATGCGTCGCTTAATATGATGACATGCTACATTATCGTCGTGTTCACCTATTAGACTCCAAGTCAGGTCCAAACGAATGCTGAAACTTGAGTTTTTAAATGGTTGTGGGGTACATATTGGGGCAGCAATCAGTACTATCTGTCTACTATCTGGTTAAGCTCCGGTGTCTACTATGAGTTTCATGTTGAGTGCAAACAAACATTAAAGGAGCCATTATCTGTATTTTTTAACTAAAGCTATTATCTGCCTGCTATCATTGGTTTTGGGTCTGTCCACAGTTTGCTACCATCACTCTGGATTTGTGCATGCACTCCTTACATAATCTCACTATGTTTTATTCCTATGCATGCCAGTTATTGTACACAATGGAACTGATCATGTAGAGCAAAAGAGACGAGCCTTGCATGGCAATAAAATTTCATGCAGACGTCGTTCCATGGTGGGCGCAAAGGCAGCCCCCCTCCACCCATTTCGGATCGTAATCAAGAGGAAGATAACTGTTATGAGGGGGATTCAGAAGGAGAAGACCACTCCTATTTACCCCATGAGGTCTTCGCTCTAACTTGGCATGCTGATGTTGGTAATATCATGCATATGGTGCCTTGCATTGCTTACTGTATACATTAAAGATGTCATCTGCTTAGTTTAGACATGCTTTGTGTCAATGCCATCTGTTTAGTTTCTTTATCGTATATGTGAATCATGCAATGCCATCTTGTCTAGCCAGGCATCATATATGTGAATTTTGCAATGCCACCCTGGTTAGCCAGTCATCTTATATGTGAATTATATCATGCCATCATTTTTTTATTACATGTTAAATTTTTCAACAATTTTAGTACATTCAGTTACTCTTCCTGTGCATCAGCCATTTGGCACGGTCATGGAAAAATCTGGAGTGGAAACAAGGTCTTCAGAGTAGACAATGCTATCTGACGAAGCACATGTCTTGCTGGTTACCGATAGCTCCTCAGAGGAGGATTCAGAGACAGATGACCAGTCATATTCCCCCCCCCCTGAGGTGCATGCCCTAACTTGGCAGGGTTATGTTGCTCATATCGTGCGTATGGTATCTTGCATTGCTATGTCATTTGCTTAGTTTAGACATGCTTTGTGTGAATGCCACCTGTTTAGTGTCTAATTACCATATATGTGAATTATGCAATGCCATCTTGTTGCAAGACATTATATATGTGAATTATGCAATGTTATCTTGTTGCAAGGCATTATGTATGTGAATTATGCAATGCCATGCTGTTTAGGCAAGCCTCATATATGTGAATTATATCATGCCGTCCTTTTTTGTATTTCTCATTGCTTTTGTCGACAATGTTTGTATATTCAACTGCTCTTCCTGTGCATCAGCCATTTGAATTGGTGATGGAGAAATCTGGAGTGAAAACAAGGTCTTCAGAGCAGACAATGCTACCTGCTGAAGCAGATATCTTGCTGGTTACAGATAGCTCTTCAAAGGAGGATTCAGAGGCAGATGACCAGTCCTATTATCCCCCTGAGGTGTATGCTCAAACTTGCCAGGGTTATATTACTCATATAATGCATTTGTTGTATTACAATGCTTAGTTTTTACATCATATACACAATACTAAATGCCATCTCCTTAGTTGACACATCATATATGCGATTGCCCTCCGCTCACTTCCTTAGTATATAAATCATATATTTAAATTATATCATGCCATGATGTTTGCATAGACAGCATGTATCCGAATTATGGCATGCCAACCCATTTTGTAAAGACATAATATAGTTATATCATCTCATCCTGTTTACATAGTCATCATATTTAAATTATGTCATTCTATCCGTGAATTATATCATGCCATCATGTTTCCATCGACGACATGTTTGTGATTTATGGCATGCCAACCACTTTAATAGACACATCGTATAATTATATCATGTCATCCTGTTTACATAGTCATCATATTTTGAAGTATGTCATTCTATCCTGTTTAGTTAGCCATCATACATGTGAAATTGTGTCATGCTATCATGTTTAATTAGCCATCATATATGTGAAATTATGTCCTGCTATTCTGTTTGCTTAGACAACATAAATGTGAATTATTTCATGTCCTGTTTTCTTCCCTACTATCCATTGCACCTGTCTATCTTACAATGTCTGTACATTCAATTACTTTTCTTGTTTATCAGCCATTTCAATTGGAGGGAGTGATGGCAGTATCCGTGGGAGTAAAAAGACGGTCTTCAGAAAAGATCGTGCTACCTGTCGATTGAAAGTGCAACTATCCCTAGGTGGTTTTGGTAATTCATAACAACATATAGCTCATTGAGCTAATGCTATTCCAAGATATTATTTCAGGAAAGCTCAATGATTGGCATGGCATGGATGTGAAAGTGGAACCCTCAAAATGCTAAGGACAAAGGATTGGCTCAAGCTCAAAAGCTCAAGACTCTTCATTTTATATTTTAGTGATCCAAGATCACATTGAGTCTTTAGGAAAAGCCAATACTATCAAGGAGGGATGAGGTGTTTGCTTAATGAGCCTCTTGCTTCATGTGCTTAGTGATATGCTCCAAAACCCTCAACTACTTTCCCACTTCCACAATGACCTAAACCCTAAGCCAAACTCGGTCCTACCGATTCTTCTATCCGGCGCCACCGAGTTTCACTTGTCATAGCCACTGCCAAACCCTAGCAATTCGGTTCTACCGATAGGGATCTCGGTCTCACCGAGATGGGATTGCAAACTCTCTGTTTCCCTTTCGTAACTTTTCGGTCTCACCGAAAGAGCGAATCGGTCCCACCGAGATTGCAATGTAAACTCTTTGTTTCCCTTTTGTAACTTTTCGGTCTCACCGAAAGAGCAAATCGGTCCCACCGAGTTTGCCTGACCAACTCTCTGGTTAGCTTATTACCAAACTCGGTCTCACCGAGTTTGTGTAATCGGTCTCACCGAGATTACGTTATGCCCAAACCCTAACCATATCGGTCCTACCGAGTTGCATGTCAGTCCCACCGAAAATCTCTAACGGTCACTAGGTTTACCTTTTCGGTCCGACCGAGTTTGTTGATTCGGTCCCACCGAGATTGGAAAACTGTGTGTAACGGTTGGATTTTGTGTGGAGGCTATATATACCCCTCCACCTCCTCTTCATTCGTGGAGAGAGCCATCAGAACACATACACAATTCCAACTCATATGTTCTGAGAGAGAACCACCTACTCATGTGTTGAGACCAAGATATTCCATTCCTACCATATGAATCTTGATCTCTAGCCTTCCCCAAGTTGCTTTCCACTCAAATCTTCTTTCCACCAAATCCAAATCCTATGAGAGAGAGTTGAGTGTTGGGGAGACTATCATTTGAAGCACAAGAGCAAGGAGTTCATCATCAACACACCATTTGTTACTTCTTGGAGAGTGGTGTCTCCTAGATTGGCTAGGTGTCACTTGGGAGCCTCCGACAAGATTGTGGAGTTGAACCAAGGAGTTTGTAAGGGCAAGGAGATCGCCTACTTCGTGAAAGATCTACCGCTAGTGAGGCAAGTCCTTCGTGGGCGATGGCCATGGTGGGATAGACAAGGTTGCTTCTTCGTGGACCCTTCGTGGGTGGTTGCTTCTTCATGGACCCTTCGTAGGCGGAGCCCTCCGTGGACTCGCGCAACCATTACCCTTCGTGGATGGAGCCCTCCGTGGACTCGCGCAACCGTTACCCTTCGTGGGTTGAAGTCTCCACCAACGTGGATGTAGGATAGCACCACCTATCCGAACCATGGGAAAAACATCCGTGTCTCCAATTGCGTTTGAATTCTCCAAACCCTTCCCTTTACATTCTTGCAAGTTGCATGCTTTACTTTCCGCTGCCAATATACTCTTTGCATGCTTGCTTGAATTGTGTGATGATTGCTTGACTTGTCCTACAATATCTAAAATCTTCCAAGAACTAAAATTGGGAAAAGGTTAAGTTTTTATTTGGTCAAGTAGTCTAATCACCCCCCCCCCTCTAGACATACTTTCGATCCTACAAGTGGTATCAGAGCTTTGGTCTCCATTTTCTTTGATCTCCATAGCTTTTGGTGGTCATAGCCTTGGTTTCACAACCTAGGAGAGTATGGCGTCTAGCGAGGGAAATTATCACCGTAGAGGTCCTTACTTTGATGGTACTAATTTTGCTAGTTGGAAGCATAAAATGAAAATGCATATTCTTGGACATAACCTCGCCGTTTGGGCTATTTTGTGTGTTGGTTTGCAAGGTGACTTCTTTGATGGGAAAGAACCAAACCGTGAAGCTACCGCAGATGAGTTGAAGATGTTGCAATACAATGCTCAAGCTTGTGATATTCCCTTCAACGGATTGTGCCCCGAAGAATTCAACAAAATCAGCCGTCTTGAGAATGCAAAGGAAATTTGGGACACTTTGATTGATATGCACGAAGGTACCAACTCCGTCAAGGAATCCAAGTTGGATGTTCTTCAAAGTCAACTTGACAAGTTCAAAATGAAGGATGGTGAAGGTGTCGCTGAAATGTACTCTAGGCTTGCTCTCATCACAAATGAGATTGCCGGCTTAGGAAGTGAAGAGATGACCTATAGATTCATCATCAAGAAGATTCTAAGAGCCTTGGATGGAAAATATGATACCGTGTGCACATTGATCCAAATGATGCCCAATTACAAAGATCTCAAGCCAATGGAGGTGATTGGAAGAATTGTTGCTCATGAGATGTCACTTAAGGATAAAGAGGAACTTCACAACAAATCAAGTGGTGCCTACAAAGCCTCATGTGAAGCCCCTACATCATCAAGTGAGAAACAAAACTTCAATGAAGAATTGAGCTTAATGGTGAAGAACTTCAAAATTCTACAAGAGTAGAAGCAAAGATAGAAGCTTCAAGTCAAGGTCCTACAATACAAAAGATCTTCTAGTCGAGAGCGAAACTGCTACAGTTGTGGAAGACCCGGACACTATTCCAATGAGTGTACGGCTCCCTACAAGAGAAGAGAAGATTCTCCAAAAAGAAGAAGAAAAGAATCACCACCAAGAGAGAGAAGGAGTAGAGATGATCGTTATGAACGAAGATACTCACGGAGAAGCAAGGATTCGGAAAGGAAGGAAAAACATCAAGGAGCTACACAAAACGAAGACATCAAGCTCATGTTGGTGAATGGGTATCTGGCTCCGACTCCGACAGCCACTCCGAGAGAAGTTATCACTCCAACTCCGAAGATACTCAAGATGAAGGTGTTGCCGGTCTAGCACTTGTGTCAACCAACTCCTACGACATATTTGACTCACCAAATGAAGGAATTGGAAGATGCTTCATGGCCAAAGGTCCTAAGGTAACACACCCCGAGTATGTTGATTTCAATAGTGATAAAGATGACTTGTTAGGTGATGATTTGCTTGTTGACAACTCTAGTGATGAATACTATGATGAAACGTCAATTAATCATGCTAATCAAGATAAAACGAATGACAATGATAAGGAGAAGATTGAGGCTCTAACTAAAGAACTAAACACTCTTAAGTTAGCTCATGAAACTATCTTCGAAGATCATCGAGAACTTTTAAGAGCTCATGAGAAATTACGCTTTGAAAAGCTCAATCTTGAGCAAGAGCATGAGTTCTTAAAAGCAATCAATGATGATCTCCGCAAGAAAAGTTCTTCTTACATTGCCAAGCGTTTACTCTTATCCACTTACACGCCTCAAGTCAAGTCTAGTAACAAGAACAAGAAAGATTCTTCCTCTAGCAGTAACAATGATCATGCTAAATCCAATATTGTTGCTTCTAGTAGTTCTATTGATTCCACTAATGATTCTCTTAGCCAAGTTACACTTGAGCAAGAAAATAGCTTATTGAAGGGAATTATAGAGAAAGGAGTGTACAAAAGCCTTGCTGGGAGTAAGCAATTCGAGGAAATTGTGCGCAAGCAAGGAATGCACCGGAAGAATCAAGGTGTTGGTTTTGGACGAAAGTTCAATGCCAATGGAGTTGAGTGGGAAGAAGATCAATACCCCAAGAAAAAGTTTGTTCCTCAACAAGAGAAGTATGATACTTCTTTCAAGGGGACACAAGCTCAAGATGATCTTCCACCACAAGACTACAAGCAAAAAGGCAAGGACAAGCTTCAAGAGGAAATTGATGCATTTGAAGAAGCTCCTAAGACCTTAGTCAAGTGGATTCCCAAGACTACTTCAAGTTCCACTTCATCAAGTACGACTACAACTCCAAGGATCCCCATCAAGATGATGTGGATCCAAAAGAAGAAGAACTAGAAGAGTTCTTGAGGGTGCCTCGGCCAACATACTTCACTCTTATTACTTTGGCAAGAACAAGTGCAATCAACTTCCACATCTTGCACTAGTTCAAGGAGTCACAAACCCTCTTGTTGGTAAGACAAGGGACAAGGTAACCTAAAAGTTTTCATGGACATTATCTTTTGTGTGCATCACTCTATGTCTATGGATATCCTTGTTTGTTCCTTGTGGGACTAACCCATGTAGGTGTTGAAAGTGCAATTCACTCAAATGGATAGCTCCAAGTGATCTACATCAACATTGAGCATCCACATCTTCAACATCTACATGAAGTCATCATCGACAAAACCCAAGGTTAGTTCATCCCTCTAAGGGGGGATATCACATCTAGGGGGAGCTTTACTCTAAGACTTGAGCTAAAGCAACTCTAAAGATGTGAACACAACAATGCTTTATGTAAAAGTGGTAACCCCACTTGAGCTTAAACGATGAGTATGACCTATGATCAAGTGCTCTCACTTGACTCCTAAGTCAATATACTCATATATAGATGACCTTGTCATCGCAAATTGCTTGATAGATGCTAGAATTGGTTGTGCATGCCTTGTCACATATTTCATTTGCCATCTTATTGTGTGAGCATGCTGGTTGCATATTTTACTCATTCGAGGACATCCACTTGTTGTTTTGATTGTTTGGTTTTATTTCCTTTTGCCAAGTGGATGGACAAGAATGCCTAAGAACCTCCTCTAGCTATCTGTGCTTTTCTCGTCTCAAACTCTATTCATGCTACATCACAAAATTTGATCAAGTTAGATTCGAACCACTCTGTGTGAGGAGCGCTCGGAGTCCCCGATTCGTCATAGACTTAAACTTCCAAAACCTCTTTATGATTCTCGGTCTGACCGATACCCTACTTTCGGTCCTACCGAGATCACTAAGTTGATCTAGGTTTTTGATCTCGGTGCAACCGATTTGAACCATTCGGTCACACCGAGTTGCAACAACTGTATACAGTTTTGCATCTCGGTGCCACCGAGTTGTTCCACTCGGTCACACCGACAGGGTCGGGCTATATATAGTCACAGGCAAAATTTTGGAAATTTCTCCGAACCCCTTCGCCCGCGCGATAGCCTGCTCTACGAACTTGGTCTCCGGATCGTCTCCTCGCCGCCAGCCGCCTCCAGTCGCTGGTCTCCGTCGCCGTCAACGGAAATTCAACCCCGTCGTTGCCGCCGTAGCGAGTCTCCGCCGAACTAGGGTATGGACTCGATCTTTGTGCTATTCCCCAATCCGATTCTTAGCACATTGTGATCATCATGATTCTTGCCACGTTTGTTAAACTTCTATCCAGTCAATGAACTCGTAGATTAGGTTTAATTCGAAAATTTTAGGGTTAGGTTTCCGCCGAAACCATCTCGGACCCACTGAGTTGAAGAACTCGGTCCCACCGATTTGGCTTATGCCATTGCACAAGTGAGACTCGGTCTGACCGAGAATTACTTATCGGTGTGACCGATTTTGGAACTCTGTGAAACCCTAGCAGTCTCGGTGCCACCGAACTGTGACTCGGTCTGACCGAGTTCACTAGTTTAGGTGCCAAAACTGCTTCGGTATCACCGAGTTTAGAAATCGGTAGATCCGAGATGCTTTCAGTGGGAAACTAAAACTAAGTTTTTTCTTTTGCAAAAATCTCTGCATTTTGTGATGCTCATCCACTCTATCTCATCTATAACCTATTCACAGGGTCAGCAGTCAGAATTTGCATCATGTCAGACCAAAGTGATAGCCAGAACTTGTCAGAGCAGCAAGTGCAGATGAGTGAGGGCACTAGTCCCTCAAGTTCCTCAGATGATGGCAGTAGGAGCACCCCTAGCAATCTGCCTAAAGCTGCCACAAGACAGAGAAAGAAGAGAACCTCAGACTCAGAAGATGAGGATTATGTGGCAGAAGAGGAAGAAACTTCCAAGAGAGTTGAGCCAGCACAGGGCATAAAACCAGGGATGAAGATCAAAAGGCCAGCAGGCAGGCAGCCTATGTCAAAGGCCAGAGCTTCAACTGAGAAGCCCACTCCCATTGAGCCAGTTGCTGCTAAAGGCAAGAAGAGGAAAGAAAGGGTGAAGAAAACTATAGCCAGAGTGCTTGGCAAGGCTTCCATCATGGAAGATGAGGAGGAAGAAGAAGAGGTAGCTGCACCAGCACCTAAGGCACCCAAGCTGATGGGTGATGCCATAAGAACAGGGGCAGATGCTTCCAAGGCCAAGCCAGCTCCAAAGCCAAAGCCAAAGAGGAACACAAGAAGCATCCCAGCTACTGAGAAGAACAAGGCCCCAGTGCCTGAAGCTGCAGAAGAAGAAGAAGAAGAGAATGTTCTTAGAAAGCTCAAGCCCAAGATCCCAGACCACAACGATGCTCATCCTGTGGCTGAGGATATGAAACTCAGGAGAGATTCAGGGCTCCGGAAGTGGAGAGAAGCACCCGTATGCTTCAAGGAGAAGGACTGCAGTTGACTACAGGTTTCACACCAAGGAGCAGCAAGACTTTTATGAGACAGTGCTGCTAGACAAGAAGCCAATTGTCTGTGATATGAGATGGGTTGATTGGCAATACATCAAGGACAACGAAGAGTACTACCCTGGAGTGCAGGACAGCTTCAAGGCATGTGGAGTAGAGGACTTTGTTGGGCAGAAGCTCGCAAAGTGGAACGAGGAACTCATCATGCAGTTCTACTCCACAGCCCATTTCTATCCAGATGGCAGGATTGTATGGATGTCAGAGGGTACGAGGTACCAGTCTACAGTTGCTGAATGGGCTCAGCTGATTAATGCCCCAGAAGAGCATGACGATGACTTGGACATTTATGCCAAGAAGAAGATGGACCACAACTCAATGTCAAACATGTACAAGGAGATTCCAAATGAAGCACTTGATACGTTCAAGTTTGGCTCAGTACACTATCTTCTGTCAGGGCTGCCAACCATCAACTGGATTCTTAGGCACACCCTATTGCCCAAGTCTGGAGATCACAAGATGATCAGGGGCCACGCGATCAACTTGCTTCATATCTTTGACGTGCCACAGAAATTCAAAGTCATGAGCCTTATGATTGAAACAATCAAGAGGACAGCAGCAGACCAGAAGAGGAGCTGTGGATATGCCCCATAGATTCAGGAGCTCATCAACTCTAAGATGGGCACGGGCATATACTTATTGGACAAGGAACACCTGCTCATCCATCCAGACTTTGAAGATAATCAAGTGGTCATGACTGAGAATGAGCCATCATCTGCCCAAGCACAAGCCAAGAAGGAGAAGGCGAGGAAGGAGAAAGCTGCCAAGATGCCTACTCAAGAGGAGGCATCTGAATATTTCCTGAAAACCAAACAAGAGCAGCTTGGTTACTTGATTGCATCCACCCTGCGGATTGAGCAAGGACTAGCCACCCTAACTCAGAACCAGGCAAGTTTAGAGAGGATCATGGAACAAAAGTTCTATGACTTGGATGTCAAAGTGACAGAGATTCAGACTGCAGTGGAGCAGCTCCAGGATGACATGCAGGAGAGGAGAGGCAAGACTACAACTGATGCCTTTGCCAGAGTGCCACGAGGTCCGAGGTCGTCTGCAGTGCCAGTTGCTGACCCCAGAGCCACCACGTCTGCACCAGCTACAGCCTCAGTTCCACCAGCTCCAGCGTCCACTTCAGCCTCGACTCCGACCACGTCTACAGAAGGCTTCGTCCTTGGAGTGCTCCGGACTCCACCACCACCTGAAGATCAAGCCTGAGTGTCGACTTAGCACTATGCATTTTCTAGGAACTTTTTGGTAACTTGTTTCCAAAGGGGGAGAAAATGTATAGATCATAGGCTTCGAGAGAGAGTGTTGCTTTTATTCTCTCTTGTTTTATTTGGTGGTTTTTCGAACTTTGTTTGCTTTTGTGTCATTGCTCATGAGACATTGATGATCATGTGTTTGATCATAAGCTACACTTAATGTTTGCTTAATATTATCATCTTATCTATCTTATGTGATCATTCACTATTCTTGGTGATGAGTGCATGTATTTCATTCTTATCATTTTAAGCGCTCCACCAAGATGTATGTGACATGGAAGAGTAACCCACGACTCTAACTCTTTGTGCATTTGCAGTCCAAAGCAAATTTTAAATATGCACAAATTTAGGGGGAGCTCTTACTTGTCACATACTTCTCAAAGCGACGATATATTTCATGCTTATTATCATTTGTCGAAGCTTTGATCTATATGTTGTCATCAATTACCAAAAAGGGGGATATTGAAAGTGCAACTATCCCTAGGTGGTTTTGGTAATTCATAACAACATATAGCTCATTGAGCTAATGCTATTCCAAGATGACTATTTCAGGAAATCTCAATGATTGGCATGGCATGGATGTGAAAGTGGAACCCTCAAAATGCTAAGGACAAAGGATTGGCTCATTCTCAAAAGCTCAAGACTCTTCATTTTATATTTTAGTGATCCAAGATCACATTGAGTCTTTAGGAAAAGCCAATACTATCAAGGAGGGATGAGGTGTTGCTTAATGAGCCTCTTGCTTCATGTGCTTAGTGATATGCTCCAAAACCCTCAACTACTTTCCCACTTCCAGAAATGACCTAAACCCTAAGCCAAACTCAGTCATACCGATTCTTTCTATCCGGCGCCACCGAGTTTCACTTGTCATAAGCCACTGCCAAACCCTAGCAATTCGGTTCTACCGATAGGGATCTCGGTCTCACCGAGATGGGATTGCAAACTCTCTGTTTCCCTTTCGTAACTTTTCGGTCTCACCGAAAGAGCGAATTGGTCCCATCGAGATTGCAATGTAAACTCTTTGTTTCCCTTTTGTAACTTTTCGGTCTCACCGAAAGAGCAAATCGGTCCCGCCGAGTTTGCCTGACCAACTCTCTAGTTAGCTTATTACCAAACTCGGTCTCACCGAGTTTGTGTAATCGGTCTCACCGAGATTACGTTATGCCCAAACCCTAACCATATCGGTCCTACCGAGTTGCATGTCAGTCCCACCGAAAATCCCTAACGATCACTAGGTTTACCTTTTCGGTCCGACCGAGTTTGTTGATTCGGTCCCACCGAGATTGGAAAACTGTGTGTAACGGTTGGATTTTGTGTGGAGGCTATATATACCCCTCCACCTCTTCTTCATTCGTGGAGAGAGCCATCAGAACACATACACAATTCCAACTCATATGTTCTGAGAGAGAACCACCTACTCATGTGTTGAGACCAAGATATTCCATTCCTACCATATGAATCTTGATCTCTAGCCTTCCCCAAGTTGCTTTCCACTCAAATCTTCTTTCCACAAAATCCAAATCCTATGAGAGAGAGTTGAGTGTTGGGGAGACTATCATTTGAAGCACAAGAGCAAGGAGTTCATCATCAACACACCATTTGTTACTTCTTGGAGAGTGGTGTCTCCTAGATTGGCTAGGTGTCACTTGGGAGCCTCCGACAAGATTGTGGAGTTGAACCAAGGAGTTTGTTAGGGCAAGGAGATCGCCTACTTCGTGAAGATCTACCGCTAGTGAGGCAAGTCCTTCGTGGGCGATGGCCATGGTGGGATAGACAAGGTTGCTTCTTCGTGGACCCTTCGTGGGTGGTTGCTTCTTCGTGGACCCTTCGTAGGCGGAGCCCTCCGTGGACTCGCGCAACCATTACCCTTCGTGGGTGGAGCCCTCCGTGGACTCGCGCAACCGTTACCCTTCGTGGGTTGAAGTCTCCACCAACGTGGATGTAGGATAGCACCACCTATCCGAACCACGGGAAAAACATTCGTGTCTCCAATTGCGTTTGAATTCTCCAAACCCTTCCCTTTACATTCTTGCAAGTTGCATGCTTTACTTTCCGCTGCCAATATACTCTTTGCATGCTTGCTTGAATTGTGTGATGATTGCTTGACTTGTCCTATAATAGCTAAAATCTTCCAAGAACTAAAATTGGGAAAAGGTTAAGTTTTTATTTGGTCAAGTAGTCTAATCACCCCCCTCTAGACATACTTTCGATCCTACATCGATGCAGATAGAACCACGGTTGTACTTTCCCAAGAACTAGCCCCACCACACATAACCCACACTCATGCAGATTGTACCCCTACCCAATTGGACAGAGAACCAGCTACACCCCTTCTAACCCCAACCCCACCAGATAGACACCCAGTTCCCGTTGACACATCACCGTCTCCACCACAGAGCACCCAAACACGAGCAGTTAGTAAGGCAACTGCAGTGCCCAAATCACGAGGACCACCACTCCGAACCCGAAGTCAACGCTTAAAGCAGAAGAAGAATTGTTCTCAGGTCAGGTTCCATAGCTATGGTTCATACTACTTTGCTCTTGCATCACTGTATTTACTGATACCAACTAATTTCAAATTTGAAGGATGCAATTGAAACTCCAATGACGCAATAGGTATGTTTTAAACCTGTTTCTTCAATGTGTTTGGCTGTTTGCTGTTGTAACTTGCTCTATGTTGATTTCAGTTTCAATTGAATAAACAGTTATGTTCTCATGCCATGCACATTACAAGTGTTGTTATTGCTGTGTAGTTTCCCACACTTATATTCTGTCTATGCTGCTTTGTCTTAAATAGATGTGATTCGAACTGTATCTATCTTGATTTGGCAACATAAACTAGAATGATATAGACCATACAATGACCATACTACATAGATATATGTTTGTTTCATGCTGTTATCCTGTCCACCTTACTACTAAATGTCAAGTATCTTTTCCTCAGACCATGATATTGTGCAACTCCCGGATACTGTAGGAATGCTTTGGGTGTGCCAAACGTCACAACGTAACTGGGTGGCTATAAAGGTGCACTACAGGTATCTCCGAAAGTGTCTGTTGGGTTGGCACGAATCGAGACTGGGATTTGTCACTCCGTATGACGGAGAGGTATCTCTGGGCCCACTTGGTAATGCATCATCATAATGATCTCAATGTGACTAAGGAGTTAGCCACGGGATCATGCATTATGGAATGAGTAAAGTGACTTGCCGGTAATGAGATTGAACGAGGTATTGGGATACCGACGATCGAATCTCGGGCAAGTAACATACCGATGGACAAAGGGAATTGTATACGGGATTGATTGAATCCCCGACATCGTGGTTCATCCGATGAGATCATCATGGAACATGTGGGAGCTCAAATCTATCTATTTATTATAACATTCCAAAATTTAGAATTTTGGGATGTTACCGGTGATAACCCACAAGTATAGGGGATCGCAACAGTTTTCAAGGGTAGAGTATTCAACACAAATTTATTGATTCAACACAAGGGGAGCCAAAGAATATTCTCAAGTATTAGCAGCTGAGTTGTCAATTCAACCACACCTGGAAACTTAATATCTGCAGCAAAGTATTTAGTAGCAAAGTAATATGATAGTAGTGGTAACAGTGGTAAAAGTAATGGTAGAAGTTTTGGTTTCATAGTGATTGTAATAGTAGCAATGGAAAAGTAAATAAGCGAAGAACAATATATGAAAAGCTCGTAGGCAATGGATCAGTGATGGATAATTATGTCGGATGCGATCAATGATGCAACAGTTATAACATAGGGTGACACAGAACTAGCTCCAGTTCATCAATGTAATGTTGGCATGTATTCCGAATATAGTCATACGTGCTTATGGAAAAGAACTTGCATGACATCTTTTGTCCTACCCTCCCATGGCAGCGGGGTCCTATTGGAAACTAAGGGATATTAAGGCCTCCTTTTAATAGAGTACCAGACCAAAGCATTAACACATAGTGAATACATGAACTCCTCAAACTACGGTCATCACCGGTAAGTATCCCGATTATTGTCACTTCGGGGTTAACGGATCATAAGACATAATAGGTAACTATAGACTTGCAAGATAGGATCAAGAACTCACATATATTCATGAAAACATAATAGGTTTAGATCTGAAATCATGGCACTCGGGCCCTAGTGACAAGCATTAAGCATAGCAAAGTCATAGCAACATCAATCTGAGAACATAGTGGATGCTAGGGATCAAAGCCTAACAAAACAAACTCGATTACATGATAAATCTCATCCAAACCATCACCGTCCAGCAAGCCTATGATGGAATTACTCATGCACATCGGTGAGCATCATGAAATTGGTGATGGAGGAAGGTTGATGATGACGATGGCGACGGATTCCCCTCTCCGGAGCCCCGAACGGACTCCAGATCAGCCCTCCCGAGAGAGATTAGGGCTTGGCGGCGGCTCCGTATCGTAAAACGCGATGAATCCTTCTCTCTTATTTTTTTTCTCCCCGAACATGAATATATGGAGTTGGAGTTGAGGTTGGTGGAGCACCAGGGGGCCATGAGGCAGGGGGCGCACCCCCCACCCTCGTGGACAGGGTGTAGGCCCCCTGGCCTTGATTCTTTCACCAGTATTTTTTTATATATTCCAAAAATAATCTCCGTTGATTTTCAGGTCATTCCAAGAACTTTTATTTCTGCACAAAAATAACACCATGGCAATTCTGCTGAAAACATCGTCAGTTCGGGTTAGTTCCATTCAAATCATGCAAGTTAGAGTCCAAAAACATGGCAAAAGTGTTTGGAAAAGTAGATACGACGGAGACGTATCAACTCCCCCAAGCTTAAACCTTTGCTTGTCCTCAAGCAATTCAGTTGATAAACTAAAGTGATAAAGAAAAACTTTTACAAACTCTGTTTGCTCTTGTTTTTGTAAATATGTAAAGGCAGCGTAGATGTTTTCAGCAAAGATTATGAACTAACCATATTCACAATAACATTTAGGTCTCATGTTTACTCATATCAATGGCATAATCAACTAGCAAGCAATAATAATAAATCTAGGATGACAACACTTTCTCAAAACAATCATAATATGATATAACAAGATGGTATCTTGCCAGCCCTTTCTGAGACCGCAAAACATAAATGCGGTGCACCTTTAAAGAACAAGGACTGACTAGACATTGTAATTCATGGTAAAAGAGATCCATTCAAATCATACTCAATCTAAACTAACGATAATACATGCAAATGACAACGGTGCTCTCCAACTGGTGCTTTTTAATAAGAGAATGATGACTCAACATAAAAGTAAATAGATAGGTGTCGGTGTCAAAACCGGTGGATCTCGGGTAGGGGGTCCCGAACTCTGCGTCTAGGATCGATGGTAACAGGAGACAGGGGACACAATGTTTACCCAGGTTCAGGCCCCCTCTGTGGAGGTAATACCCTACGTCCTGCTTGATTGATATTGATGAATATGGGTGTTACAAGAGTTGATCTACCATGAGATCGTGATGGCTAAACCCTAAAATCCTAGCCTATATGACTATGGTAATGAGTGTGTCCTTTCCAGACTATCCCCTCCGGTTTATATAGACACCGACGGGATCTAGGGTTTACATAGAGTCGGTTACATAAGAAGGAATCTTCATAGTCGGTCGCCAAGCTTGCCATCCATGCCAAGGAGAGCCCCATACGGACTCAGGTATAGTCTTCCGCCTTCATGTATTCACAGCCCATCAGTCCAGCCCATGGATAACAGGTCGGATGCCCGAGGACCCCTTAGTCCAGGACTCCCTCGGTAGCCCTGAACCTGGCTTAAATGACGAGGAGTTCGGGGCGCAGATTGTCTCCGGCATTGCAAGGCGGGTTCCCTTTTATCCGAACTTCAAGATAGTCTTCGGATGCGATGATAGTATCCGGACCTATCACACACACCATACAAAACCGTAGAGAGAATATATATTATTGCACGAGTCTAATCCACTGACAACTTTTACAATACGACATCACGTCTGTCCGGTCATAATTTTGGACCGTTTTTCATCTGCCGCTCCATGTTTCGAGACACGGTTATCATTGGCACGTCTTGTCAAAGTAGAGACCGTGCCCCCTTATTATGGGATTCTCATCAATATGGGCGTGGGTAACCCAACCGTGCCATTTATACAGCCCTTGGGAATAGGCGAATCTTAAGGCGAGTGAGGAGGCGTTCAATATTTGTTGCCTTTGTAAGGGGATAAGGATTCCCTCTTCCTCCCTCACGCCCTCTCTCTGTCCTTCCCATCTCGAGCTCCAGTGCCCAAGTTCTCATTTCCTTCCCACCTAAGCAACCATGTCCGGATCCGGAGGTTAGGGCAAGTGGATGGTTTCCTCCGTCAGGGAGGAGAACATTACGGAGCTTCGGGCGGCCGGATACTTGGCGAAGGGGATCGCTCACCGCCTGCCGGCCGAGGAACAAGTCGTCCCCATGCCGGAGCCCACCGAGAGGGTGGTGTTCCTCCACCATTTCTTCCACGGGCTAGGGTTTCCACTCCACCCTTTCGTCTGTGGGCTGATGTATTATTACGGGATAGATTTCCATGATTTGTCCCCAAATTCCTTTCTCAACATCTCGGCATTCATCGTCATGTGTGAGGCCTTCCTCCGCATCCATCCCCACTTCGGGCTATGGCTCAAAGTCTTCAACGTGAAGCCGAAGGTGGTGGAGGGCAAGCACGCGGAGTGCAGAGGAGCCATGGTGAGCAAGTTGTCCAACATATCCTGGCCCAAAGGCACTTTTGTGGACACAGTGAAGGAGTGGCAGAAGCAGTGGTTCTACATCACATAACCTCGCGGCACCACCTGGGTCGTAGCTGCCGAATTTGGCTCTCGCGCCCCCACGTGACTCACCTCCTAGGTCGAGAAGAGTCCGGACTGGGGTTCCCCTGACGAGGTGATAGCGCCGCAGACGCGCGTCCAGAGCATGTCCACCAAGAAAGTCAAGCTCGTTGATGTGATCCAGGTGATGTTGGTTCGCCGTATCCTTCCATGACAGCGCCGAAGCCGTCCGCTGTGGGAGTTCAACCCAAAGAAGGATCAGACTCTGGCGAGGCTCTTCGAGACTACTCACGAAGGCGCATGGAACTTGCTCTTTAAGGGCAACGAGAAGCCACTAGCCATGGATTCAGACCGTGGTCACGATTGTAAACACCTTGCCAGTGAGGTATGCTATTTTTCGATGTATCCCCAATTTAATCATTTCAAGGATGATGTCTGAGCTTATTATTAAATTTCTAGGACCGGATGGAGAGGGCGAAGCGGATCCAGTGTCCGGCTCCGCTACCTGAAGAACCGGTCATCCCGCGTCTAGCGAAGATGGTGGTGCCGGCGCCTTATAAGGCGCCGGAGAAGAAGGCCAAGAAGAAAGCCTAGGGGGCCAAGGGTGGCCCCCGTCGCAAGGGCACTTCGGACGTGACGTCCGAAGATGACGAAGCCCATTCCTCTGTCCCTGAGGAAAACGGCAAGGAAGAGGAGGAGGAGGAGGAAAACGAGAGGAAGAAGAAGAGGGCGGCTTCGGCGCATCCGGAGGCAGACACGCCCAAGAAGGGGAAAAGCGTCCCAGCGGTCAACACCGCGTGGGACGTTGACAGCAGTCCGGTGAGACGCCCCCGCGCTAAGCCACAGGCAGCATTGTAAGTGACATGGCTCTCTCATGCGCACATCTGGCCCATTCTCTTTATTATTATGACATAGTTAATTGTGTTATTGTAGTCCGGCCTGCAACTTTACCCAGTGATCCTCATATGGAGGTTCGCTGGCTCTGTCGGAGATGGAGAGCATGTCGCCACCACCTGCTTATTCCCCCGGGGCCAGGGACGACACCGAGGTGTTATCCCAGAGGATCGCTCCCAAGCGGGGAGGAGCCCAGGGCGCTGTCCGGGAGCCGCCACAGGGTGAGACCTCCACTGCCGGACACACGGGGGAGCCGATCCCCATGGAGATTGGCGTAGAGGGCCGTATCCAGTTCGGCCCTCAGCCGAATACGATTCTGGAGGCCCATATGGCTCCGGAGTCGGGCGAGCGGCCCCTTTTAAGGGAGGAGGGTGCACTGCTCCCACCGGTGGCCCTTGTCCATCCAGGGGCGCCGGATAACCTGATGGAGGTGCTTCGAAGCGCCTCTGTCATGGACGAGCACCCTGTCCTTATGGGTGCGGTGATCGAGAAGATTCAGTCCGCCAAGGGTGGACTGAATAAATCCTGCAGTAGCCTGTTAAGAGGTTTCGAGGTAAGAAAGAGAAAAACCCTGTGTAGCCAGTAGCCCCTGAGACACTGTCCGGTGTGCGGCAGGAATAACCGGACAGAGGATCAATTCTTCTGTTGTAGGAGACTTACATAATATGTATGAATGAGCGGGCATCGCTGTTGAGCGCGACCTCCCATGCTATCAAAGTCTTTGAGCTGAGGCAGAGGCTGGAGCGGACCGAGAATGAGCTCGGCGAGGTTAAGGTTCGGCTCCAGGAGAAGCAAGGTGAGTGACTACTTGCTGTGTGTTTAGAAAGGACAGGCGCTGTATATTGACCGCTGTGTCGTAATATGTGTAGGAGCCGTGACCGAGGCCGAGGCCCTGAAGAAGGCCCTGGGCGAGGCCGAGGAGAAGGTTGTCCAGCAGCAGGCCGCCCGTAAGAAGTCCAAGGCCCAGGGTCAAAGAAATCCAGCAGGAGCTCCAGGATGCGGTCAAGAAATGTGAAGCCTTGGAGCATGATGCGTCGGTTCAAGGGACCGAACTCGCCAAGGCTCGTCAGAGCACGGAGACCGCACGGAATGAGGCCCAGGCTACCCTCCAGGAGATCCAGGAGGCCAAGAAGATCACGGCGGGTAAGGCATTTAAGATGCAAAGCAAGTATACGGAGAAGCAGTACCTTTTACTAACCCAGGTTCGGAGTTCCCCAGGAGCATTTGCGGATTTGCCACGCAGTGTATCAGATGCCGTGGAGTTCTACTGAGCCATAGGAGGGGGTTCTACGTAGAAACTATTCTGGTCACAGTATGCGGCGCCAGAGCATCCCGTGTCCTTCACCGATCAGCTGAAACAGCTGGTGGAGCTGCATAGGGTGGCCGAACTAGCCATGAAGGATTTCATAATCCTGCTATGGCCAGCTAAAGCTATGACAATCAGCTACTTCGGACTCGTGAGGCGAATGGTGAACGCCTGTCCTCGGCCGATGTCATCAAGCGCTCGGCCTGCATTGAAGGTGCGCGCATGGCCTTCGCCCGTTGCAAGATGTGGTGGGCGAAGATGGACGCCATCGAGGTGACCAGAGGGCCACCGGAGGGCAAGGAACACAACACACCCGAACAGTATTTTGCAGATGTTTTGGAGGGTTCTTGTCTTGCAGCAGCACAATGTTCGCAGGATATTGTATTTGAGTAAATGTATGTGTGTTACCTTTGCCTTGTATTACTAGAACAAAGCCTGATTTGTAATGTAATATTGTTATGCTTTGAATTGTTTCCTCCTGTGCGGCCGTTTTGTATGTAATCTGAGGGTTGGCCAATCATCAGCTTCTGCCCTCACGTAAGTAGTACGGAGGTGTTCGGGATGGAATCTAAACAATCTTGATCCGATTGTGTGGTCCTTGAAGGAGTTGTTTAGCGCAACGAACAAGGCAATCAGATTGTACGGCTTAAACGCCCTCACTTAGCCATAGGAGTTTTATAATAAAGCATGGGTGCAGCCCCTGGTTCGAACCAGGGGGCTGTCAGCATCTGATCGGGAAGTGCTGATCTTTCGCATAATGTGGAAAAAAATCTCCAATGATTTGTGACCCTCGAACAGCTGACCGGCTCTCGCCGTATCATGACAGTCAGTTTTCGGCTTTCTCTACTGAGGTGCTCATCTGGTCAAGGCCAGGGCACAATCGCAGTAGTTCTCCCTTTACTACCCTAGCCGATTTAGCGGAACATAGGGTAGCAAGCACAGGAGCCGGGCAACCCAAATATTGACCAAAGACATGATTTGGAGCCAATGCATATAATGCTAAATTCGGGGTGCCGAACTTATCTTTAGGGATTGTTCGGGCTTTTTTGCCGTCTCATGGGGCGATTGGGAGCCCCTGGCAAATATGACACGTACCAGAGTGTACGACTGCTAGGAAATAAGAAATATAAAGGAAAACAGAGGGAGAGCATAGATAGGATCCGGAGCCCTTGAACTTGGCTCATGAACTATTTCCATTATAGTTGGGTTTATGCTTCCAAGCACATTGGTAGAAGATTAGGCAAAAAAACAACCGGCTATTTGACATGCCATACCCGAAGGCGGATTGCACGTGGGTCCTGAAAATGGTTAGCCTCTGGGGCTTCCCATGTATGTGTGTGCTCCGTATCAATCAAGTGTGTTTGTCCTTTGACGGGGTCGTTAATCGGGCCGTCGAAGGAGGCCCCCAAAGGAGAAACCTGAAACAAGGAAATAGAGATAGTAAAGTTATATGTGTGTCCGGGATCGGTCTGGCCAAACCGTGGATCCGGGATAGCTTGTGCCTCTGTCGATGCCCATGGAATTTTGAGTGCGTAGTTATGGACGCGTGGTATGAATGCCACTACCTCATCGGGATTGGGACGGAGGCCGAATTGCTAATCGAGCTCTTGCCGAGCCACGTTGTCCTATTGCAGTGTGGCCCGGACCCTCTTAATGATGTCCAGGGGCTCGGCAACCAGATTATGCTGCTGCTTGAGAAGGCCGCTTTGTACCTCTGCTGCTAGGGCGACGGTGTGCTCCTCTATCCGGAGGGAGCGTTCTGTGTTTCGTTGACTGTTATGACGCTGCGTGGACCGGGCATCTTCAGCTTGAGATAGGCATAGTGTGGTTCCGTGTTGAATCTAGCAAACGCGGTTCGTCCGAGTAATGCGTGGTAGCCAGTGTGGAAGGGGACGATATCGAATATTAACTCCTTGTTTCAGAAGTTGTCCGGGGAACCGAAGACCACCTCCAGTGTGATTGAGCCCGTGCAGCGGGCCTCAACGCCTGGTATGACTCCTTTAAAGGTAGTCTTTGTGGGTTTGATTCGTGAGGGATTAATGCCAATCTTCCGCACTGTATCCTGATAGAGTAGGTTGAGGCTGCTACCGCCGTCCATTAGGACTCGTGTTCGGTGAAATCCGTCGATGATTGGGTCGAGGACCAGTGCGGCTGAGCCGCCATGCCGGATGCTAGTTGGATGATCTCGACGATCGAAGGTGATCGGGAATGATGACCACGGATTGAATTTTGGGGCGGCCGGCTCTACCGCGTAGACGTCCCTAAGTGCTCGCTTGCGCTCCCTTTTGGGGATGTGTGTAGCATATATCATGTTCACCATTTTTACTTGAGGGGGGAATTTCTTCTGCCCTCCGGTGTTCAGCTGCCAGGGCTCTTCGTCCTCGTCCTCACTTTGTGATCCCTTTTCTTTGTTTTCGGCATTTAACTTGCCAGCCTGTTTGAAAACCCAACAGACTCCGTTGGTGTGATTGGCTTGTTTGTCTGGGGTACCATGTATTTGGCACGGACGATCGAGTATGCGATCCAGGCTGGATGGACCCTCGTTGTTCCTTTTGTAGGGCTTCTTTCACTGTCCGGAATTGGAGCCGCTGAATCCGGCGTTAACGGTGGTGTCATTGGTGTTGTCACCATTTCTTTGGCATTTGTGTCTGTTGCGCCGGATCTTTCTGGAGCTGTTCTTGGCCTCGGAGGGGCCTGTCTCACTGTCTGTGTTTTTGCTACGAGCCAGCCAGCTGTCCTCTCCCGCGCAAAACCGGGTCATGAGTGTCGTAAGGGCTGCCATGGACTTCGGTTTCTCCTGGCCGAGGTGGCGTGCTAGCCATTCGTCGCGGATGCTGTGTTTGAAGGCCGCTAGGTCTTCGGCGTCTGGACAGTCAATGATCTGGTTCTTTTTGGTTAGGAACTTAGTCCAGAATTTTCTGGCTGATTCTCCAGGTTGTTGAACTATGTGGCTTAAATCATCGGCATCGGGTGGCCGGACATATGTACCTTGGAAGTTGTCAAGAAAGGCCTCTTCCAGGTCCTCCCAGCTGCCGATGGAATTCTCGGGCAGGCTATTCAGCCAGTGTCTAGCTGGCCCTTTGAGTTTCAGTGGGAGGTATTTGATGACGTGGAGGTCGTCTCCCCGGGCCATGTGGATGTGGAGAATAAAGTCCTAAATCCATACTGAGGGGTCGGTTGTTCCGTCGTATGATTGAATATTGACGGGCTTGAATCCCTCGTGGAATTCGTGATCCAGCAACTCATCTGTGAAGCAGAGAGGGTGTGCGGCGCCTCTATATCAGGCCGCATCACGGCGCACCTCCGATGGAGTGCGTCTGCGGTTCGGCCCGAGTGTGACTAGGTTTGTCACGCTCGAATAGGTAGCCGTCATCCTGAGTTGGGAAGCATCCTCGCGATCCGTAGATTGATCTGGTGTGTTCTGCTCTGCTGTCCAGCTCCTGCCGAAGGTCATATGTAAGGCCCCGAGCTGTTCTGTCCCTGTTTTTTGTGAGGTAGTGGGGCGGGCTGTTGTTCGGCCTGAGTTGCTGCTTTATCCCGACCGCGGGGTGGTCGGTCCGCCGCACTATCTCGACCGTGTGGTGACCGGTCCGCATTGCGTGAGGGAGGTATGGGATTTAGTGCCTCCTCATCGAACTGAGGTAGCAGTCTACACTTTGGGTAACTCTTGGTTGGGCGCTTGAGGCCGTATTCTTCGGCTGCCAGGACATCAGTCCACCTGTCAATGAGCAGGTCTTGATTGGCCTAAAGCTGCTGCTTCTTCTTCTTCAGGCTTCTCGCGGTGGCTATTAGCTGACGCTTGAAGCGCTCCTGCTTGAGGGGTGCCTCAGGCACGATGAATTCCTCATTGCCGAGGCTCTCATCATCCTCGGATACTGGACGATAACTATCATCGTCTAGGTCATTGGGCATGGTATGATTATCAGGGTTATCTTGCCCGTTGTCTTGTTCCTCCTATTCGGGTGCATCCCCGACATGGTCTTCGTTATTTTCGGCGTCGCCCGGAGTGCTATTCTCTCCGGTGCCAGTATTCTCGTCGTTTGAGTGACGAGGTTTAGAGCAGCATTTAGGGCGCCGGCACTTGGACTGTGTCTCAGGAGGTCTATTCGCAACTAGATCTCCTTTGTCAACGTCGCTAGCTTTTTTAGGTGTGTCAACCATGTACACATCGTACGAAGAGGTGGCCGTCCAACGTCTAGTAAATGGCAAGTTTTGGCCTTGCTCCTGGTCGGCATCGTCGTTGCTACCTCTTGAGCACTGCGTTGGATTTCCCCGAAGAGGAAGGAATGATGCAGGAAAGTAGCATAAGTATTTTCTTCAGTTTTTGAGAACCAAGGTATCAATCCAGTAGGAGGCTACGCTCGAGTCCCTCGTACCTACACAAAAACAATAGCTCAATGCAGCCAATGCGCTTAGGGGTTGTCAATCCCTTCACAGTCACTTACAAAAGTGAGATCTGATAGAGATGATAAATAATATATTTTTTGGTCTTTTTGGTATAGAGATGCAAAGTAAATGAAGTAAAAGCAAAGTAAAATCAAAGCAATAGTAAAGTGATGGAGATTGATATGATGAGAAAGAGACCCGGGCGCCATAGGTTTCACTAGTGGCTTCTCTCAAGAGCATAAGTATTCTACGGTGGGTGAACAAATTACTGTTGGGCAATTGACAGAATTGAGCATAGTTATGAGAATATCTAGGTATGATCATGTATATAGGCATCACGTCCGAGACAAGTAGACCGAAACGATTCTGCATCTACTACTATTACTCTACTCATCAACCGCTATCGAGCATGCATCTAGAGTATTAAGTTAAAAATAGAGTAACGCCTTAAGCAAGATGACATGATGTAGAGGGATAGTTTCATGCAATATGATAAAAAACCCATCTTGTTATCCTCGATGGAAACAATACAATACGTGCCTTGCTGCCCCTTCTGTCACTGGGAATGGACACCGCAAGATTGAACCCAAAGCTAAGCACTTCTCCCATGGCAAGAACAACCAATCTAGTAGGCCAAACCAAACTGATAATTCGAAGAGACTTGCAAAGATAACCAATCATACATAAAAGAATTCAGAGAAGATTCAAATATTATTCATAGATAGACTTGATCATAAACCCACAATTCATCGGTCTCAACAAACACACCGCAAAAAGAAGATTACATCGAATAGATCTCCACGAGAGAGGGGGAGAACATTGTATTGAGATCCAAAAAGAGAGAAGAAGCCATCTAGCTACTAGCTATGGACCCGTAGGTCTGAAGTAAACTACTCACACTTCATCGGAGGGGCTTGGATGATGATGTAGAAGCCCTCCATGATCGATGCCTCCTCCGGCGGAGCTCCAGAACAGGCCCCAAGATGGGATCTCGTGGATACAGAAAGTTGCGGCGGTGGAATTAGGTTTTTGGCTCCATCCCCGATCGTTTGGGGGTACGTGGATATATATAGGAGGAAGAAGTACGTCAGTGGAGCTTCGAGGGGCCCACGAGGCAGGGGGCGCGCCCTAGGGAGAAGCGCCCCTACCCTCGTGAGCACCTCGTGGCTTTCTTGACGGAGGGTCCAAGTCTGCTGGATCTTATCTGATGAGAAAATCACGTTTCCGAAGGTTTCATTCCGTTTGGACTCCGTTTGATATTCCTTTTCTTCAAAACCCAAAAACAGGCCAAAAAAGCAATTCTGGGCTGGGCCTCCGGTTAATAGGTTAGTCCCAAAAATAATATAAGAGTGGAGAATAAAGCCCAATAATGTCTAAAACAGTAGATAATATACCATGGAGCAATCAAAAATTATAGATACGTTGGAGACATATCAAGCATCCCTAAGCTTAATTCCTGCTCATCCTAGAGTAGGTAAATGATAAAAACAGAATTTTTGATGCGGAGTGCTACTTTGCATAATTTTAATGTAATTCTTCTTAGTTGTGGTATGAATATTCAGATCCAAAACACTCAAGACAAAAGTTCATATTGACATAAAAATGATAATACTTCAAGCATACTAACTAAGCAATTATGTCTTCTCAAAAGAACATGGCCAAAGAAAGTTCATCCCTACAAAATCATATAGTTTAGTCATGTTTCATTTTCGTCACACAAGAATGCTATCATCATTCACAACCCCGATGACATGCCAAGCAATTGTTTCATACTTTAGTAATCTCAAACCTATAAACTTTCACGCAATATATGAGCGCGAGCCATGGACATAGCACTATGGGTGGAATAGAATATAATGAAGGGGGTTATGTGGAGAAGACAAAAAAGGAGAAAGTCTCACATCAACAAGGCTAATCAATGGGCTATGGAGATGTCCACCGATTGATGTTAATGCAAGGAGTAGGGATTGCCATGCAACGGATGCACTAGAGCTATAAATGTATGAAAGCTCAACAAAAGAAACTAGTGGGTGTGCATCCAACTTGCTTTCTCACGAATACCTAGGGCACTTGAGGAGGCCCATTGTTGGAATATACAAGCCAAGTTTTATAATGAAAAATTCCCACTAGTATATGAAAGTGATAACATGAGAGACTCTCTATTATGAAGATCATGGTGCTACTTTGAAGCACAAGTGTGGTAAAAGGATAGTAACATTGTGCCTTCTCTCTTTTTCTCTCATTTTTTGGCCTTCTCTTTTTTATGGCCTTTCTCTCTCTCTTTTTATTTATCCCTCACTAGGGACAATGCTCTAATAATGATGATCATCACACTTCTATTTATTTACAACTCAATGATTACAACTCGATACTAGAACAAAGATGACTCTATGTGAATGCCTCCGGCGGTGTACCGGGATATGCAATGAACCAAGAGTGACATGTATGAAAGAATTATGAATGGTGGCTTTGCCACAAATACTATGTCAACTACATGATCATGCTAAGCAATATGACAATGATGAATGTGGCATGATGAACGGAATGATGGAAAGTTGCATGGCAATATATCTCGGAATGGCTGTGGAAATGCCATAATAGGTAGGTATGGTGGCTGTTTTGAGGAAGATATAAGGAGGTTTATGTGTGAAAAAGTGTATCATATCACGGAGTTTGGATGCACCGGCGAAGTTTGCGCCAAATCTCAATTGAGAAAGGGCAATGCACGGTACCGAAGAGGCTAGCAAGGGTGGAAGGGTGAGAGTGCGTATAATCCATGGACTCAACATTAGTCATAAAGAACTCACCTACTTATTGCAAAAATCTACAAGTCATCAAAAACCTCGGCACTACGCGCATGCTCCTAGGGGGATAGATTGATAGGAAAAGACCATTGCTCGTCCCCGACCGCCACTCATAAGGAAGACAATCAAATAACACCTCATGTTTCAAATTTGTTCCATAACTTTTACCATACGTGCATGCTACGGGACTTGCAAACCTCAACACAAGTATTTCTCAATTTCACAACTACTCAACTAGCATGACTTTGATATTATTACCTCCATATCTCAAAACAATCATCAAGCATCAAACTTTTCTTAGTATTCAACACACTCATAAGAAAGTTTTATTATTAATCTTGCATACCAAGCATATTAGGATCTTAAACAAATTACCATGCTATTAAGACTCTCAAAATAATCTAAGTGAAGCATGAGAGAACAATATTTTCTATAAAACAAATCCACCACCGTGCTCTAAAAGATATAAGTGAAGCACTAGAGCAAAATTATAAAGTTCAAAAGATATAAGCGAAGCACATAGAGTATTCTATCAAATTCCAAATCATGTATGGCTCTCTAAAAAGGTGTGTACAGCAAGGATGATTGTGGTAAACTAATAAGCAAATAATCAAATCATAAAAGATGCTCCAAGCAAAACACATATCATGTGGTGAATAACAATATAGCTCCAAGTAAAGTTACCGATAGAAGTAGACGAAAAAGGGGATGCCTTCTGGGCATCCCCAAGATTTAGATTTTAGGTGTCCTTATATTATCTTGGGGGTTCCATGGGCATCCCCAAGCTTAAGCTCTTGCCATTCCTTGTTACATAATCCATCAAATCTTTACCCAAAACTTGAAAACTTCACAACACAAAACTTAAAGTAGAAAACTCGTGAGCTCCGTTAGCGAAAGAAAACAAAAGACCACTTGAAGGTACTGTAATGAACTCATTATTTATTTATATTGGTGTTAAACCTACTGTATTCCAACTTCTCTATGGATTATAAACTATTTTACTAGCCATAGATTCATCAAAATAAGCAAACAACACATGAAAAACAGAATCTGTCAAAAACAGAACAGTCTGTAGTAATCTGTAGCTAGCGCAAGATATGGAACCCAAAAAATTCAAAAATAAATTTCTAGACGTGAGGAATTTATCTATTAATCATCTGCAAAAAGAATTAACTAAATATCGCTTTCCAATTAAAAATGACAGCACTTCTCGTGAGCGCTAAAGTTTCTGTTTTTTACAGCAAGTTCAACAAGACTTTCCCCAAGTCTTCCCAACGGTTCTACTTGGCACAAACACTAATTAAACACACAAAACACAACCAAAAAAGAGGCTAGATAATTTATTTATTAAATAACAGCAAGGATAAATATTGGGTTGTCTCCCAACAAGCGTTTTTCTTTAAAGCCTTATAGCTAGGCATTGATAATTTTAATGATGCTCACATGAAAGACAAGAATTGAAGCACAAAAGGAGCATCATAAAGCATGTGACAAACACATCTAAGTCTAACATACTTCCTATGCATAGGCATATTATAGGCAAACAAATTATCAAGGTAAGCAAAAACTAGCATATGCAAGGAAGAGGAAAGAAACAATAGCAATCTCAACATAACAAGAGGTAATTTAGTAACATGAAAATTTCTACAACCATATTTTCCTCTCTCATAGTAATTACATGTAGGATCATAAGCAAATTCAACAATATAGCTATCACATAAAATATTCTCAACATTATCCACATTCATGCAAAGTTGGCACTTTTCCAAAATAGTGGGATTAACATTAACTAAAGTCATGACCTTCCAAAACACAATTTTGTTCAAAAACTTCATAAGATTGAACATTCTCTAAATATGTGGGACCTAAAGTTGACATTCTTCCAAACCCACTTTCAATATTATTTCAAACATTATAATCAATCTCATATTCATCATGGGGTTTAAATAAATTTTCAAGATCAAAAGAAGAATCACCCCAATCATGATCATTGCAACAAGTAGAGGACATAACGAAACTAGCATCCCCAAGCTTAGGGTTTTTAATATTATTAGCACAATTGTCATTAATATAATTTATAATAACATCATTGCAATCATGATTTTTATTTAAAGATCTATCATGAATCACTTCATAACATACTTCATCGCAATCTTCAGATTCACGAATTTCAAGCAAAACTTCATAAAGATAATCTAGTGCACAAAACTCACTAGCAATTGGTTCAACATAACTGGATCTCTTAAAAAGATTAGAAAGCGGATGAGGATCCATAAATCTTAGGTTCTCTGTTTAGTAATAAATAAACAACTATTCTAACCATACGAGCAAACGAGAAACGGGTAAAAAGAGGCAAATAGAGAAAGAGGGGGAGGATAGAGAGAGAGGGCGAATAAAACGGCAAGGGTGAAGTGGGGGAGAGGAAAACAAGAGGCAAATGGCAAATAATGTAATGCGGGAGATAGGGATTGTGACGGGTACTTGGTATGTTGACTTTTGCGCAGACTCCCCGGCAACGGCGCCAGAAATTCTTCTTGCTACCTCTTGAGCACTGCGTTGGATTTCCCCGAAGAGGAAGGGATGATGCAGCAAAGTAGCATAAGTATTTCCCTTAGTTTTTGAGAACCAAGGTATCAATTCAGTAGGAGGCTACGCTCGAGTCCCTTGTACCTACACAAAAACAATAGCTCAATGCAGCCAACGCGCTTAGGGGTTGTCAATCCCTTCACGGTCACTTACGAAAGTGAGATCTGATAGAGATGATAAATAATATTTTTTTTTGTATTTTTGGTATAGAGATGCAAAGTAAATAAAGTAAAAACAAAGTAAAAGCAAAGCAATAGTAAAGTGATGGAGATTGATATGATGAGAAAGAGACCCGGGGGCCATAGGTTTCACTAGTGGCTTCTCTCAAGAGCATAAGTATTCTATGGTGGGTGAACAAATTACTGTTGGGCAATTGACAGAATTGAGCATAGTTATGAGAATATCTAGGTATGATCATGTATATAGGCATCACGTCCGAGACAAGTAGACCGAAACTATTCCGCATTTATTACTATTACTCCACTCATCGACCGCTATCGAGCATGCATCTAGAGTATTAAGTTAAAAATAGAGTAACGCCTTAAGCAAGATGACATGATGTAGAGGGATAATTTCATGCAATATGATAAAAACCCCATCTTGTTATCCTCGATGGCAACAATACAATACGTGCCTTGCTGCCCCTTCTGTCACTGGGAATGGACACCGCAAGATTGAACCCAAAGCTAAGCACTTCTCCCATGGCAAGAACAACCATTCTAGTAGGCCAAACCAAACTGATAATTCGAAGAGACTTGCAAAGATAACCAATCATACATAAAAGAATTCAGAGAAGATTCAAATATTATTCATAGATAGACTTGATCATAAACCCACAATTCATCGGTCTCAACAAACACACCGCAAAAAGAAGATTACATCGAATAGATCTCCACGAGAGAGGGGGAGAACATTGTATTGAGATCCAAAAAGAGAGAAGAAGCCATCTAGCTACTAGCTATGGACCCGTAGGTCTGAAGTAAACTACTCACATTTCGTTGGAGGGGCTTGGATGATGATGTAGAAGCCCTCCGTGATCGATGCCTCCTCCGGCGGAGCTCCGGAACAGGCCCCAAGATGGGATCTCGTGGATACAGAAAGTTGCGGCGGTGGAATTAGGTTTTTGGCTCCGTCCCCGATCGTTTGGGGGTACGTGGATATATATAGGAGGAAGAAGTACGCCAGTGGAGCTTCGAGGGGCCCACGAGGCAGGGGGCGCGACCTAGGGGGTTGCCCCTACCCTCGTGAGCACCTCATGGCTTTCTTGACGGAGGGTCCAAGTCTCCTGGATCTTATCTGATGAGAAAATCACGTTTTCGAAGGTTTCATTCCGTTTGGACTCCGTTTGATATTCCTTTTCTTCGCAACCCTAAAACAGGCAAAAAACAGCAATTCTGGGCTGGGCCTCCGGTTAATAGGTTAGTCCCAAAAATAATATAAAGTGGAGAATAAAGCCCAATAATGTCTAAAACAGTGGATAATATAGCATGGAGCAATCAAAAATTATAGATACGTTGGAGACGTATCAGTCGTCCATACCATCAACGTCTTAGGAGCCGTAGTCGAGCACGTCGGTTAAATCATCGACAGTGGCTATGAAGTGGGTGGCGGGTGGGAAACAGAATTTCCCATCATCAGCCTTTGGCTCGAACCAAACATAGTTCGGCTGTGAGTCCTTCTCTAAGGACAAGTTCTTTAAAGAGTTTAGCACATCACCCAAGGGTGAATGCTGGAAGATGTCTGTGGCACGAAATTCAAAAATCGATAACCGATCCAGCTTGGTGTCCGCATGCGTAGCCGATTTGGAACTCATAGCTGAAACGAATCCGGAGTTCCATTGGCGTAGATATCGCGGGGTACCGAGTCCGTGTGCGGCTCCAACGTCGGGGACTATTTGGCTTCAGATGGCATGATTTGCTTCGGTTCTAAGGCCGTTGTAGCAACAGGGACCATCCGCTGGATGTGATCCGGTGACAGATTTAGGTCATGTTCATCGGAGTGAGGAGGAGTGATCGCTGCAGTCTCAAATCCATTGAGGATCAAGTCTCCACGGATATCCGCGATGTTGTTCAGGCTTCCAAACCTGACTTGGTGGCCAAGGGCGTAGCTATCGATCTGCTCCAGATGGCCAAGCGAGTTGGCCCGCAGTACGAAGCCGCCGAACAAGAAAATCTGTCCGGGGAGGAAGGTTTCTCCTTGGATAGCATCAATGTAGATGATTGAAGGAGCCATCGAACCTTTCGTGGACGGCATAGTGGAACTCTCAATGAAAGCACCAATGTCGGTATCAAAACTGGCGGATCTCGGGTAGGGGGTCCCGAACTGTGCGTCTAGGATCGATGGTAACAGGAGACAGGGGACACAATGTTTACCCAGGTTCGGGCCCCCTCTATGGAGGTAATACCCTACATCCTGCTTGATTGATAGTGATGAATATGGGTGTTACAAGAGTTGATCTACCACGAGATCGTGATGGCTAAACCCTAAAAGCCTAGCCTATATGACTATGGTAATGAATGTGTCCTTTCCGGACTATCCCCTCCGGTTTATATAGACACCGAGGGGATCTAGGGTTTACATAGAGTCGGTTACATAAGAAGGAATCTTCATAGTCGGTCGCCAAGCTTGCCTTCCACGCCAAGGAGAGCCCCATCCGGACTCAGGTATAGTCTTCGGCCTTCATGTCTTCACAGCCAATCAGTCCGGCCCATGGGTAACAGGCCAGACGCCCGAGGACGCCTTAGTCCAGGACTCCCTCAATAGGCCCTTCGCAGAGGGAAGCAGGGATTTGTAGAGGTGCCAGAGCTCGATTTTGAAATAGAGATGACTAATATTTTGAGTAGTATACTTTCATTGTCAACATAACAACCGATAGATCTCGATATCTTCCATGCTACACACATTATAGGCGGTTCCCAAGCAGAATGGTAAAGTTTATACTCCCCACCACCAACAAGCATCAATCCATGGCTTGCCCCGAAACAACGGGTGCCTCCAACTAACAACAATCCTGGGGGAGTTTTGTTTGCAATTATTTTGATTTGATTTCAGCATGGGACTGGGCATCCCGGTGACCAGCCATTTTCTTGTGAGTGAGGAGTGGAGTCCACTCCTCTTGAGAATAACCCGCCTAGCATGGAAGATATAGACAGCCCTATTTGATACATGAGCTATTCGAGCATACAAAATAGAATGTTTATTTGAAGGTTTAGAGTTTGGCACATACAAATTTACTTGGAACGGCAGGTAGATACCGCATATAGGAAGGTATGGTGGACTCATATGGAATAACTTTGGGGTTTATAGAATTGGATGCACAAGCAGTATTCCTGCTTAGTACAAGTGAAGGCTAGAAAGATACTGGGAAGCGACCAGCTAGAGAGCGACAACAGTCATGAAGATGCATTAAAATTAATCAACACCGAATGCAAGCATGAGTAGGATATAATTCACCATGAACAATAATATCGTGGAGGCTATATTGATTTTGTTTCAACTACATGCGTGAACATGTGCCAAGTCAAGCCACTCGAATCTTTCAAAGGAGGATACCACCCTATCATACCACATCACAACCATTTTAATAGCATGTTGGCATGCAAGGTAAACCATTATAAACTCCTAGCAAATTAAGCATGGCATAAGCAACTATAATCTATAATCGTCATTGCAAACATGTTTCATCCATAATAGGATGAATCAGGAACGATGGACTAATCATATTTACAAAAACAAGAGAGGTTGAGTTCATACCAGCTTTTCTCATCTCGGTCAGTTCATCATATATCGTCATTATTGCCTTTCACTTGCACGCCCGAATAGTGTGGATAATAATAATAGTGCACATGCATTGGACTAAGCTGGAACCTGCAAGCATTCAACTCAAGAGAGAAGACAAGGTAACACGGGCTCTTTGTTAGATCAACAATAATGCATATGAGAGCCACTCAACATTTTCATCGTGGTCTTCTCCTCTCAACCCCCAAAGAAAATAAAACAAACAAAACTATTTACACGGGAAAGCTCCCAACAAGCACAAGAAGAACGAGAAATCTTTTGGGGTTTTCTTTTTAATTACTACTAGTATAGGTATGGAAAGTAAACTAACTAAAAGCTACAACTAATTTTTTTGTTTTTCTTAAGGTTTTTCAGACACACAAGAAGAAAGCTTAAAAAGAAAATAAACTAGCATGGATGGTACAATGAAAAGGTATGAGCATCGACAATTGGCATGAGTGTATGAACATGAATGTAATGTCGGTGAGAAATACGTACTCCCCCAAGCTTAGGCTTTTGGCCTAAGTTGGTCTATGCCCATGGATCAAAGTGGCCCTCTCCGGTGTATGGGGGAGTGTCCTCTGGGTGCCACTAGTTGGCGATCTCCTCCGGATTTCACTGATAAATAGACTGACGATGAGGATCAAGTGGTGGCTTCGGCTCCGGCTCTGCAGCTGACATCTGGCCCCGGTACGCATGAATGGCCTCAGGCAAAATGAGGTATGTGCCTAAAAATATGTTAAACAAAGAGAGCGCAGGCAAGGTAATAATCTCACAATAATTTTTATCAAATATTAATTTGTACTTAAGTATCTTATTCTTATCCTTAACAATAATCTCATGTGCTACCATACTCTTATAACCTAGAACAATAGGAGGTAGCAACTTTTCCTCTTTCTCAAAATGCCTGATAGGTATGTTAAAGTGTGCAGCAAGGCGCGAGGCAAAGATACCTCCGAGGACGGGGCCCTTTGTACGGTTCAGATATAACCATTTAGCAACAATAGCGCCTAAACTAAAAGTTGTATCACGAAACATGGCATGGCGCAAAATAACAATATCAAGGGCACTAAGGTTTCCGCAGTTCCCATGACCAATTAAACATCTACTAGCAAATATTGTGAAGTAACGCAGAACAGGAAAATGTATGCTAGTGATTCTTGCATCGGAAACCTTCCTAGTTTCCCCTACAGCAATCGTATCAATAAACCCTTCCACATCTTTACGATGCGGTTCCTCTATGCTGCCTGCACAGGGTATCATACAGACCCGACAAAAATCATAAAGTGACATCTCCTTATGCTCATCATATAAATAAAATTCCACCGAAGGTGGCGATCTTCTAGCATGGAAATGAAAATTTTGCACAAAAATATTGGTGAGTAAGAGATACTATTCACGCCAGTCGTGGAGGAAGTCGGTGAGGCCTGCATTCTCAGCCAAATGATAAAAATCTTCATAAATCACAGCTTCTCTCAAGAACTCATCACAAGGCCATTCACACAGCCGAACCTCTGCGGTACGAGCGAGATTATACATGGGCTTCTTATTTTCTTCACTTTGCTTATCCTTAGAGCTTCGGCTCGATGAGCCCCTCAAAAATCTCTTCATCTTTTTTTGAAAATTTCTGAAATTTTTAGTAACTTGAAATAAAAGTGAACCAAACTCAACAAGATTGATAGCAACTACTCCTACAAGTGTCTAGAGGCTATATCATGCATTAAAACTACTTTTGACCACATAAATTTGACATGCAAGCTCAAGAACAGGGTCACCTAAGTAGCAAAAAATTGCAATAAATAAAGCACTAGAATAAAAACTAATTCGACCATTGGAGGAGTCACATACCGAAGAACAATCCCCCAAAGCAGTTTTGTGAATGGAGCTTTGAGCAAGGAGATCGTAAATGGAAGCAAGATGAGCAAGAACTCGGGTTTGAGCTGGTGGATGATTTTTTTTTCTGGAGCAAGACGAAGTGTGTGGGTGCAAGGATAAGTGGAGGGGACCCACGTGGGGTCCATGAGGCAGGGGGCGCGTCCAGGGGGTAGGGCGCGCCCTCCACCCTCGTGGGCACATGGTGGGTCCCCCTGGTGTGTTCTCAGTGCCAATAATTCTTAAATATTCTAGAAAAAATCATATTTCATTTTCAGGGCATTTGGAGAACTTTTATTTTTAGGGTATTTTTATTCCAAGGATAATTCAGAAAATAGACATAAAATACTATTTTTGCTTTATTTAATATAAATAACAGAAAATAAAAAGAGGGTACAGAAGGTTGTGCTTTCTAACTTCGTCCATCTCATGATCATCAAAAGGAATCCACTAACAAGGTTGATCAAGTCTTGTTAACAAACTCATTCTGAATCGCATGAAACTGGAGAAATTTCGAACAACACTAGGTTACCTCAACGGGGATATGCACGTCCCCGACAATAAGTATATCATATTTCTTCTTGACAGTAGGAAGAGGAAATTCAAAACCTCCAATAGTAATTGTTGAAATTTTTCCAATAGAATTGATACTATGGACTTGAGGTTGTTTCCTCGGAAAGTGTACCGTATGCTCATTACCATTAACATGAAAAGTGACATTGCCTTTGTTGCAATCAATAACAGCCCCTACAGTATTCAAAAAGGGTCTACCAAGGATAATCAACATACTATCGTCCTCGGGAATATCAAGAATAACAAATTCCATTAAAATAGTAACGTTTGCAACCACAACAGGCACGTCCTCACAAATACCGACAGGTATAGCAGTTGATTTATCGGCCATTTGCAAAGATATTTCAGTAGGTGTCAACTTATTCAAATCGAGTCTACGATATAAAGAGAGAGGCATAACACTAACACCGGCTCCAAGATCACATAAAGCAGTTTTAAAATAGTTTCTTTTAATGGAGCATGGTACAGTTGGTACTCCTGGATCTCCAAGTTTCTATGGTATTCCACCCTTAAAGGTGTAATTAGCAAGCATGGTGGAAATTTCAGCTTCCGGTATCTTTCTTTTATTAGTAACAATATCCTCCATGTACTTAGCATAAGGGTTCATTTTAAGCATATCAGTCAAATGCATACGCAAAAAGATAGGTCTAATCATTTCAGCAAAGCGCTCAAAATCCTCATCATCCTTTTTCTTGGATGGTTTAGGAGGAAAAGGCATGGGTTTTTGGAACCCATGTTCTCTTTCTTTACCGTGCTTCCTAGCAACAAAGTCTCTCTTATCATAACGTTGATTCTTTGATTGTGGGTTATCAAGATTAACAGCAGGTTCAATATCTACATCCTTATCATTGCTAGGTTGAGCATCAACATGAACATCATCATTAAAATTATCACTAGGTTCATGTTCATTACCAGATTGTGTTTCAGCATCAGAAATAGAAATATCATTGGGATTCTCAGGTATGTCAACAATAGGTTCACTAGAAGCATGCAAAGTCTTATCATTTTCTTTTTCTTCCTCTTAGAAGAACTAGGTGCATCAATATTAGTTCTCTAAGAATCTTGCTCAATTCTCTTAGGGTGGCCCTCAGGATACAAAGGTTCCTGAGTCATTTTACACCCTCTAGTCATAACTCTAACATCATTATCATTTTTCTTATTATTTAATTCATTGAGAAAATCATTCTGAGCTTTAAGCACTTGTTCTACTTGAGTGGTAACCATAGAAGCATGTTTACTAATAAGTTTAAGTTCACCTTTAACTCTAGACATATAATCACTCAAGTGTTCAAGCATATCAGCATTACGTTTCAATTGTCTACCAACATAAGCATTGAAGTTTTCTTGTATAACAATAAAATTATCGAACTCATCTAAGCATTGGCTAGCAGACTTATGACGAGGAATATCACCTTCATCAGATCTATAGAGAGAATTTACCTTTACTACCTGTGTCAGGTTATCAAGACCATGTATTTCTTCAATAGGTTATAAATTCTTAACATGTTCAGCTTTACTACCTTTTTCTTTCACAGATTTCTTTACCTCTTGCATATCTTCAGGACTGAGAAATAGAATACCCCTTTTCTTCGGAGTTGGCTTAGGAGTTGGTTCAGGATGTGTCCAATTATTTTCATTAGTCAACATATTATTCAATAGCAATTCAGCTTGATCAACAGTTCTTTCCCTGAAAACACAACCTGCACAACTATCCAGGTAGTCTCTAGAAGCATCGGTTAGTCCATTATAAAAGATATCAAGTATTGCATTTTTCTTAAGAGGATGATCAGGAAAAGCATTAAGTAATCGGAGAAGCCTCCCCCAAGATTGTGGGAAACTCTCTTCTTCAATTTGCACAAAATTATATATTTCCCTTAAAGCAGCTTGTTTCTTATGAGCGGGGAAATATTTAGTAGAGAAGTAATAAATCATATCCCGGGGGCTACGCACACAACCAGGATCAAGAGAATTAAACCATGTTTTAGCATCACCCTTTAATGAGAATGGGAATAACTTAAGGATAAAGTAATAGCGAGTTTTCTCATCATGAGTAAACATGGTGGCTATATCATTTAATTTAGTAAGATGTGCCACAACAGTTTCAGATTCATAGCCATAAAAAGGATCAGATTCAACCAAAGTAATTAACTCAAGATCGATAGAGAAATCATAATCCTTATCAGTAATAAAGATAGGTGAAGCAGCAAAAGCAGGGTCATATTTAATTCTAGCATTCAAGGATTTTTCTTTAAGCTTAGCTAATAGTTTCTTAAGATCAGATCTATCATTGTAAGCTAAAAAGTCTCTAGCAGTTTCTTCATCCATAACGTAACCCTCAGGCACAACAGGCAATTCATATCTAGGGGGAGAATCGTCATCATCACTTTCATCAATATTATCAGTTTCAATAATTTCATTCTCTCTAACCCGAGCAAGTTGTTCATCAAGAAATTCACCTAGTGGCACAGTAGTATCAAGCATAGAAGTGGTTTCATCATAAGCATCATGCATAGCAGAAGTGGCATCATCAATAACATGCGACCTATCAGAATCAATAGCATGTGTAGGTGTCACAAGTTTACTCAAAACAGAAGGTGAATCAAGTGCAGAGCTAGATGGCAGTTCCTTACCTCCCCTCGTAGTTGAGGGAAAAGTATTGGTTCTTTGATCTTTCAAGTTCTTCATAGTGATAAGCAGATATAAATCCCAAGTGACTCAAAGAATAGAGCTATGCTCCCCAGAAATGGCGCTAGAAAATAGTCTTGATAACCCACAAGTATAGAGGATCGCAACAGTTTTCGAGGGTAGAGTATTCAACACAAATTTATTGATTCAACACAAGGGGAGCCAAAGAATATTCTCAAGTATTAGCAGCTGAGTTGTCAATTCAACCACACCTGGAAACTTAATATCTACAACAAAGTATTTAGTAGCAAAGTAATATGATAGTAGTGGTAACAGTGGTAAAAGTAATGGTAGCAGTTTTGGTATTATAGTGATTGTAACAGTAGCAACGGAAAAGTAAATAAGCGAAGAACAATATATGAAAAGCTTGTCGACAACGGATCAGTGATGGATAATTATGTCGGATGCGATCAATCATGCAACAGTTATAACATAGGGTGACACAGAACTAGCTCCAGTTCATCAATGTAATGTAGGCATGTATTCCGAATATAGTCATACATGCTTATGGAAAAGAACTTGCATGGCATCTTTTGTCCTACCCTCCCGTGGCAGCGGGGTCCTATTGTAAACTAAGGGATATTAAGGCCTCCTTTTAATAGAGTACCGGACCAAAGCATTAACACATAGTGAATACATGAACTTCTCAAACTACGGTCATCACTGGTAAGTATCCCGATTATTTTCACTTCGGGGTTAACGGATCATAACACATAATAGGTGACTATAGACTTGCAAGATAGGATCAAGAACTCACATATATTCATGAAAACATAATAGGTTCATATCTGAAATCATGGCACTCGGGCCCTAGTGACAAGCATTAAGCATAGCAAAGTCATAGCAACATCAATCTCAGAACATAGTGGATACTAGGGATCAAACCCTAACAAAACTAACTCGATTACATGATAAATCTCATCCAACCCATCACCGTCCAACAAGGCTATGATGGAATTACTCACGCACGGCGGTGAGCATCATGAAATTGGTGATGGAGGAAGGTTGATGATGACGATGGCGACGGATTCCCCTCACCAGAGCCTCGAACGGACTCCAGATCAACCCTCCCAAGAGAGATTAGGGCTTGGCGGTGGCTCCGTATCGTAAGACGCGATGAATCCTTCTCTCTTATTTTTTCTCCCCGAACATGAATATATGGAGTTGGAGTTGAGGTCGGTGGAGCACCAGGGGGCCCACGAGGCAGGGGGGGCGCCCAGGGGGGTAGGCGCGCGCCCCACCCTCGTGGACAGGGTGTGGGCCCCTGTCCTTGATTCCTTTGCCAGTATTTTTTATATATTCCAAAAATAATCTCCGTTGATTTTCAAGTCATTCCAATAACTTTTATTTCTGCACAAAAATAACACCATGGCAATTCTGCTGAAAACAGTGTCAGTCCGGGTTAGTTCCATTCAAATCAGGCAAGTTAGAGTCCAAAACAAGGGCAAAAGTGTTTGGAAAAGTAGATACGATGGAGACGTGTAAACCGGCAAGTCTCTTTACTCGTTTTGTAATGCATCATCCCGCAACTAACTCATTACTTACATTGCTTGTAAGGCTTATAGTGATGTGCATTACCGAGAGGGCCCAGAGATACCTCTCGGACAATCGGAGTGACAAATCCTAATCTCGATCTATGCCAATTCAAAAAACACCATCGGAGACACCTGTAGAGCATCTTTATAATCACCCAGTTACGTTGTGACGTTTGATAGCACACTAAGTGTTCCTCCGGTATTCTGGAGTTGCATAATCTCATAGTATTAGGAACATGTATAAGTCATGAACAAAGCAATAGCAATAAACTAAACGATCAAAGTGCTAAGCTAACAGATGGGTCTTGTCCATCACATCATTCTCTAATGATGTGACCCCGTTCATCAAATGACAACACATGTCTATGGCGAGGAAACTTAACCATCTTTGATTAACGAGCTAGTCTAGTAGAGGCATACTAGGGACACTCTGTTTGTCTATGTATTCACACATGTACTAAGTTTCCGGTTAATACAATTCTAGCATGAATAATAAACATTTATCATGATATAAGGAAATATAAATAACAACTTTTTTATGCCTCTAGGGCATATTTCCTTCGGTCTCCCACTTGCACTAGAGTCAGTAGTCTAGATTACATAGTAATGATTCTAACACCCATGGAGTCTTGGTGTTGATCATGTTTTGCTCATGAGAGAGGCTTAGTCAACGGGTCTGCAACATTCAGATCCGTATGTATCTTGCAAATCTCTATGTCTCCCTCCTTGACTTGATCGCGGATGGAATTGAAGCATCTCTTGATGTGCTTGGTTCTCTTGTGAAATCTGGATTCCATTGCCAAGACAATTGCACGAGTATTGTCACAAAAGATTTTCATTGGACCCGATGCACTAGGTATGACACCTAGATCGGATATGAACTCCTTCATCCAGACTCCTTCATTTGCTTCTTTCGAAGCAGCTATGTACTCCGCTTCACACGTAGATCCCGCCTCGACGCTATGTTTGGAACTGCACCAACTGACAGCTCCACCATTCAATATAAACACGTATCTGGTTTGTGACTTAGTGTCATCCGGATCAGTGTCAAAGCTTGCATCAACGTAACCATTTACGATGAGCGCTTTGTCACCTCCGTAAATGAGAAACATATCCTTAGTCCTTTTCAGGTATTTAAGGATGTTCTTGACCGCTGTCCAGTGATCCACTCCTGGATTACTTTGGTACCTCCCTGCTAAACTTATAGCAAGGCACACATCAGGTCTGGTACACAACATTGCATACATGATATAACCTATGGCTGAAGCATAAGGAATGACCTTCATTTTCTCGCTATCTTCTGCAGTGGTCGGGCATTGAGTCTGACTCAACTTCACACCTTGCAATACTGGCAAGAACCCTTTCTTTGCTTGATCCATTTTGAACTTATTCAAAACTTTATCAAGGTATGTGCTTTGTGAAAGTCCAATTAAGCGTCTTGACCTATCTCTATAGATCTTGATGCCCAATATATAAGCAGCTTCACCGAGGTCTTTCATTGAAAAATTCTTATTCAAATATCCTTTTATGCTATTCAGAAATTCAGTATCATTTCCGATCAACAATATGTCATCTACATATAATATAAGAAATGCTACAGAGCTCCCACTCACTTTCTTGTAAATACAGGCTTCTCCAAAAGTCTGTATAAAACCATATGCTTTGATCACACTATCAAAGCGTATATTCCAACTCCGAGATGCTTGCACCAGTCCATAAATGGATCGCTGGAGCTTGCACACTTTGTTAACACATTTTGGATCGACAAAACCTTCTGGTTGCATCATATACAACTCTTCTTTAAGATATCCATTAAGGAATGCAGTTTTGACATCCATTTGCCAAATTTCATAATCATAAAATGTGGCAATTGCTAACATGATTCGGATGGACTTAAGCATCACTACGGGTGAGAAGGTCTCATCGTAGTCAACTCCTTGAACTTGTCAAAAACCTTTCGCAACAAGTCGAGCTTTGTAGAAAGTAACATTACCGTCAGTGTGAGTCTTCTTCTTGAAGATCCATTTATTCTCTATGGCTTGCCGATCATCGAGCAAGTCAACCAAAGTCCATACTTTGTTCTCATACATGGATCCCATCTCAGATTTCATGGCCTCAAGCCATTTCGCGGAATCTGGGCTCATCATCGCTTCCTCATAGTTCGTAGGTTCATCATGGTCAAGTAACATGACCTCCAGAATAGGATTACCGTACCACTCTGGTGCTGTTCTTACTCTGGTTGACCTACGAGGTTCGGTAGTAACTTGATCAGATGTTTCATGATCATCATCATTAGCTTCCTCACTAATTGGTGTAGGAATCACTAGAACTGATTTCTATGATGAACTACTTTCCAATAAAGGAGCAGGTACAATTACCTCATCAAGTTCTACTTTCCTCCCACTCACTTCTTTCGAGAGAAACTCCTTCTCTAGAAAGGATACATTCTTTGCAACAAATATCTTTCCTTCGGATTTGTGATAGAAGGTGTACCCAACAGTTTCCTTTGGATATCCTATGAAGACACATTTCTCCGATTTGGGTTCGAGCTTATCAGGTTGAAACTTTTTCACATAAGCATCGCAGCCCCAAACTTTAAGAAATGACAACTTGGGTTTCTTGCCAAACCACAGTTCATATGGTGTCGTCTCAACGGATTTAGATGGTGCCCTATACGTGAATGCAGCCGTCTATAAAGCATAACCCCAAAACGATAGCGGTAAATCAGTAAGAGACATCATAGATCGCATGATATCTAATAAAGTATGATTACGACGTTTGGAACCACAATTACACTGTGGTGTTCCGGGTGGCGTGAGATGCGAAACCATTCCACATTGTTTCAAATGAAGACCAAACTCGTAACTCAAAATATTCACCTCCACGATCAGATCGTAGAAACTTTATTTTCTTGTTACGATGATTTTCCACTTCACTCTGAAATTCTTTGAACTTTTCAAATGTTTCAGACTTATGTTTCATCAAGTAGGTATAACCATATCTGCTCAAATCATCTGTGAAGGTCAGAAAATAACGATACCCACCGTGAGCATCAACACTCATCGGTCCGCATACATCAGTATGTATTATTTCCAATAAGTCTGTTGCTCGCTCCATTGTTCCAGAGAACGAATTCTTAGTCATCTTGCCCATGAGGCATGGTTCGCAAGCATCAAGTGATTCATAATCAAGTGATTCCAAAAGCCCATCAGCATGGAGTTTCTTCATGCGCTTTACACCAATATGACCTAAACGGTAGTGCCACAAATAATTTGCACTATCATTATTAAACTTATATCTTTTGGCTTCAATACTATGAATATGTGTATCACTACTATCGAGATTTAGTAAAAACAGACCACTCATCAAGGGTGCATGACCATAAAAGATATTACTCATATAAATAGAACAACCATTATTCTCTGATTTAAATGAATAACAGTCTCGCATCAAACAAGATCCAGATATAATGTTCATGCTTAATGCTGGCACCAAATAACAATTATTCAGGTCTAAAACTAATCCCGAAGGTAGATGTAGAGGTAGCGTGCCGACGGCGATCACATCGACTTTGGAACCATTTCCCACGCGCATCGTCACCTCGTCCTTAGCCAATCTTCGCTTAATCCATAGTCCCTGTTTCGGGTTGCAAATATGAGCAACAAAACTAGTATCAAATACCCAGGCACTACTGCGAGCATTAGTAAGGTACACATCAATAACATGTATATCAAATATACCTTTCACTTTGTCATCCTTCTTATCCGCCAAATACGCTGGGCAGTTCCGCTTCCAGTGACCAGTCCCTTTGCAGTAGAAGCACTCAGTCTCAGGCTTAGGTCCAGACTTGGGCTTCTTCACTTGAGCAGCAACTTGCTTGCTGTTCTTCTTGAAGTTCCCCTTCTTTCCTTTGCCATTCTTCTTGAAACTAGTGGTCTTATTGACCATCAACACTTGATGCTCCTTCTTGATTTCTACCTTCACAGCCTTTAGCATTGCGAAGAGCTCGGGAATTGTCTAATCCATCCCTTGCATATTATACTTCATCACGAAGCTTTTGTAGCTTGGTGGCAGGGATTGAAGAACTCTATCAATGACACTATCAACCGGAAGATTAACTCCCAGCTGAGTCAAGTGATTGTGGTACCCAGACATTCTGAGTATATGCTCACTGACATAACTAGTCTCCTCCATTTTGCAGCTGTAGAACTTATTGGAGACTTCATATCTCTCAATCCGGGCAATTTCTTGAAATATTAAATTTAACTCCTCGAACATCTCATATGCTCCATGATGTTCAAAAGGTTGTTGAAGTCCCGGTTCTATGCCATAAAGCATGGCACACTGAACTATCGAGTAGTCATCAGCTTTGCTCTGCCAGGTGTTCATAACATCTGGAGTTGCTCCTGCAGCGGGTTTGGCACCTAGCGGTGCTTCTCGGACGTAATTCTTCTGTGCAGCAATGAGGACAATCCTCAAGTTACAGACCCAGTCTGTGTAGTTGCTACCATCATCTTTCAACTTAGCTTTCTCTAGGAACGCATTAAAATTCAACGAAACAGTAGCATGGGCCATTAATCTACAACAACATAGACATGCAAAATACTATTAGGTACTAAGTTCATGATAAATTAAAGTTCCATTAATCATATTACTTAAGAACTCCCACTTATATAGACATCCCTCTAATCATCTAAGTGATCACGTGATCCATATCGACTAAACCATGCATGTCCGATCATCACGTGAGATGGAGTAGTTTTCAATGGTGAACATAATTATGTTGATCATATCTACTATATGATTCACGCTCGACCTTTCGGTCTCAGTGTTGCGAGGCCATATCTGCATATGCTAGGTTTGTCAAGTTTAACCCGAGTATTCTACGTGTGCAAAACTGGCTTGCACCTATTGTATGTGAACATAGATCTTATCACACCCGATCATCACGTGGTGTCTCGGCACGGTGAACTGTCGCAACGGTGCATACTCAGGGAGAACACTTGTACCTTGAAATTTAGTGAGAGATCATCTTATAATGCTACCGCCGTACTAAGCAAAATAAGATGCATAAAAAGATAAACATCACATGTAATCAAATAAGTGATATGATATGGCCATCATCATCTTGTGCCTTTGATCTCCATCTCCAAAGCATCGTCATGATCACCATCGTCACCGTCTTGACACCTTGATCTCCATCGAAGCATCGTTATCGTCTCGCCAACTATTGCTTCTATGACCATCGCTACTGTTTAGTGATAAAGTAAAGCAATTACATGGCGATTGCATTTCATACAATAAAGCGACAACCATATGGCTCCTGCCAGTTGCCGATAACTATTACAAAACATGATCATCTCATACAACAAATTATATATCATCACATCTTGACCATATCACATCACAGCAAGCCCTGCAAAAACAAGTTAGACGTCCTCTACTTTTTTGTTGCAAGTTTTACGTGGCTACTACGGGCTCCTAGCAAGAATTGTTCTTACCTACGCATCAAAACCACAACGATTTTTCGTCAAGTGTGCTATTTTAACCTTCAACAAGGACCGGCCGTAGTCAAACTTGATTCAACTAAAGTTGGCGAAACAGTGAATGCGGTCACTTGTGTGCGAAGCACGTCGGTAGAACCAATCTCGTGAATGCGGTCATGTAATGTCGGTCCGGGCCGCTTCATCCAACAATATCGTCGAATCAAAGTAAGACGTTGGTGGTAAGAAGTATGACTATTATTGCCCACAACTCATTGTGTTCTACTCATGCATATATCATCTACGCATAGACCTGGCTTGGATGCCACTGTTGGGGAACGTAGTATTTCAAAAAATTCCTACGATCACGCAAGATCTATCTAGGAGAAGCATAGCAACGAGCGGGGAGAGTGTGTCTATGTACCCTCGTAGACCGAAAGCGGAAGCGTTTAGTAACGCGGTTGATGTAGTCGAACGTCTTCACGATTCAACCGATCAAGTACCGAACGCACGGCACCTCTGCGATCTACACACGTTCATCTCGGTGACGTCCCTCGAACTCTAGATCCAGCTGGGGCCGAGGGAGAGTTTCGTCAGCATGACGACGTGGTGATGGTGATGATGAAGTTACCAACGCGGGGCTTCGCCTAAGCACTACGATAATATGACCGAGGTGGAAAACTGTGGAGGGGGGCACCGCACACGGCTAAGAAATCAACTTGTGTGTCTATGGGGTGCCCCCTCCCATGTATATAAAGGAGGGGAGCAGGGGGTCGGCCGGCCTCAAGGGGCGCGCCCAAGGGGAGGAATCCTACTCCTACTAGGAGTAGGTTCCCCCCTTTCCTAGTCCAACAAGGAGGGGAAGGAAGGAGGAAGGGGAGAGAAGGAAGGAGGGGGGCGCGCCCCCACACCTTGTCCAATTCGGACTGGGGGCGCCACCTCCTGGCCGGCCCTCTGTCCTCTAAGGCCCATGGTGGCCCATTAACTTCCCGAGGGGGGGAGGGTCCGGTAACCCTCCGGCACTCCGGTTTTATCCGAAACTCTCCGGAACACTTCCGGTGTCTGAACAACATGGTCCAATATAACAATCTTTATGTCTTGACCATTTCGAGACTCCTCTTCATGTCCGTGATCTCATCCGTGACTCCAAACAACCTTCGGTACATCAAATCATATAAACTCATAATACCAATCGTCATCAAACGTTAAGCGTGCGGACCCTACGGGTTCGAGAACTATGTAGACATGACCGAGACACTTCTCCGGTCAATAACCAACAGCAGAACCTGGATGCTCATATTGGTTCCTACATATTCTACGAAGATCTTTATCGGTCAAACCGCACAACAACATGCGTTGTTCCCTTTGTCATCCGTATGTTACTTGCCCAAGATTCGATCGTCGGTATCATCATACCTAGTTCAATCTCGTTACTGGCAAGTCTCTTTACTCGTTCCATAATGCATCATCCCGCAAATAACTCATTACTTACATTGCTTGCAAGGCTTATAGTGATGTGCATTACCGAGAGGGCCCAGAGATACCTCTCCGACAATCGGAGTGACAAATCCTAATCTCGATCTATGCCAACTCAACAAACACCATCGGAGACACCTGTAGAGCATCTTTATAACCACCCAGTTACGTCGTGACGTTTGATAGCACACTAAGTGTTCCTCCGATATTCGGGAGTTGCATAATCTCATAGTCATAGGAACATGTATAAGTCATGAACAAAGCAATAGCAATAAACTAAACGATCAAAGTGCTAAGCTAACGGATGGGTCTTGTCCATCACATCATTCTCTAATGATGTGACCCCGTTCATCAAATGACAACACATGTCTATGGCGAGGAAAATTAACCATCTTTGATTAACGAGCTAGTCTAGTAGAGGCATACTAGGGACACTGTGTTTGTCTATGCATTCACACATGTACTAAGTTTCTGGTTAATACAATTCTAGCATGAATAATAAACATTTATCATGATATGAGGAAATATAAATAACAACTTTATTATTGCCTCTAGAGCATATTTCCTTCAAGCTGACGGCAAAGACCGTCTTTGTCGTCCGCTAGCAGACGACAAAGAATGGACTGATGGAAAATTCTCTCATTCCTGTAGTGATAAGCATTTCCTGAAGTCCATGTGTTGGTTTCAAAGAGTTTATGTGATGACCAAAGTGTTATTCAAGGATATCCAAAGATTGGTCATGTAGAATACATAATACACGGTTGATCAAGACCAAGTCAAAGAGTGAATCAAGTTGATCAACACACAAAGCGTACAAGATGTACCGAGAGGGATCAAGTGATCCCATGGTATGGTAGCATTATCCACTATGCTTTGTGTACTAACCCATGGTCTACGTGAGAGTTCTATGTTGCTAAGAAGTTGGAGCACGACTATTATTGATTGTCTTCCCTTGTGTGAAGGTCGGAGGCGCGCGATGGTCAACTCCTACCAACCTCCCCCTAGGGGCATGCGTAGTAGTACTTTGCTTCGAGGGCTAATAGACTTCCGTAATAAGTATGTGAGGTCTTTATGACTAATGTGAGTCCATGTATTATACGCACTCTTGAAAGTGCAACTATCCCTAGGTGGTTTTGGTAATTCATAACAACATATAGCTCATTGAGCTAATGCTATTCCAAGATAATTATTTTAGGAAAGCTCAATTATTGGCATGGCATGGATGTGAAAGTGGAACCCTCAAAATGCTAAGGAAAAAGGATTGGCTCAAGCTCAAAAGCTCAAGACTCTTCATTTTATATTTTAGTGATCCAAGATCACATTGAGTCCTTAGGAAAATCCAATACTATCAAGGAGGGATGAGGTGTTGCTTAATGAGCCTCTTGCTTCATGTGCTTAGTGATATACTCCAAAAACCCTCAACTACTTTCCCATATCCACATATGACCTAAACCCTAAGCCAAACTCAGTCCTACCGAATCTTCCTATCCGGCGCCACCGAGTTTCACTTGTCATTAGCCACTGCCAAACCCTAGCAATTCGGTCCTACCGATAGGGATCTCGGTCTCACCGAGCTGGGATTGCAAACACTCTGTTTCCCTTTCGTAACTTTTCGGTCTCACCGAAAGAGCGAATCGGTCACACCGAGATTGCAATGTAAATTCAGTGTTTCCCCTTTGTAACTTTTCGGTCTCACCGAAAGAGCAAATCGGTCCCACCGAGTTTGCCTGACCAACTCTCTGGTTAGCTAATTACCAAACTCGGTCTCACCGAGTTTGTGTAATCGGTCTCACCGAGATTACGTTATGCCCAAACCCTAACCATATCGGTCCTACCGAGTTGCATGTCAGTCCCACCGAAAATCTCTAACGGTCACTAGGTTTACATTTTCGGTCCGACCGAGTTTATTGATTCGGTCCCACCGAGATTGGAAAACTGTGTAACGGTTGGATTTTGTGTGGAGGCTATATATACCCCTCCACCCCCTCTTCATTCGAAGGAGAGAGCCATCAGAACACATACACCATTCCAACTCATATGTTCTGAGAGAGAACCACCTACTCATGTGTTGAGACCAAGATATTCCATTCCTACCATATGAATCTTGATCTCTGGCCTTCCCCAAGTTGCTTTCCACTCAAACCTTCTTTCCACAAAATCCAAATCCTATGAGAGAGAGTTGAGTGTTGGGGAGACTATCATTTGAAGCACAAGAGCAGGGAGTTCATTACCTACACACCATTTGTTACTTCTTGGAGAGTGGTGTCTCCTAGATTGGCTAGGTGTCACTTGGGAGCCTCCGACAAGATTGTGGAGTTGAACCAAGGAGTTTGTAAGGGCAAGGAGATCGCCTACTTCGTGAAGATCTACCGCTAGTGAGGCAAGTCCTGTGTGGGTGATGGCCATGGTGGGATAGACAAGGTTGCTTCTTCGTGGACCCTTTGTGGGTGGTTGCTTCTTCATGGACCCTTCGTGGGTGGAGCCCTGTGTGGACTCGCGCAACCGTTACCCTTTGTGGGTGGAGCCCTGTGTGGACTCTCGCAACCGTTACCCTTTGTGGGTTGAAGTCTCCATCAATGTGGATGTAGGATAGCACCACCTATCCGAACCACGGGAAAAACATCCGTGTCTCCAATTGCGTTTGAATTCTCCAAACCCTTCCCCTTACATTCTTGCAAGTTGCATGCTTTACTTTCCGCTGCCAATATACTCTTTGCATGCTTGCTTGAATTGTGTGATGATTGCTTGACTTGTCCCAAAATAGCTAAAATCTGCCAAGAAATAAAATTGGGAAAAGGTTAAGTTTTTATTTGGTCAAGTAGTCTAATCACCCCCCTCTAGACATACTTTCGATCCTACAAGTGGTATCAGAGCTTTGGTCTCCATTTGCTTTGATCTCCATAGCTTTCGGTGATCATAGCCTTGGTTTCACAACCTAGGAGAGTATGGCGTCTAGCGAGGGAAATTATCACCGTAGAGGTCCCTACTTTGATGGTATTAATTTTGCTAGTTGGAAGCATAAAATGAAAATGCATATTCTTGGACATAACCCCGCCGTTTGGGCTATTGTGTGTGTTGGTTTGCAAGGTGACTTCTTT
>NC_053022.1:487817973-487957809 GCF_003073215.2 Triticum urartu | reverse complement strand
GTCAAGGTCCTACAATGACAAAAGATCTTCTAGTCGAGAGCGAAACTGCTACAGTTGTGGAAGACCCGGACACTATTCCAATGAGTGTACGGCTCCCTACAAGAGAAGAGAAGATTCTCCAAAAAGAAGAAGCAAAGAATCACCACCAAGAGAGAGGAGGAGTAGAGATGATCGTTATGAACGAAGATACTCACGGAGAAGCAAGGATTCGGAAAGGAAGAAAAAATCATCAAGGAGCTACACAAGACGAAGACATCAAGCTCATGTTGGTGAATGGGTATCCGGCTCCGACTCCGACAGCCACTCCGAGAGAAGTTATCACTCCGACTCCGAAGATACTCAAGATGAAGGTGTTGCCGGTCTAGCACTTGTGTCAACCAACTCCTACGACATATTTGACTCACCAAATGAAGGAATTGGAAGATGCTTCATGGCCAAAGGTCCTAAGGTAACACACCCCGAGTATGTTGATTTCAATAGTGATGAAGATGACTTGTTAGGTGATGATTTTCTTGTTGACAACTCTAGTGATGAATACTATGATGAAATGTCTATTAAACATGCTAATCAAGATAAAGCGAATGACAATGATAAGGAGAAGATTGAGGCTCTAACTAAAGAACTAAACACTCTTAAGTTAGCTCACGACACTATCTTCGAAGATCATCGAGAACTTTTAAGAGCTCATGAGAAATTATGCTTTGAAAAGCTCAATCTTGAACAAGAGCATGAGTTCTTGAAAGCAATCAATGATGATCTCCGCAAGAAAAGTTCTTCTTACATTGCCAAGCGTTTACTCTTATCCACTTACATGCCTCAAGTCAAGTCTAGTAACAAGAACAAGAAAGATTCTTCCTCTAGTAGTAACAATGATCATGCTAAATCCAATATTGTTGCTTCTAGTAGTTCTCTTGATTCCACTAATGATTCTCTTAGCCAAGTTACACTTGAGCAAGAAAATAGTTTATTGAAGGGAATTATAGAGAAAGGAGTGTACAAAAGCCTTGCCGGGAGTAAGCAATTCGAGGAAATTGTGCGCAAGCAAGGAATGCACCGGAAGAATCAAGGTGTTGGTTTTGAACGAAAGTTCAATACCAATGGAGTTGAGTGGGAAGAATATCAATACCCCAAGACAAAGTTTGTCCCTCAACAAGAGAAGTATACTTCTTTCAAGGGGACACAAGCTCAAGATGATCTTCCACCACAAGACTACAAGCAAAAAGGCAAGGACAAGCTTCAAGAAGAAATTGATGCATTTGAAGAAGCTCCTAAGACCTTAGTCAAGTGGATTCCCAAGACTACTTCAAGTTCCACTTCATCAAGTACGACTACAACTCCAAGGATCCCCATCAAGATGATGTGGATCCAAAATAAGAAGAACTAGAAGAGTTCTTGAGGGTGACTCCGCCAACATACTTCACTCTTATTACTTTGGCAAGAACAAGTGCAATCAACTTCCACATCTTGCACTAGTTCAAGGAGTCACAAACCCTCTTGTTGGTAAGACAAGGGACAAGGTAACCTAAAAGTTTTCATGGACATTATCTTTTGTGTGCATTACTCTATGTCTATGGATATCCTTGTTTGTTCCTTGTGGGACTAACCCATGTAGGTGTTGAAAGTGCAATTCACTCAAATGGATAGCTCCAAGTGATCTACATCAACATTGAGCATCCACATCTTCAACATCTACATGAAGTCATCATCGACAAAACCCAAGGTTAGTTCATCCCTCTAAGGGGGGATATCACATCTAGGGGGAGCTTTACTCTAAGACTTGAGCTAAAGCAACTCTAAAGATGTGAACACAACAATGCTTTATGTAAAAGTGGTAACCCCACTTGAGCTTAAACGATGAGTATGACCTATGATCAAGTGTTCTCACTTGACTCCTAAGTCAATATACTCATATATAGATGACCTAGTCATCGCAAATTTCTTGATAGATGCTAGAATTGGTTGTGCATGCCTTGTCACATATTTCATTTGCCATCTTATTGTGTGAGCATGCTGGTTGCATATTTTACTCATTCGAGGACATCCACTTGTTGTTTTGATTGTTTGGTTTTATTTTTCTTTTGCCAAGTGGATGGACAAGAATGCCTAAGAACCTCCTCTAGCTATCTATGCTTTTCTTGTCTCAAACTCTATTCATGCTGCATCACAAAATTTGATCAAGTCAGATTCGAACCACTCTGTGTGAGGAGCACTCGGAGTCCCCGATTCGTCATAGACTTAAACTTCCAAAACCTCTTTATGATTCTCGGTCTGACCGATACCCCACATTCGGTCCTACCGAGATCATTAAGTTGATCTAGGTTTTCGATCTCGGTGCAACTGATTTGAACCTTTCGGTCACACCGAGTTTCAGTAACTGCTTGCAGTTATGAATCTCGGTGCCACCGAGTTGTTCCACTCGGTCACACCGATAGGGTCGGGCTATATATAGTCACGGGCAAAATTTTGGAAATTTCTCCGAACCCCTTCGCACGCGCGATAGCCTGCTCTGCCAACGTGGTCTCCGGATCGTCTTCTCGCCGCCAGCCGCCTCCAGTCGCTGGTCTCCGTCGCCGTCAACTGGAATTCTGCCCCGCCGTTGCCGTCGTAGCAAGTCCTCGCCGAACTAGGGTATGGACTTGATCTTTGTGCTATTCCCTGTCCGATTCCTAGCACATTGTGTTCTTCATGATTCTTGCCACGATTGAAACACTCCTGTCCGGTCAATGCGCCCGTAGATTAGCTTTGATTCGAAAATTTTAGGGTTAGGTTTCCGCCGAAACCATCTCGGACCCACCGAGTTGAAAAACTCGGTCCTACCGATTTGGCTTATGCCATTGCACAAGTGAGACTCGGTCTGACCGAGAATTACTATCGGTGTCAACCGATTTTGGAATTCTGTGAAACCCTAGCAGTCTCAGTGCCACCGAACTGTGACTCGGTCTGACCGAGTTCACCAGTTTAGGTGCCAAAACTGCTTCGGTATCACCGAGTTTAAAAATCGGTAGATCCGAGATGATTTCAGTGGGAAACTAAAACTAAGTTTTTGGATCATTCTTTTGCACCTGAAGATCAAGCCTGAGCGTCGATCTAGTGCTATGCATTTTCTAGGAACTTTTTGGTAACTTGTTGCCAAAGGGGGAGAAGATGTATAGATCATAGGCTTTGAGAGAGAGTGTGTTGCTTTTCTCTCTTGCTTTATTTGGTGGTTTTTCAAACTTGTTTGCTTTTTAGTGCTTGAGATACTACGTCATTATTTGTGAGACATTGATGATCATGTGTTTGATCATAAGCTACACTTAATGCTTGCTTAATGCTATTATCTTATCTATCTTATGTGATCATTCACTATTCTTGGTGATGAGTGCATGTATTTCATTCCTATCATTTTAAGCGCTCCACCAAGATGTATGTGACATGGAAGAGTAACCCATGATTCTAACTCTTTGTGCATTTGCAGTCCAAAGCAAATTTTAAATATGCACAAATATAGGGGGAGCTCTTACTTATCACATACTTCTCAAAGCGACGATATATTTCATGCTTATTATCATTTGTCGAAGCTTTGATCTATATGTTGTCATCAATTACCAAAAAGGGGGAGATTGAAAGTGCAACTATCCCTAGGTGGTTTTGGTAATTCATAACAACATATAGCTCATTGAGCTAATGCTATTCCAAGATAATTATTTCAGGAAAGCTCAATGATTGGCATGGCATGGATGTGAAAGTGGAACCCTCAAAATGCTAAGGAAAAAGGATTGGCTCAAGCTCAAAAGCTCAAGACTCTTCATTTTATATTTTAGTGATCCAAGATCACATTGTGTCCTTAGGAAAAGCCAATACTATCAAGGAGGGATGAGGTGTTGCTTAATGAGCCTCTTGCTTCATGTGCTTAGTGATATACTCCAAAAACCCTCAACTACTTTCCCATATCCACATATGACCTAAACCCTAAGCCAAACTCGGTCCTACCGAATCTTCCTATCCGGCGCCACCGAGTTTCACTTGTCATTAGCCACTGCCAAACCCTAGCAATTCGGTCCTACCGATAGGGATCTCGGTCTCACCGAGATGGGATTGCAAATTCTCTGTTTACCTTTCATAAATTTTCGGTCTCACCGAAAGAGCGAATCGGTCCCACCGAGATTGCAATGTAAATTCAGTGTTTCCCCTTTGTAACTTTTCGGTCTCACCGAAAGAGCAAATCGGTCCCACCGAGTTTGCCTGACCAACTCTCTGGTTAGCTAATTACCAAACTCGGTCTCACCGAGTTTGTGTAATCGGTCTCACCGAGATTACGTTATGCCCAAACCCTAGCCATATCGGTCCTACCGAGTTGCATGTCAGTCCCACCGAAAATCTCTAACGGTCACTAGGTTTACATTTTCGGTCTGACCGAGTTTATTGATTCGGTCCCACCGAGATTGGAAAACTGTGTAACGGTTGGATTTTGTGTGGAGGCTATATATACCCCTCCACCCCCTCTTCATTCGAAGGAGAGAGCCATCAGAACACATACACCATTCCAACTCATATGTTCTGAGAGAGAACCACCTACTCATGTGTTGAGACCAAGATATTCCATTCCTACCATATGAATCTTGATCTCTGGACTTCCCCAAGTTGCTTTCCACTCAAACCTTCTTTCCTCAAAATCCAAATCCTATGAGAGAGAGTTGAGTGTTGGGGAGACTATCATTTGAAGCACAAGAGCAAGGAGTTCATTACCTACACACCATTTGTTACTTCTTGGAGAGTGGTGTCTCCTAGATTGGCTAGGTGTCACTTGGGAGCCTCCGACAAGATTGTGGAGTTGAACCATGGAGTTTGTAAGGGCAAGGAGATCGCCTACTTCGTGAAGATCTACCGCTAGTGAGGCAAGTCCTGTGTGGGCGATGGCCATGGTGGGATAGACAAGGTTGCTTCTTCGTGGACCCTTTGTGGGTGGTTGCTTCTTCGTGGACCCTTCGTGGGTGGAGCCCTGTGTGGACTCGCGCAACCGTTACCCTTTGTGGGTGGAGCCCTGTGTGGACTCTCGCAACCGTTACCCTTTGTGGGTTGAAGTCTCCATCAACGTGGATGTAGGATAGCACCACCTATCCGAACCACGGGAAAAACATCCGTGTCTCCAATTGCGTTTGAATTCTCCAAACCCTTCCCCTTACATTCTTGCAAGTTGCATGCTTTACTTTCCGCTGCCAATATACTCTTTGCATGCTTGCTAGAATTGTGTGATGATTGCTTGACTTGTCCCAAAATAGCTAAAATCTGCCAAGAACTAAAATTGGGAAAAGGTTAAGTTTTTATTTGGTCAAGTAGTCTAATCACCCCCCTCTAGGCATACTTTCGATCCTACAACTCTCAACTTTCGCAATTTGCTAGCCTCTTCGGTACCGTGTATTGCCCTTTCTCACCTAGATAGTCGGTGCAAACTTCGACGGGCGTTCAAACCCCGTGATATGATACGCTCTATCACACATAAGCCTCCTTATATCTTCCTCAAAACAGCCACCATACCTACCTATCATGGCATTTTCATAGCCATTCCGAGATAACTTCCACCGTTCCGTTTATTATGACACACATCATAATTGTCATATTGCTTGCATGCTCATATACTTGACATAGTATTTGTGGCTCAGCCACCGTTCATCATTGTTATACATGTTATGCTAGCATCATTGCACATCTTGGTACACTACCAGAGGCATTCATATAGAGTCATATGTTTCAGTTCTATCGAGTTGTAATATTGAGTTGTAAGTAAATAGAAGTGTGATGATCATCATTATTACAACATTGTCCCGGTGAAAAAAAAGGAAAAGAGGCCGAAAATAGCCTAACAAAAAAATTAGAGAAAAAGAGAGAAGGGACAATGTTACTATCCTTTTCCACACTTGTGCTTCAAAGTAGCACCATATTTTTTATATAGAGAGTCTCCTATGTTGTCACAATCATATACTTATGGGAATTTTTCATTATAGAACTTGACTTGTATAACAATGATGAACGGTGCCTGAACTTCTGAGGAGGTTTGACCTCCTCGTTGTCCTCGGATGCTGGCCTTTTCCATCATTCGGTGGAGAGCGCCTCACTCCCCTCCTTTTCCTCCTCCCAGTCATTGTCGGAAGAAGAGTTTTGATGGTGCGTCCGAGGTACTTTCTTCGAAGACTAGGTTATTTGTCATGTTCTTCCTTTCCTTCACCCGAACGTTCCTGGATTCGAAGGGGGAGCTCGGATGACCCTGTATCGTAACGTCTGAAGTATCTCCTAGGGCAGATAGGTTCTTCGTCCAGTTCTTCCTTTCCCCTTCCTTTGTTTTGGCTCGAACATTTTTACAGGAGTTGAGAGCATTTTTTTGATAGTTCTGAATATTTTTGAGATTTTAAACATTCTTCATTTTTTTGAAATTGTGAATATTTTTAACGCAAATATTTACTTGAAATTCAGATGTTTTTTCAAACAATGTTTGAAAAAATATAAAAATAATAATAATGAGGATGAGAAACTTCTAGAAGTTTCAAGAAGTAGGAAAATCGAGAACAAAATCTACTAAATAGACCGGGCTCATCCACTCGGCTCCATACGATAGCTCGACAGTTTGCTGCATCGTGTAGCAAATAGGAGATGCTACATCCTAGTCACCCATGTTGTGCAGTGCCAAACAACCAATTGTCCACCTTTTTAGTTAATCTTTTATCTTTTCCTTTTTTAACCACTCATTTGTAATGAAATTTGAAAAGGTCTCACAATTTTTTTGATTTTGTTGCGATTTTGAAAAAAGTTTGTTAATTTGCAAAATGTTCCAAATTAAAAAATATAAAAGGTTCACGATTTTTTTCAAAAACTTTATGAACTTATAATTATGTTGATTAATTTTACAAAATATTCTCAAATTTCAAAAAATAAATAATCAAAATTTACGTCCATGGATTGAAAAAAAATGCTCATATACAGACATAGCAAACGATTGATCACAAAGTTCATATCATAACAATAGTTCTTTATCCCAATAAGGAATGAAAGCGTATTCGCTTGAAATGAGAGAAAGAAAAGTTTTGTAAAAGAAAATAGATAAAGACAGGGAACGTGCTAGGGGCGACGTAAATCACCCTATATAATGACATTTTCTTCTCTCTTAGAATAGGCAATTTCCAAAAAAAAACATGAGAAATATTGTATTTTTAAATAGATTACTTTAAAAACATCTGGAATATTATTTGAAATATATGCAAATTTTTGATAATTTTGAAGTAGTTTCACGGAAGTTGAGAACATTTTTAGTAAATTCTGAATATTTAAAATTCTTACATTTATTTTATTTTTCGATTTTTTGACATAAATATAAAAATAATAGTAATAAGAACGAGAACCTTCTAGTAGGTTCAAGAAGTAGGAAATTTGGGGAACATAATCTACTAAATGGGTGGGCCTCATCCACTCGGCTCTGTGAAAATTGGTCGACAGTTTGATACAACGAGTGGCAAATAAGAAATGGCACACCTATTCACCGTGTTTTTTTCTGGGAAACCTAGGCCCATTGTTCTGAAGTGCCAAGAAATCCGTGCACCCCACCGGGCGGTTTGGGCTTCCCATGTTTGGGGCACAGGGCGCCATTATAATTTCTGTTTTTTCCTCTCTTTTTAACATTTTATCTTCGATTTTCACTGAAATTCAAAAAATGTTGTGAAAATTGCAATTTTTCAACCATTTGAAAACTGTTCAAGATTTTTGAAAATGCTTGGATATCTAAAAACGTTCAAGAATTTTAATAAAATCATGAATTTTAAAAAAATATTATATAACTTTTTTAAATGTCGAATTTCAAAAATTATTCAGAATCTATGTTTGTGGATTTCAGAATTGCTCCTGACATACAAAAAGGGTCAGAAAATGTTCATGTATGTGAAGAATGTTTTCCAATCTTGAAATCATTTCGAAGATTATTTTTATAAGTAATTTGTGTATATATTCCTGCATTTTTTCAAATATTTTAATTTTAAAATATATTCATGAATTTTGGAATTATTCCCTTATTTGTAAAAAATCACAAGTTTACAGTTGGAAGAAATGAAAAGGAAATAAGAAATCCGGAAGGAAACAGGTAAAAACCATAATTAAAACACCAAAACAATTGATTAGGTTCCCGAGGCTTCTCAACACCGGTTTTTTGGACTGGACCAGGAGCTTAGGAGGTAATTGTTTTGTGGACTTACAACGCATTAATGCCTCAGGCTATCTTCTGATCAGAAAGGACAGGTTCAGAAAAGAAAAACCATCCTTCGGCTGCCAACACCGACGAGCTGGATCTTAGATCCAGAGTAAGTGCAACCTGAATGTAATAATCTTGTTGCTGAAGACCAGAATGAGGGGTGGGGATGTAAAATGTTAGCGACCCTGATGGCGCGGACCCACAGGCCAGCAGGCCACACCAGAAAGAGGCGCGGCCCAGCCGCGCCAGGAAGCCCAACACCAAGTACACGGGCCCAGAGTGGGCCACGGCCAAGCCACGCTCTACTTAACCTAACGGCGACGAGGAAACGGCATCCAGTGGATCAGGAACGACCTGGCGACGGCTCCATTTCCCCTTTCGAACCCTTGTTCCTCCATTCGAGCTCCGCTCCTGTAATCGTCTGTAATTGCTACTACTTCAGAGAGCATAATAGATCGATTCCCCTACCTTGATCCTATCATCTGGTACCAGAGCTACCAACCACCATCGTCCCCGCTCCGCCCTGGCGCATCTCATCGAGAAGCGTGGTCTCCGCCAAGCCCGTGAAGCCATGGATCCCAGCGTCTCTGCCTTCCTCACCCGCTTCGAGACCAAGATCGAGGCCGCGATCGACGGCCTCACCAAGGCGCAGCACAACACGGGGACGAAGATCGATGATCTGCTCAGCTGGCGCCCCGATCTCGAGCGACGCATCGCAGATCTCAGCGATGACGTGGCTGCTCTTCAAGCGGCGCCGCAACCACCTCTGACGGAGCCAGAGGACCAGCAACCGCAGCCGCCGGGCGACCACATCGGCACCTCGGCAGGCGCAGCCGGCAACACCCAGGGGCCCCATGGCCACGGCGTCACCATCAATCCTCGGGGGTCCTCGGCGGTGCCAATTCCGGCGCCGCCGCCGCTCCCGGCATCTGGTCAGTACGACTCCTTGATCCCTTCGTCTGTGGCTCTGTCGCCTTTTGCTCATGCAAGTCAGCTGCTCTCTGGCCTGGGTCAGGCGCACCCATCGATCACTTTTCCTCAATTTACAGGCAAAAACCGAAACCTCTGGAAAACATTGTGTGAACAATACTTTCAGATGTTTGGAATTCTGCCTTCGTTCTGGGTGCCTATGGCAGCCCTTAATTTTTCCGGGTTGGCTTCGATTTGGCTTCAGTCCATTCAAAAACGGCTCGATGAGCTAGATTGGGAGTCCTTCACATCTCTTTTGTGCACACGCTTCGGGCGAGATCGACATCAGATGTTGATCCAACAGTTTTATACTGTCCGCCAAACCACCACTGTTGCGAATTACATTAAACAATTTGAACTGATTATTAACCATTTGAGCTCATATTCGGATTCGATTCACCCATTCTATTTTCTCACCCGTTTTGTTGAGGGCTTGCGGAAGGATATTCGCGCTGTCGTGCTGGTCCAGCGGCCACCTGATCTGGACACGGCGTGCGCGCTCGCGTTGCTGTAAGAGGAAGTAGCAGAAGGCGCGTTCGGGTCTCTTCCGCGACCACCAGAGCCGGGAGTGCGCACGGCCCTGCCCCTCCCGCCGCCACCAACACCTCCAACACGCCCTGTAACTGCTGCTCCCGCAGCGGATCGACGGGGGACCGAATCGGCACGCGCCGATACGGCGAAACTCAAGACCCTGCGCGACTACCGACGAGCGTGCGGGCTATGTTTCAAGTGCGGCGAGCGTTGGGGACACGATCACGTGTGCCCCACATCCGTGCAGCTCCACGTTGTGGAGGAACTCCTGGAACTCTTCGGCATCGACGACAGCACCGATTTTTCTTCGGCGGCACCAACAACTGAGACAGTTATGGCGATCTCTCGCCAGGCCCTTTCCGGCGGTGTCTCCGCAAAGGCATTTCAGCTTCGAGCATGGATTCAGGGTCAGGAAGTGCTCATGCTGGTGGATTCTGGTAGCTCCACCTCTTTCATTAACCACACACTCGCCGCGAAGCTGTCAGGAGCGTGACCTCTACCACGCGCTTGCAAAGTTCGTGTTGCAGATGGGGGCGAGCTGGCATGCGTCTCTGAACTGCCAGCCTGCGCCTGGTACACTCAAGGCAGTGAATTCGTCACAGATATGAAGATTCTGGCGCTTGGCACTTACGATGCCAACTTGGGGATGGATTGGCTGGAAGCAAACAGCCCTATGAAAGTGGACTGGCGTGCCAAGCTCATTGAGATCAAAACCCCTGATGGTGTCACTCGTCTGCAAGGTCATGAAGCTCAATCTTCAGAGTGCTCTGTGATCAACGCGTTGCAATTGCAGAATCTATGCAGAACAGGGGCCATAACACATATGGTGTATGTGTGTGCACCCTCAGCGGAGGAGAACAACCCGGATGCAGTACCAGCCATTATATAGCAAGTAGTCGATGATTTCTCTGCAATATTTGGTGAACCAGTGGGATTGCCACCGCGGCGTGACTGTGACCACAAGATACCACTGATCCCAGGCGCTCAACCTGTCAACATACGGCCCTACCGCCATAAGCCTGACAATAAAGACGAGATCGACGCGCAGGTTGCAGAATTGCTGCGTCAAGGAATCATACAGAAAAGCTCCAGCCCGTTTTCCTCTCCAGTAATTTTGGTAAAAAAGAAGGATGGCACGTGGAGGATGTGCGTCGACTACAGACATTTAAATGCAATCACAACAGTGGCTAAGTTTCCAGTGCCCGTAATTGAAGAACTATTGGATGAGTTACACGGGCAGTGTGGTTCTCAAAACTGGATTTGCGGTCAGGATATCATCAAATCCGGCTGGCGCCAGGCGAGGAGTACAAGATGGCCTTCCAAACCCATTCAGGTCACTATGAATTCAAGGTGGTCTCCTTTGGGTTGGCTGGGGGCCCGACCACTTTCAACGGAGGCCTCCACACCACACTCCGACCCCTGCTCCGCGACTGTGTGCTACTCTTCTTCGACGACATCCTCGTCTTCAGTAAAACTCTTCAAGATCACGTCAATCATCTGCGCCAAGTGTTTCAACTGCTGCAGCGAGATCAATGGAAAGTTAAGCTCTCCAAGTGCGAATTCGGCCAAAAATAGCTGTCCTATCTAGGCCATGTCATCAGTGAAAAAGGCGTGGCCACAGAACCCAGTAAGATTCAAGCAGTCAGCACATGGGCGACTCCAACAGACACAAAGGGAGTACGCAGTTTCTTGGGCCTGGCTGGCTATTACAGACGCTTCGTGAGAAACTTTGGTGTCATCGCACGACCCCTATTCAACCTGTTAAAAAAGGGGTCCCCTTTGTCTGGACCAGCAACACTGACACAGCCTTTCAGTTACTCAAGCAACAGCTAATCTCAGCTCCGGTTCTGGCCTTACCCAACTTTCAGGAGCGGTTCGTTGTGGAAACCGATGCTAGTGACAAAGGAATTGGAGCTGTTTTGCAACAGAAAGGGCACCCCATCGCTTTCATGAGCAAGGCCTTGTCACCACGTTATCAAGGGCTGTCAACTTATGAAAAGGAGTTCTTGGCAGTCATTGTGGCAATGGATCAGTGGAGACTGTACCTACAACATGCAGAGTTTGTGATATATACAGACCAGAAGAGTCTAGTTCATCTAGAGCAGCAAAGACTTACCACCCCTTGGCAACAAAAAGCTTTCACTAAGCTCTTGGGCCTTCAGTACAAAATCAGATACAAAAAAGGCTCGGAAAACACGGCCGCCGATGCTCTGTCTCGTGCCAACCCTCCTGAGACACTATCTGCAGTGACAATCTGTCAACCTGCCTGGTTGGAAGACATCAGCAATAGTTATAATAGCAACCCCCAAGCCCAACGTTTGCTCGAGCAGCTCGCAGTACGGCCAGACCCAAAAGGAAGATTCGCACTGCAACAAGGCATTCTTCGTTTTCGCGGGCGCATATGGCTGGGTGGATCGACAGCAATGCAGCAATAGATCATCGGCGCCTTTCATGATAGTTCACTGGGGGGACACTCGGGCTACCCAGTTACATATCGCAAGATTCGACGCCTGTTCGCCTGGCCAAAAATGAAAGCTCACGTGCAACAGTATGTGCAATGCTGCCCTGTCTGCCAACAAGCAAAACCAGACAGAGCAGCGTCTCCAGGTCTGTTGCAGCCTCTACCAATTCCGAAACAACCTTGGGATCTTATCACTATGGACTTTGTGGATGGATTGCCACAATCTGGGAAGAACAACTGTCTTTGGGTCATTGTGGACAAACGAACGAGATATGCTCATTTCTTGCCCCTAGCTCATCCATATACAGCATCCAAAGTGGCCCAGCTCTACATGACTCACATCTACAAGATACATGGATTACCTGGGGCAATTGTCTCGGACCGGGACCCGGTTTTCACTAGCCACTTTTGGCAGGAACTGTTCAAGTATGCAGGCACTGAACTTCGACTGAGCACATCAAACCACCCTCAAACAGATGGCCAAACAGAGCGCGTGAATCAGTGCGTTGAAACCTTCTTGCGCTGCTTCACACATGCGTGTCCGAGGCGCTAGAGTTATTGGATACCAATGGCTCAGTTTTGGTACAATTCTTCACATCACTCGGCCATCGGCATGTCACCTTTCAAAGCCATGTTTGGCCACGAGCCCAAGTTTTGGGGCATCTCGGCGCCCACATCATGCTCAGTCCCGTCCCTGTCTGCTTGGTTGGAAGAGCGCGCAGTCATGCAAGACCTGATACAACAACACCTGCATCGAGCCAAGAACTACATGAAGACACATGCTGATCAGAAGCGCTCTTTCCGCGAATTTGAGGTGGGCGATCAGGTTTATCTGAAACTTCAGCCTTATATTCAGACATCAGTTGCTCCTCGGGCAAACCACAAGCTCTCCTTCAAATTCTACGGACCGTTCGCCATCATCCAGAAGATCAACGCGGTGGCCTACAAACTACAGCTGCCACCGCAGGCCACGGTGCACCCAGTATTCCACGTGTCCCAGTTGCGCCGAGCTTTGTCACCTGGTACGACAGTTCAGTCCGAACTTCCTTACAACACTAATGCTTTGGCTGTTCCTGGTGAGATCCTACAGTCTAAATGGGGACGCAAGAATGGAGACATGATCGAGCAAGTCAAGGTCCGATGGACTGGCACCTCCAATTTGGATGACACATGGGAGGATCGGCAAGCTCTACAGGCTCGCTTTCCCCACGCAGCGGCTTGGGGACAAGCCGCCACTCAAGGAGGAGGGGATGTTAGCGACCCTGACGGCGCGGACCCACAGGCCAGCAGGCCACACCAGAAAGAGGCGCGGCCCAGCCGCGCCAGGAAGCCCAACACCAAGTACACGGGCCCAGAGTGGGCCACGGCCAAGCCATGCTCTACTTAACCTGACGGCGACGAGGGAAACGGCATCCAGTGGATTAGGAACGACCTGGCGGCGGCTCCATTTCCCCTTTCGAACCCTAGTTCCTCCATTCGAGCTCCGCTCCTGTAATCGCCTGTAATTGCTACTACTTCAGAGAGCATAATAGATCGATTCCCCTACCATGATCCTATCATGAAAGGCGCCGCAAGGCCCGTTTAGTTAACTCTAGTTAGCTTGATAATTCATTTTTCTAAAAAAACTGTATTAAACTGTTAGACAAATAAGTGGGCTTAAACAGGATTTTCGCCGGGTACCCTAGAGAAAATCTGACTAATTAATTTGCCAAAGAAACACCACCATCGACAAATGATTTTTACTAGTTCCACCAAAATACTACTACTACTACGTGGTTTGTTCTTGTGCTCATTGGCAGTTCGCTTCAGTGCAGTGGCATCCGTCCGGTCGAGTTAGCGAAAAATGTCGGAGCAGCTTCTGCTATGTATCATCTGAATCGCCTCTCCAGTGGCAAGAGCGGCACATGCATGATAGAGCCAGGAGCTTGGCGCGTGCACGAACATGGCGATTCGTCTGAAGTTGCAGTATTTAAATCCTTGTTTCTGCAAAAAGAAATGTAAATGGTAGAATTACATTTCTCATATCGAAGATACACACTGTCATTTTTTGGAACTACTATCGTCATACCTTTGCTCCCGTCCAACAATAAGAATCGTGAAACACTCTATGTTGTGTTTTGTTACTTAGATTACATGGTATGTGCATAATTGCTTTGCGGCAAAAAGTGACATGCCAATGTTTGGTGTTGTGACAAATATTGACTACTACAAGGTATTTTCATAATTGCTTTGGTGGAAAAAGGTGACATGCCGATATTGCTAATCTCACATGAAATTGACAATATTGGACAAGACTTAATATTGTCAATATTTTATTAGCCAAATAATGGTAGCAAATGCAAATCAATCGTGCTCGTAGTTTCTCAGTCCACAAATGAAGTGGAGAGATTCGGTACGTAGTAGCCCTCCTCCAGTGTGACCAGTACTGTGTGGCCTGTTGTCTGGCGGGCGCGTCTTTATCTTGCCCCTAGCGAGATGGCAGAACCAATTGCCCAGAGGAGATTGTAGCGGGTTGGGCGAGTAGAGAGCAATAGATTTGCTTCGCTCGTTTGTTTTTTGTTTACGTTAGTTTTTCTTTATATTTCGAAATATTCTACTCCCTCCGTAAGTAAATATAAGAGTGTTTAGATTACTACTCTAGTGATCAAAGCTCTTATATTTCTTTATAGAGGGAGTACACACATATTTTGTAAATTACTTTACTTAATTTTTGGAAAAGTTCACTCACATTAAAAATGTTCATTAATGAAAAAATTGTTTGTGCAACTTGTAATAAGTGTTCATATCATTTGAAAAGCTGTTCATCACATTTTTATGCATTTCAAAAATATGTTTCTCACATTTAGGAAAATTGCAGTATGTAAATTTTTTTTGCATAACTTTGTAATTTTGGTAGCATTTAAAAGAAAATTTAATAACGTTATAAAAAATTTTACCCTTAAAAAATAATTCGCACATCTAAGAAAAATATTCATGGAATTTATGAAATTATTCAATTTGTGTTGAAAAAAATGTTCACTGTGTATTTTAAAATTTTCAATATGCAATTGGCAAATGTTCAATGTATATTCGAAAAAAAGTTCAACATGTATTTGGAAAATATTCAACGTGTATCTGAAAAATGTTCGACCTGTATATACAAATTGTTTAAGGTACCTTTTGAGAAATGGTCAAAATGCATTCAAATAAATGTTCGGCATGCATTTAAAACTTGTTCATCACGTATCTAAAATATATTCAGTGTGTATACAAAAAATGTTCAATTTGTATTAAAAAAAACTTGACATGTTTTTGCAAAAATGAAGACGAGAAAATTTTAAAAATAAAGGAATAGGAAAAAGTAAAGAAAGAAGAAAATTTATATAGAAAACACATAGAAAACCCAAAAAAAAAGAAGCGAAAGCTTCTAAAACAGATATGAGACCATAAAAAGCTTCTCAAAATTTACCCCACGAAGCAGGACGTGGTGTTTCTGAGCTCAAGCTCAAATGAACTCGGGTGAACAATTAAATCCAAATAATTGGAAGTTTTCAAATAATTCTTTTTTTCAGAGCATTGACACATGTTTAAAGTGCACCCAAAATTTCATCATAGAATGACTTTCGTGCAAGTCATGGCAAAAAAAATTGATGCTCAATATGCGCATTATTGGGCCGGCCTGCTGGTGGGAGGGCCAAAGTTGAGTAGTCCTTCAATCTCAACAACGGGTGGAGTGAAATCCAACAAAAAAAAAATCAGTAACTAAAAGAATAAAAAAAAGCTTCCGCAACCTCAGATTTGGGTTTAGCATTTACCTGTTTCCTTCCATCCAACCCGGGAAGGGATTCCTCCATGTGGCTGATCATCCGAAAAGACCAGCTAAGTACCATTGACTTGGTCATCCTTTACCTGGGCTGGGGGGGGGGGGATATACCTCAGTTGGTAGAGCTCCGCTCTTGCAATTGGGTCGACCCTCTAGTGCTCGTAAAAAAATCCTTCTCCTCCTCGAAAGCTACGAGTGTTTGTTTGTCGTTTAGGCCAGTGAGTTACATTTTTGCTCATTGCAATCACCTCTCTCGGTGGGCAAAGAGATAGCCCTGGTGGTCGGTGTCAAGCCATTATGGCCTCTAACAAGAAAAACTGGGCCATCGCCCTATTTGGAAAAATAGTAATTAGATAAAAAAAATCTGAAAAGACTTTTGAAATAAAGTTCACCTTCATTGCACTTGTAAGTAAAATTCCACAAAAAGAAAAACCATGTTGACTTCTTAAAAAACAAAATTTTGGTCAAAATAGTGTGAACAGTGACCTATAATAGCAAATAAATTTTGTTTTTTTCGCCCTGAAGTCAACGCTGGATTTGTGTTCGCAAAAAACTTATATACAAATGGAAAAGAAAGTCAAAAAATTTCCAAAAAATTCTAATTTTTTTTTCTTTTTACATAATAATAATAGTTATTATTCCTCATATAGGTGTATATACACCCAGGAACCCAATACTAATTCCCGCCATGAGACGGCACTACTTCATTGATCGGCCTCAATTCATGCGTCGGGCTATTTTCTGACCAGAAAGCAGTTGCAGGAAAGAGAGAAAAAGCCCTCGTTCCACGGCTGCCGTCTCCGGCGAGGCGGCGGAAGACATTTGAAGTTAGTTGGAGCGAGCGCAATTTGGACGTAAGAAGCTTGCCGGTGACAAGAACGAGAACGAAGTGGCTGACAGGTTTGCCAGGTACACGAGAGAAAACATGACTAATTTGCAAGATAAGTGAAATCCCACCGTCGGCAGATGGTATTTAAGATAATATGACTACTATCTCCGCCCCGCTTTGTCGGCCCTCTTCGTATTTTGTGCCAAAATTAAGTATATGTACTCCTTTCATCCGTTGAAGAGTGAAATCTCACTGTCGACTAGTACTTCTATCTTCGCAATGCATTTTAAAATAGAAAAAAAAATACTTCTCTATCATCACACGGTATTCAAGACGAATAACATTCTACACATGACCTCCTAAATTTCTATATGCACTTAGGCCAACTCCATCGCGCGACCCTATCCTGTCCGGCCGCGTCCGTTTGGGGTAAAACGGATAAAAAAGGCGGCCCAGCGCGCGACGGCCCGAACCCATCTTGTCCGTTTTGTGTCTGGGCCGACCCATTTCGAGCGCAAACTTGCGTCGGGTTTGGGTCGCGACAGACACCAAACGGACGCGGGCCTCGTCCGCGTCGGGGCCGCGTGGCAGGCGACCACCTACCTCCCACCCGTCCACATCAATGCGCACGAGCGGGCGGCCCCACCTGTCATCCGCACGGCGAACGGTCGCCGTCCTTCTTTAAGTGCGAAGCGTGGACATGTCGTCGTCCACACTGCCCCACGCCACCCCGCGGCCTCCTCGAAACCTGACAGCCCCGAACCCTAGCCCTCCATTGTCCTCGAGCTCGCCGGCCGGCCACCTCGCCATGGGCTTCTGAAACCGCAAGGGGAAGCACGACCGTGAGGCCGGCTCCTCCTCGGAGCGCCGTCGCAGCTCCTTGAAGAAGGAGGAGCCCGCGTCTCCGCCGTGTTCCTCCCGTCGAGCCCCCGCGCCGGCCCCCTTCACCATCAACCCTAGGCCCATCGGCGAGCGCGATCGGTAGTACCTCGCGGTGGACGTATGCCGGAGGTACTGGGAGACGAGGACGCCAGTCCCGTGGAGCGACGTCCACCTCCCCAACGGCTGGCACCTCAGCGCCGACCGGATCCCGATCCCGCCTGTGCCGGCGAGCGGCCGCGCGCGCCGCAATGAGATCGAGCGCCGCCGCCGCCTCCTCCCCGATGACCTGTACCACGACGCCAGGTACGCTCCGGATTCCTCCCTCTGGGACACGTGGCTCCGGGACGAGCACGACACGCGTCGCGCTTCATACTTCGCTGGCACAGTGTCGGGGCCGCGGCGGCCACGTCGAGAGGTGCGTGGGCGTACGCGCGTGCGCGGCCTCACGCCCACGTCATCGCCTTCCCCGTCTCCGTCACCACCTCCACCTCCTCGCATGACAGCGGAGGAGGAGGCCCGGCTCGTGCAACGTGTCATGGACGACTTCATGTACACCCACGACGAGCGCCAATGGGACGGCTTGGAGGAGACGATGGCACTCTCTGCCGCCGGTGACGCCGCCTTCCCCGAGCTGCAAATGGTGGAGGAGAGGAGGGAGGAGCTGATGGCCGCGTTCCACCCAGGCCTGCTGGGCCAGGGGTGGGGCTGGTCCTGCACTGCTCCGGAGATGGCCGCCGCCGTGGGTGTCAACTAGTGCGCCACTCCGCCGCGGTCACTGGAGCGGGAGGCGTCGCCACGGGAGGAGGTCGTGCAGGCACCTCCCGCCGTCCAGCCCGCCCTCGTCTACCACGCACCGCCGACCCACCTCTAGACGCCGCCGGCCTACGTGGACCTCGTCAGCGACGACGACGCCGCCGACGGCCACTGAAGACGGCGACGACATCGACGGGCACGGGCACGAGCGCGCTGGCGGCAGCCTTTTTTTCTTTTTATGTTTAATTATGTCAAGTTGGACGTGAAACTGGGCCGTTTTGTGGCCATGGACCCTAACTTAAGTTTTAAATTTTTTAAACTGCGTTTATTTACCTTTTTAAGTCATTTTGTTTAAGTTTTTATGTTTCTTAACACATCCGACACGGACAAGTTTTGGGGTGCGGTCACGCGGTGGGCGCACGCACGACCCAACGGACAGAGGCGGACACGGGCGAACCCATCAGTGCCCCAAAGGGACAAAATCCGGTCAAAACGGACGTCCGTTTGAGGTCGCGCGGTGGAGTTAGCCTTAGCTCATTGGTGGTCGGGTAATTAAGAATGAGAGAGGTGTCGGAGTAATGGGCCACGGGTAGGCTAACCCGACGCCCATAGCCTTTCGAGACATCGGGGCTGACCACGCCCCTTAGGATGCCAAGGTAAAGAGCCGCCTTCTGGAAGCCGGCTGGAGAAATAGCCGGCTGCCTATAGATGGCCCAGTCCAGAAGGCGAGGTCGAGACAAGCCGACACCTGTCAGGCGGCTTCCAGAGAAGCCGGCTCCGAGGAGTCGGCTCGCGGCCCCTTCGAAACCCGTGCCCGCATCAAGGGGGGCGGGATGGGGGATGGCTACAGTGCAGCCCATCCCCTCCCCTTCCTAAGGGTTGGCGCGGCCATAGTGCGCTGTACCAACAAGGAGCCCTGCCCGGCACGACACTGTTGCCATGCCAGCCCTGACGTCACCACGGGCAAGCGGAGTCCTGCTCCCACGACGGCATGTCTGTATGGCCCAAGGACGACGGGCCCCACCAGTCAGCGAGAGTCCAGAAGACGGTGAAGAGCCCTACCAATCGGACCCGATGGGTGTCGGCCCCTAGGAGTCGGCCTGCTCCTCCCACGGGCCCCATGTGCCATTAACCAGACAAGAAGGGGAGTGGCTACAGTAATCGCCCGCCATGACGGTGGTGCTGTAGCCATGATCCTTCGACCAAGCCTGTGTCATTAGAAGCGCGGCTACAGTGATCAGCAGCCGGCAAGACCCCCAAGCGGCGGGTACGGCCTATCGGCTCCATACCAGACCAGTCGGCGGGGCCCCCCGATCGGCGGGCCCCAGCAGTCAGCGGAGAAGTCGGCGGGCGAAGAGACTGACGGCTGGGCCTGCGCCCAGTCATATTACCCTTGTACCCCTGGGGGTAGGCCTATATAAACCCCCCAGGGCACCCATGCAAAGGGTTCGGACCCATTAGAACTAGACCAGAGATATAGGAAGGAGAAAGCTAGCCTTGCCTTCTCCTACCTCCAGCATACAGCTCGAGGAGCACCCTTGTACTCGCTTTCCCTTAGTGATCATGCGGAGACCCCGCAGAGCAGGACTAGGGGTGTTATCTCCTAGGAGAGCCCCGGACCTGGGTAAAGTACGGCGGCGTTCGTGTCTACGCCTAATCCCGCTTCCGGGCACCGGCGACGTTCTACTCGTTCCCACCATGATAAGCCATCCTTTGGCATATGTCGCACCCAACCCCCGACATTTGGCGCCCACCTTGGGGCCAGGTGCACCGTCGTCCGGAGACCTGTTTTGGACGGGAACCCTTTTTCTCCCTGGCGAGCGCAGCCAGCCCGGCACGCCAGATGGAGCCTGCGCCGGCGAGCTGCTTGGCGCGGAAATCGCCTGGGCGGCCAGTTGCCTCGCCAATCTTGTTGGCGAGGTCCGCCTCTCTGACGAGCCCGCATCCGACGCAGTCACAGGCGGCCCCGAGAGCCTCCTCGCGGGCCTCCTCGACCAACTCAACTTTGCCAGTGAGCCAGCTGTGGACTTGGAGTCCGTAGGCTCCACCGACCCGATGCTGGTCGACTCCGACACCGCGTCGCTCGACGCGTTCCCCACCAACGTGGTGGTCTACGACGAGCCGCTCCCTCGCGCGGAGAGCGGCGGAAGCACCGTCACGGAAGTACTTGTCATCGGTCACGGCGAGCACTCCGACAGAGGTGCTCGCGACCCGCTTGATGCGGCACTACTAGACCTAACCGCGCCCATTCCCGAAGACGCCGACGCCGAGACACTAGAGGCGCGCCGCCTTCAGCTTGTCGGAGGCGCCAAGAAGCTAGCCAGCATGAGACGCCTATCGGAGACCTATCAGCGCGAGATGAACCACGCTGTGGGCGGCACGCCGGCTCCCGCCGGGCCCAGCCGCCTTGGCGTAGTCCAGCAGCGCGGCGTGGCCATCGCCAACCTGTTCGGGGAAGATCGCCCCGTCTACGCCACGCCGGCGGAAAACATCTGAGTTGCCCAAGCGGCAGCAGACGAGCTGGACAATTTCGAGGGCGAGGAGCGTCGCCTGATGGCGGAGCGCGTTTAGCGGCTCCGCGACGCGGCTTCCGAACAGAACGAGGCCGGCTGCCGCACCGACGCGCTGCGTCGGCAGAATGACGACATGCATCCCCGCCGAGACCAAGGCGCGACATCTCGGACGTCGACTGGTGGCGCCCATGGAAGAAAAGACAAGGAGCCGGCTGCTAGCCGCAATCGGACTCGTATCACCATAGAGCGTGACCAAGACGGCCGCCCAAGAGCAGTGGAACGACGGGACAACTGTCCGCCTCCTCCCCCTCCCAGGGAAAGGCGAGTCTCCCCGCCGCCTGTTGACCACCCGACACTCGGCGACCGCCTTGGCCGCCGAGAGGGAGTCGGAGAGAATGATGCCCGCCACCGGATCAACCGTCTCCACCGATCCCTGGCGCTTGAAGAAGAAGATGAGTTGGGTCCGCCGTATTTCGGCCCCCGCATTCGAGACGAGCCTTTCCCCAGAGGGTTCACACTCCCAAGAGACACGCCCAAATACACCGGCTCGGTGAAGCCGGAAGATTGGCTGGTTGACTACTCCACAGCCGTCAGCATAGCAAACGGCAACAAGCGTGTTGCCATGAAGTATATTCCGCTCATGCTCCAGGGCACGGCCCGGACTTGGCTGAACAGCTTGAAGCCCCGCAGCATCAACAGTTGGGTCGACTTCACCGATGTCTTCGTCTGCAACTTCACCAGCACGTACAAGCGGCCTCCCAAACCTCGCCGGCTTTCCTTATGCATGCAAGGCCCCAACGAGTCAACTCGCGACTACCTCACGCGCTGGGCCGAGCTCCATAACTCCTGCGAGGGCGTGCACGAGGTGCAGGCCATCGAATACTTCATTGCCGGGTTTAGAGAGGGCACCCTCCTCAAGCACAAGCTCCTCTGCGATGAGCCAGAGACCCTCGACGAGCTGCTGATCATAGCAGACAAATATGCCTCGGCCGACTCCTCCATGAAGGCGGAGATCCAAGTTAGTGCGACTGGCAAGGTGGCTCCTTGAACCCCGGCTGGAGACGCCAGTCGGCGTCAACAATAGAACGACCACAAGCGCAAGGCCACGCAGCCGGCTTCCACCAGCCGGTAGGTGGCAACAGTCGAAGACCAGCAGCCGGAAGGGCCGCCTCCGCCCAAATGACAGAAGGGCGGCAAGCCCAACTGGTTGTCGGCTTTCTCATATGAGCAGACTTTGGATACTCCCTGCAAATTCCATAGTGGTGCGAAGCCGTCCAACCACACCACTCGGAAGTGCCACTGGCTCACCAGGATCGTCAAGGGAGACGGCCTCATGCCTCCCCCGCCTGCTGGGCAGCCACCTCCTCCCCCGCCCCAGCAGCCGGTGGTCAGACTAGTCGACGCAATACAAGACGAATACCCAGAAGAGCATGGAGCCTATGTCATCTTCACCAGTGTGGCCGATGATCGATGCAGCAGGCGGCTGCAGCAACAAGAAGTAAATGCGGTAGCATCAGAGACCCGAGAGTTCATGCATTGGTTTGAAAAGCCCATCAGCTGGAGCAGAGCTGACCACCCGGAGGTGATGCCTAAGCCCGACTCCTATGCCCTGATTTTGGATGCCACCTTTGCCACGGACAAGCGAGCAGCTCGTTTCTCCCGAGTCCTGATAGACGGCGGCAGCAGCATTAACATCCTATACAAGGATACCATGAAGAAATTAGGAATCAGACAGAGGCAGCTTCAGCCCAGCCGGACAGTGTTCCATGGCATAGTTCCTGGCCTTTCCTGCTCACCAATCGGCAAGATTCTGATAGACGTCCTCTTTGGAGACAAAGATCATTTCCCCCGAGAGTCGGTATGGTTTGAAGTGGTGGACCTTGAGAGCCCATACCATGCGTTACTTGGCCGGCCTGCCCTGGCCAAGTTCATGGCTGTCCCCCACTATGCCTACCTCAACATGAAGATACCGAGTTCCAAGGGGATTTTGACCATAGCTGGTGACTACAAGAAGTCGTCCGCCTGCACAGCAGAGAGCAGTCGATTGGCCGAGTCCCTCGTGATTGCAGCCGAGAAGCGGCTCCTTGACCAGGTTGTGGCGATGGCAAGCAAGCAGCCAGAAATGTCGCCCGATCCCAAGGAGTCAGAAGCTGAGAGCTCGTTCAAGCTGGCCAAAGAAACAAAGAAGATACCCTTGGACTCAGAGCACCTAGAGAGGTACGCTGTCATAGGTACAAACCTCGACAGCAAATAGGAAGGCGAGCTCGTCAATTTCCTCCGTGAGAATCAGGACATCTTCGCATGGTCCCCCAAAGACATGCCAGGTGTCCCGACTGATTTCGCCGAGCACAAATTACATGTCTGGTCTGATGCCAAGCCAGTCAGGCATCCCTTGCACCGCCTGTCAGAAGAAAAGAGAAGAGTCGTCGGAGAAGAAATTGCCCGGCTGCTGGCAGCCAACTTCATCATGAAGGTGTTCTTTCCAGAGTGGTTGGCCAACCCGGTCCTTGTGCTAAAGAAGAACAAGCAGTGGCGTATGTTTATTGATTACACCAGCCTCAACAAAGCATGCCCCAAGGACCCGTTTGCTTTACCAAGAATCGACCAAGTAATAGACTCCACAGCCGGATGCAAGCTGTTGAGTTTTTTGAATGCATATTCAGGATACCACCAGATCAAGTTGAACCCGGCTGACAGACTGAAGACCGCCTTCATCACGCCATTTGGAGCCTTCTGTGACTTGACTATGACGTTCGGCTTGAGGAATGCCGGCGCCACCTTCCAACGTTGCATGCAGAAGTGCCTCCTCAAGCAACTCGGCAGGAACGCCCACGTTTACGTGGACGATGTGGTGGTGAAGACGGAGAAGCGTGGAACGCTGCTAGAAGACATCAAGGAGACCTTTGAGAACTTGCGCCGATTTCAAATCAAGCTCAACCCCGAGAAATGTGTCTTCGGAGTACCAGTCGGCCAGCTTCTTGGCTTCATGGTCTCCGAACGCGGCATAGAATGCAACCCCGTGAAGATCAAGGCCATTGAGAGGATGGAAGTACCCAGCCGACTGTTGGATGTACAGAAGTTCACCGGCTGTTTGGCATCCATTAGCTGATTCATCAGTCGGCTGGGCGAGAAGGCTCTCCCCCTATACCAACTCATGAAGAAGACCACTTTTTTCGAGTGGAACCACAAGGCTGACGAAGCTTTTCTCCAGTTGAAGAAGATGTTGACTACTCCACCTGTCCTGGCGGCTCCGACTCCTAAGGATCCCATGCTCCTATACATCGCCGCCACTAGCCGAGTGGTCAGCATAGTCATCGTGGTAGAGCGCAAGGAGGAAGGCAAAACCCTACCAGTCCAGAGACCGGTATATTATTTGAGTGAAGTACTGTCGACCTCCAAGCAAAACTACCCCCACTACCAGAAGATGTGCTACGGCGTGCACTTTGCCGCCAAACAATTGAAACCATACTTTTAAGAGCATCCAATCACTGTGGTCTACACAGCTCCACTGGCCGAGATCATCGAAAGTCGAGATGCTTCGAGCCGAGTGGCCAAATGGGCCATAGATCTGGCCCCCTACACCATCTACTACCAGCCTCGCACCGCCATCAAGTCACAAGCGCTGGCCGACTTCCTCGTCGACTGGGCCGAGACCCAGTACTTGCCGCCAGCGCCCGACTCCACCCATTTGGCGGATGCATTTTGACGGCTCCAAAATGCGCACCGACTTGGGAGCCGGCATCGTCCTCACCTCTCCCAAAGGCGACAAGCTCAAATATGTGTTGCAAATCCACTTTGCCGCCTCCAACAACGTCGCCGAATACGAGGCACTCATTCACGGGCTCTGGCTTGCCAAAGAGCTCGGCATTCGCCGGATCCTGTGCTATGGGGACTCCGACTTGGTGGCCTAGCAGTCGTCGGGCGACTGGGACGCCAAAGATGCAAACATGGTGAGTTACCACTTCCTCGTACAACAACTCAGTGGATATTTTGAGGGATGCAAGTTTCTCCATGTGCCAAGAAACGACAATGACCAAGCAGATGCCCTGGCACGAATCGGCTCCACCCGTCAAGCAATACCAACCGGTGTCGCCCTTCAGCGCCTTCTCAAACCGTCTGTCAAGCCATCACCAGAGTCAGATTCTATCTTCGTGTCGGCTCCTCCTGAAGCAGTCGGATCCGACTTGAGAGCTCAATCAGCCGGCACGGGAGTTCTGACGGATGACCTGGGGGTCGCAGCAGTCGCACCCGGCCCGGGGACTTCAGAACCCGGCCCGGGGACTGCAGCGACTAGCCCGGGAACTTTAGAACTCGGCCCGAGGACTGCACCAATCGGCCCCGGGACTTCATCGACACAGCAAGCGGCTGCCGACTCCAACCCGCCGCCTCCCGGCCCAGCCGCCCTTGTCAAAGTTGCAGTCCTGACAGTTGCAGAAGTCACAACACCTTCATGGGCCCAGCCCATCCTCAGCTTTTTGGTGAACAAAGAGCTACCAACTAATGAGATCTCGGCCCAGCAAGTGCAACATCGGGCAGCAGCCTACACCATTGTCAACAGAGAGCTCGTGAGGTGCAGTGTCACTGGTGTCTACCAGCGCTGCGTGGAGCCGGAGCAAGGCCAAGCGATTCTCAAAGACATCCATCAAGGCGAGTGTGGCCACCACGCGGCTTCAGGAGCACTCGTCGCCAAAGCCTTCCTCCATGGTTTCTTCTGGCCGACTGCTCTTGAAGACGCCAAAGAATTGGTGCAAAAATGCAAAGGGTGCTAGAAGTTTCGTTCCAAGCCACATCAGCCAGCTTCTGCGCTCAAGACTATTCCCATTGCCTGGCCCTTTGCTGTCTGGGGCCTGGACATGGTGGGACCATTCAAAACAGCGCGAGGCGGCATGACCCATCTGCTTGTCGCGGTGGACAAGTTCACCAAGTGGATAGAGGCCAAACCAATCAAGAAACTGACTCTGGTGACTTTCATCTCCGACATCACCATCAGATACGACATACCGCACAGCATCATCACCGACAACGGCACAAACTTTGCCAAAGGCGCCTTGGCCCGTTTTTGCGCGACGCAGGGCATCAGACTGGACTTAGCATCCGTTGCCCATCCGCAGTCAAACGGACAAGTAGAGCGAGCAAACAGCCTCATCTTGTCCGGCATCAAGCCTCGACTGGTCGAGCCTCTGGAGCGTTCGGCCGGCTGTTGGCTCGACGAGCTGTCGGCCGTCCACTGGAGCCTGCGCACAACTCCAAACAAGTCAACCGGCTTCACGCCCTTCTTCCTCGTCTACGGCGCCGAAGCCGTCATCCCAATGGACATAGAGTTCGACTCCCCTCGAGTCACCATGTACACCGAAGAGGAGGCAGAAGAAGCACGTCAAGACGGTGTCGATCTGCTGGAAGAGGGCCGGCTGTTAGCACTCAGTCGGTCCAGCATCTACCAGCAGAGCCTGTGCTGATATTATAACCGGAAGGTCAAGCCGAGATCTTTCCAAGAGGGAGACCTTGTGCTCCGGTTGATCCAGTGAACAGCCGGTCAGCACAAGCTCTCAGCGCCTTGGGAAGGCCCCTTCGTCATAAGCAAAGTGCTAGGCAATGACTCCTACTACCTGATCGACGCTCAGAAGCCTCGAGCATGCAAGAGGGATGACTCCAGCAAGGAGACGGAACGGTCGTGGAACGCAAACCTCCTCCGAAGATTTTACAGTTAAAACAGTATGTACCACGCTTCCTTTTGTATTAAGTACGAAGACTCCGGGTCCCCCGAGATGAGCTCGGGGACTACCCTCTTTTATCTATATGATAAGAATCATGCCCATAAGTATGTTATTTTTTATGCCGCTTGGCACCGGGTCCGACTAGTCGGCCCGGGGACTTGCCGCCTTGCACTACGAAATGCTTCCTGCAGCCGGACAAGTAATGTGTGGCACCTAAGTCATCTCCTGCCAGAATCCATAGCTCGCAGAGCGACTAGACGGTGGGCAGGAGTAAGGTAGAAAGGGTGCCCATATGAAAAATGGCTAAGGATGCAAGCATGGGCATAGTCTAAGCCGGCTTCCCGCCTCTTACGACCGACTGTTGAGCAGCCAGCTCGCCCTGTTCTACTTAACCTGTCAAAGAACTCTAAACGGCTAAGTACTTGCCTTCCCAAAAGAAGCTAAGTACTTGATCCAGCAACAGTCCGCAGAGCGGCTGGCTGACTGGCAAGACGACAACCAAGGGAAGGCGGCAAAGGAAAAAAGCCAAAGAGCAACAGGCAAGAAGAGATAGAACTCAGAATGTATTTACATAGCAAAGGCCTTTGGCCAATCTTCAAACAGCAGTTCAAGATACACCCCGCGGGTGGAATTGTGCAAAATTAACAAAGTTCATCGAGACCGATAAGCAGGTATAAACAAAGGTAAAGTGGCAGCATAGGAAGCAGCAGGCGGGCTTGGTGGAATGGCGGAATCGCCGGCGCCGGCTGGTGGAGCGGCCGGCTGGGAAGTCTATGCTTGGTCGCCTCCAGTGGTAGCCGGCTCGGTTGGGCGTGGATCATTGTTGGAGGCGCGTTCGAGGTGAGGCTGGCCATCCGCTCCGACCTCCGGCGCCTCCCCTTCGCCTTCCTCCTCTGCCCTGCCTTCTTCCTCGCCACTCGAGTCGATCACCTTCGCTGAATCCTCATCGTCAGCCGGATTCATCCCGAACCATTCCGGCGGCGCCTCGTCACCATTCTCAGCCCGCTCTGGGATGGAGACGCTGGTGTCAGTGTACTCGGCGATCGATGCCACGCGCTTGACGAGGTCATCTTCCACGACCGCCAACTACGCCTGAGCTTCTTGATGGGGAACGTAGTAATTTCAAAAAAATTCCTATGCACACGCAAGATCATGGTGATGCATAGCAACGAGAGGGGAGAGTGTTGTCTACGTACCCTCGTAGACCGACAGCGGAAGCGTTATGACAACGCGGTTGATGTAGTGTACGTCTTCACGGCCCGACCGATCAAGCACCGAAACTACGGCACCTCCGAGTTTTAGGACACGTTCAGCTTGATGACGATCCCCGGACTCCGATCCAGCAAAGTGTCGGGGAAGAGTTCTGTCAGCACGACGGCATGGTGACGATCTTGATGTTCTACCATCGCAGGGCTTCGCCTAAGCACCGCTACAATATTATCGAGGAGTATGGTGGAAGGGGGCACCGCACACGGCTAAGAAAACGATCACGAGGATCAACTTGTGTGTCTAGAGGTGCCCCCCTGCCCCCGTGTATAAACGAGCAAGGGGGGAGGCCGGCCGGCCCTTGGGCGCGCCAAGGAGGAGGAGTCCTCCTCCTAGTAGGAGTAGGACTCCCCTCTTTCCTACTCCTACTAGGAGGGGGAAAGGAAGAGGGAGAGGGAAAAGGAAAGGGGGGCACCGCCCCTCCTCTCCTAGTCCAATTCGGACCAGAGGGGGAGGGGGCGCGTGGCCCACCCTGGCCGCTCCTCTCTCTCTCCACTAGGGTCAATAACCAATAGCGGAACCTGGATGCTCATATTGGCTCCCACATATTCTTCGAAGATCTTTATCGGTCAGACCACATAACAACATACTTTGTTCCCTTTGTCATCGGTATGTTACTTGCCCGAGATTCGATCGTCGGTATCTCAATACCTAGTTCAATCTCGTTACCGGCAAGTCTCTTTACTCGTTTCGTAATACATCATCTCGCAACTAACTCATTAGTTGCAATGCTTGCAAGGCTTATGTGATGTGCATTACCGAGAGGGCCCAGAGATACCTTTCCGACAATCAGAGTGACAAATCCTAATCTCGAAATACGCCAACCCAACATGTACCTTTGGAGACACCTGTAGAGCTCCTTTATAATCACCCAGTTACGTTGTGACGTTTGGTAGCACACAAAGTGTTCCTCCGGTAAACGGGAGTTGCATAATCTCAAAGTCATAGGAACATGTATAAGTCATGAAGAAAGCAATAGCAACAAACTAAATGATCAAGTGCTAACCTAATGGAATGGGTCATGTCAATCACATCATTCTCCTAATGATGTGATCCCATTAATCAAATGAAAACTCATGTCTATGGTTAGGAAACATAACCATCTTCGATTAACGAGCTAGTCAAGTAGAGGCACACTAGTGACGTTTAGTTTGTCTATGTATTCACACAAGTATTATGTTTCCGGATAATACAATTCTAGCATGAATAATAAACTTTTATCATGATATAAGGAAATAAATAATAACTTTATTATTGCCTCTAGGGCATATTTCCTTCAGTCTCCCACTTGCACTAGAGTCAATAATCTAGATTACAGTAATGATTCTAACACCCATGGAGCTTTGGTGTTGATCATGTTTTGCTCGTGGAAGAGGCTTAGTCAACGGGTCTGCTACATTCAGATCCGTATGTATCTTGCAAATCTCTATGTCTCCCACCTGGACTAGATCCCGGATGGAATTGAAGCATCTCTTGATGTGCTTGGTTCTCTTGTGAAATCTGGATTCCTTTGCCAAGGCAATTGCACCAGTATTGTCACAAAAGATTTTCATTGGACCCGATGCACTAGGTATGACACCTAGATCGGATATGAACTCCTTCATCCAGACTCCTTCGTTTGCTGCTTCCGAAGCAGCTATGTACTCCGCTTCACATGTAGATCCCACCACAACGCTTTGTTTAGAACTGCACCAACTGACAGCTCCACCGTTTAATGTAAACATGTATCCGGTTTGCGATTTAGAATCGTCCAGATCAGTGTCAAAGCTTGCATCAACGTAACCATTTACGATGAGCTCTTTGTCACCTCCATATATGAGAAACATATCCTTAGTCCTTTTCAGGTATTTCAGGATGTTCTTGACCGATGTCCAGTGATCCACTCCTGGATTACTTTGGTACCTCCCTGCTAGACTTATAGCAAGACATACATCAGGTCTGGTACACAACATTGTATGCATGATAGAGCCTATGGCTGAAGCATAGGGAACATCTTTCATTTTCTCTCTATCTTCTGCAGTGGTCGGGCATTGAGTCTTACTCAATTTCACACCTTGTAACACAGGCAAGAATCCTTTCTTTGCTTGATCCATTTTGAACTTCTTCAAAACTTTGTCAAGGTATGTGCTTTGTGAAAGTCCAATTAAGCGTCTTGATCTATCTCTATAGATCTTAATGCCCAATATGTAAGCAGCTTCACCGAGGTCTTTCATTGAAAAATTCTTATTCAAGTATCCCTTTATGCTATCCCAAAATTCTATATCATTTCCGATTAGTAATATGTCATCTACATATAATATCAGAAATGCTACAGAGCTCCCACTCACTTTCTTGTAAATACAGGCTTCTCCAAAAGTTTGTACAAAACCAAATGCTTTGATCACATTATCAAAGCGTTTATTCCAACTCCGAGAGGCTTGCACCAGTCCATAAATGGATCGCTGGAGCTTGCACACTTTGTTAGCTCCCTTTGGATCGACAAAACCTTCTCGCTGCATCATATACAACTCTTCTTCCAGAAATCCATTCAGGAATGCAGTTTTGACATCCATCTGCCAAATTTCATAATCATAAAATGCGGCAATTGCTAACATGATTCGGACAGACTTAAGCATCGCTACGGGTGAGAAGTTCTCATCGTAGTCAATCCCTTGAACTTGTCGAAAACCTTTTGCGACAAGTCGAGCTTTGTAGACAGTAACATTACCGTCAGCGTCAGTCTGTTTCTTGAAGATCCATTTATTCTCAATTGCTTGCCGATCTTTGGGCAAGTCAACCAAAGTCCACAATTTGTTCTCATACATGGATCCCATCTCAGATTTCATGGCTTCAAGCCATTTTGCGGAATCTGGGCTCACCATCGCTTCTCCATAGTTCATAGGTTCATCATGATCTAGTAGCATGACTTCCAGAACAGGATTACCATACCACTTTGGTGCGGATCTTACTCTGGTTGATCTACGAGGTTCAGTAGTATCTTGTTCTAAAGTTTCATGATCATCATCATCAGCTTCCTCACTAATTGGTGTAGGTGTCACAGAAACCGGTTTCTGTGATGTACTACTTTCCAATAAGGGAGCAGGTACAGTTACCTCATCAAGTTCTACTTTCCTCCCACTCACTTCTTTCGAGAGAAACTCCTTCTCTAGAAAGTTTCCGAATTTAGCAACAAAAGTCTTGCCTTCGGATCTGTGATAGAAGGTGTATCCAATAGTTTCCTTTGGATATCCTATGAAGACACATTTCTCCGATTTGGGTTCGAGCTTATTAGGTTGAAGCTTTTTCACATAAGCATCGCAGCCCCAAACTTTCAGAAACGACAACTTTGGTTTCTTGCCAAACCACAGTTCATAAGGCGTCGTCTCAACGGATTTTGATGGTGCCCTATTTAACGTGAATGCGGCCGTCTCTAAAGCGTAACCCCAAAATGATAGCGGTAAATCAGTAAGAGACATCATAGATCGCACCATATCTAGTAAAGTACGATTATGACATTCGGACACACCATTACGCTGTGGTGTTCCGGGTGGCGTGAGTTGCGAAACTATTCCGCATTGTTTCAAATGTACACCAAACTCATAACTCAAATATTCTCCTCCATGATCAGATCGTAGGAATTTTATTTTCTTGTTATGATGATTTTCAACTTCACTCTGAAATTCTTTGAACTTTTCAAATGTTTCAGACTTATGTTTCATTAAGTAGATATACCCATATCTGCTTAAGTCATCTGTGAAGGTGAGAAAATAACGATATCCGCCACGAGCCTCAACATTCATCGGACCACATACATCTGTATGTATGATTTCCAACAAATCTGTTGCTCTCTCCATAGTACCGGAGAACGGTGTTTTGGTCATCTTGCCCATAAGGCGTTCGCAAGTACCAAGTGATTCATAATCAAGTGGTTCCAAAAGTCCATCAGTATGGAGTTTCTTCATGCGCTTTACACCGATATGACCTAAATGGCAGTGCCACAAATAAGTTGCACTATCATTATCAACTCTGCATCTTTTGGCTTCAACAATATGAATATGTGTGTCACTACTATCGAGATTTAATAAGAATAGACCACTTTTCAAGGGTGCATGACCATAAAAGATATTACTCATATAAATAGAACAACCATTATTCTCTGATTTAAATGAATAACCGTCTCGCATCAAACAAGATCCAGATATAATGTTCATGCTCAATGCTGGCACCAAATAACAATTATTTAGGTCTAATACTAATCTCGAAGGTAGATGTAGAGGTAGCGTGCCGACCGCGATCACATCGACTTTGGAGCCATTTCCCACGCGCATTGTCACCTCGTCCTTAGCCAATCTTCGCTTAATCCGTAGTCCCTGTTTCGAGTTGCAAATATTAGCAACAGAACCAGTATCAAATACCCAGGTGCTACTGCGAGCATTAGTAAGGTACACATCAATAACATGTATATCATATATACCTTTGTTCACCTTGCCATCCTTCTTATCCGCCAAATACTTGGAGCAGTTCCGCTTCCAGTGACCAGTCTGCTTGCAGTAGAAGCACTCAGTTTCAGGCTTAGGTCCAGATTTGGGTTTCTTCTCCTGAGCAGCAACTTGCTTGCTGTTCTTTTTGAAGTTCCCCTTCTTCTTCCCTTTGCCCTTTTTCTTTGAAACTAGTGGTCTTGTTGACCATCAACACTTGATGCTCCTTCTTGATTTCTACCTCCGCAGCTTTCAGCATTGCAAAGAGCTCGGGAATTGTCTTATTCATCCCTTGCATATTATAGTTCATCACAAAGCTCTTGTAGCTAGGTGGAAGTGATTGGAGAATTCTGTCAATGACGCAATCATCTGGAAGATTAACTCCCAATTGAATCAAGTGATTATTATACCCAGACATTTTGAGTATATGCTCACTGACAGAACTGTTCTCCTCCATCTTGCAGCTATAGAACTTATTGGAGACTTCATATCTCTCAATCCGGGCATTTGCTTGAAATATTAACTTCAACTCCTGGAACATCTCATATGCTCCATGACGTTCAAAACGTCGTTGAAGTCCCGATTCTAAGCCGTAAAGCATGGCACACTGAACTATCGAGTAGTCATTAGCTTTGCTCTGCCAGACGTTCATAACATCTGGTGTTGCTCCAGAAGCAGGCCTGGCACCCAGTGGTGCTTCCAGGACGTAATTCTTCTGTGTAGCAATGAGGATAATCCTCAAGTTACGGACCCAGTCCATGTAATTGCTACCATCATCTTTCAACTTTGCTTTCTCAAGGAACGCATTAAAATTCAACGGAACAACAACACGGGCCATCTATCTACAATCAAACATAAACAAGCAAGATACTATCAGGTACTAAGTTCATGATAAATTTAAGTTCAATTAATCATATTACTAAAGAACTCCCACTTAGATAGACATCCCTCTAATCCTCTAAGTGATCACGTGTTCCAACTCAACTAAACCATGTCCAATCATCACGTGAGATGGAGTAGCTTCATTGGTGAACATCACTATGTTGATCATATCTACTATATGATTCACGCTCGACCTTTCGGTCTCCGTGTTCCGAGGCCATATCTATATATGCTTGGCTCGTCAAGTATAACCTGAGTATTCCGCGTGTGCAACTGTTTTGCACCCGTTGTATTTCAACGTAGAGCCTATCACACCCGATCATCACGTGGTGTCTCAGCACGAAGAACTTTCGCAACGGTGCATACTCAGGGAGAACACTTCTTGATAATTAGCGAGAGATCATCTTAAAATGCTACCGTCAATCAAAGCAAGATAAGATGCATAAAAGATAAACATCGCATGCAATCAATATAAGTGATATGATATGGCCATCATTATCTTGTGCTTGCGATCTCCATCTTCGAAGCACTGTCATGATCACCATCGTCACCGGCCCGACACCTTGATCTCCATCGTAGCATCGTTGTCGTCTCGCCAATCTTATGCTTCTACGACTATCGCTCCCGCTTAGTGATAAAGTAAAGCATTACAGGGCGATTGCATTGCGTACAATAAAGCGACAACCATATGGCTCCTGCCAGTTGCCGATAACTCGGTTACAAAACATGATCATCCCATACAATAAAATTTAGCATCATGTCTTGACCATATCACATCACAATATGCCCTGCAAAAACAAGTTAGACGTCCTCTACTTTGTTGTTGCAAGTTTTACGTGGCTGCTACGGGCTTAAGCAAGAACCAAGCTTACCTACGCATCAAAAACCACAACGATAGTTTGTCAAGTTGGTGATGTTTTAACCTTCTCAAGGACCGGGCGTAGCCACACTCGGTTCAACTAAAGTTGGAGAAACTGACACCCGCCAGCCACCTGTGTGCAAAGCACGTCGATAGAACCAGACTCGCGTAAGCGTACGCGTAATGTCGGTCCGGGCCGCTTCATCCAATAATACCGCCGAACCAAAGTATGACATGCTGGTAAGCAATATGACTTATATCGCCCACAACTCACTTGTGTTCTACTCGTGCACAACATCAACGCATAAAACCTAGGCTCAGATGCCACTGATGGGGAACGTAGTAATTTCAAAAAAATTCCTACGCACACGCAAGATCATGGTGATGCATAGCAACGAGAGGGGAGAGTGTTGTCTACGTACCCTCGTAGACTGACAGCGGAAGCGTTATGACAACGCGGTTGATGTAGTCGTACGTCTTCACGGCCCGACCGATCAAGCACTGAAACTACGACACCTCCGAGTTTTAGCACACGTTCAGCTCGATGATGATCCCCGGACTCCGATCCAGCAAAGTGTCGGGGAAGAGTTCCGTCAGCACGACGGCGTGGTGACGATCTTGATGTTCTACCGCCGCAGGGCTTCGCCTAAGCACCGCTACAATATTATCGAGGAGTATGGTGGAAGGGGGCACCGCACACGGCTAAGAAAACAATCACGAGGATCAACTTGTGTGTCTAGAGGTGCCCCCCTGCCCCCGTATATAAAGGAGCAAGGGGGGAGGCCGGCCGGCCCTTGGGCGCGCCAAGGAGGAGGAGTCCTCCTCCTAGTAGGAGTAGGACTCCCCTCTTTCCTACTCCTACTAGGAGGGGGAAAGGAAGGGGGAGAGGGAGAAGGAAAGGGGGGCGCCGCCCCTCCTCTCCTAGTCAAATTCGGACCAGAGGGGGAGGGGGCGCGCAGCCCACCCTGGCCGCTCCTCTCTCTCTCCACTAGGGCCCATAAGGCCCATTACTTCTCCCGGGGGGTTCCGGTAACCCTCCGGCACTCCGTTTTTCTCCAAAATCACCCAGAACACTTCCGGTGTCCGAATATAGCCGTCCAATATATCAATCTTTATGTCTTGACTATTTCGAGACTCCTTGTCATGTCCGTGATCACATCCGGGACTATGAACAAACTTCGGTACATCAAAATATATAAACTCATAATGAAACTGTCATCGTAACGTTAAGCGTGCCGACCCTACGGGTTCGAGAACAATGTAGACATGACCGAGACATGTTTCCGGTCAATAACCAATAGCAGAACCTGGATGCTCATATTGGCTCCCACATATTCTTCGAAGATCTTTATCGGTCAGACCGCATAACAACATACTTTGTTCCCTTTGTCATCGGTATGTTACTTGCCCGAGATTCGATCGTCGGTATCTCAATACCTAGTTCAATCTCGTTACCGGCAAGTCTCTTTACTCGTTTCGTAATACATCATCTCGCAACTAACTCATTAGTTGCAATGCTTGCAAGGCTTATGTGATGTGCATTACCGAGAGGGCCCAGAGATACCTCTCCGACAATCGGATGACAAATCCTAATCCCGAAATACGCCAACCCAACATGTACCTTTGGAGACACCTGTAGAGCTCCTTTATAATCACCCATTTACGTTGTGACGTTTGGTAGCACACAAAGTGTTCCTCCGGCAAACGGGAGTTGCATAATCTCATAGTCATAGGAACATGTATAAGTCATGAAGAAAGCAATAGCAACATACTAAACGATCGGGTGCTAAGCTAATGGAATGGGTCATGTCAATCACATCATTCTCCTAATGATGTGATCCCGTTAATCAAATGACAACACATGTCTATGGTTAGGAAACATAACCATCTTCGATTAACGAGCTAGTCAAGTAGAGGCACACTAGTGACGTTTAGTTTGTCTAGTATTCACACAAGTATTATGTTTCCGGATAATACAATTCTAGCATGAGTAATAAACTTTTATCATGATATAAGGAAATAAATAATAACTTTATTATTGCCTCTAGGGCATATTTCCTTCACTTCTAGCCGGAACGTGGCTAGCTGGGCTAGACTCAGCCCAGGATACCACGCCTTGACGAACTCTAAGGCCCGGCGCGCTCCAGCCCGGGCCGAAGAGCCTTTCCAAGCTTCAAGGCGGCCAGCCGCTACCTCCAGCCAGTCGGCAGTCCGACTTGGGGTGCGCGGTGCCTGCATGTCCGGCCACAGGGCGGCGATCGCCTGGGCGCCGACATGTTGAAGCCGGCGCAGCATCCAGTGGGCCGGCCGAAGACGAGCCTCAATGCTCAGGATCTGCTCGTTAAGGGTTCGGGGGGAGTCAGCGGCGCTCGTCGCGCCATCTGCCCTCCGCCCTTCACGATCAGCCTCGATGGCCTGGTTGGCAGCGTCCGAGTGGCCAGGGAAGAAGTCTGCCAGGACAGGAAGGCAAAGAGCCAAATTAGAGATTAGAAGCCGGCTCGACCAACAGCCTGTAGCTCAAAGAAGAAAAGTGAGGAGAGGCTCACCGTCGACGAGATCCTCGATCTCATGGAAGCCGGAGGACAACATCGCCTCCTTGTCGGTCCAGGAGGAGGGCTCGGACGCGAATTCAGCAAGGAGGGTGGTCTCCTTGTCCTCCGCCTCTTTCTGGGCCTTCTTGAGCAGCTTCTTCTGCTCCGCCAGCTGCGTGGCCAGCCGGTTGCGCTCCTCAGCCAGCTGGCCGCACTCCTCCTCCTTGGTGCGCAGGGCAGTGTTGGCCTCACCCAGCTGCTGCTGCTGCAGGGCGGCGTTGGCCTCTGCAAAAGAAAGAAGAGAACAAGGTGTTAGTTACCAACAAGAAAGGAAAGTCGCCGAGGAGATCCAGCCCGGCTGCTCAGCAGTCGGCCCGAATCGCGAGGACTACAGCCCGCGGGCGCGCCAGCGCGCCCCCGCAGAGAAGGAAGAGGACTCACTCCGGCTTTCCGACAAGTCGGAGGTCCACTTGGCCAGCTCCTCGATGTTGGCGTTGAAGGTGGTCACGCAAAGATTGTGGTAGTCCTGTGACAAAATTTCAAACAAGTATTAGTACTTGGAACTCGCCAATCAGAGTTTCGAGCCGCCTGCTCAGCAGCCGGCCCAAAACTCGGGGACTACACCCAGTGGGTGCGCTGGTGCGCCCCCACCAAGAAGGACGAGAAACAGAGACAAAGAAGAAGGGAACGTATCTGGATGGCTTCTCGCGATGCCAGATACGCCTTGGTCCAGTTCTTGATGGCATCGCCCTTGGCTCGTAGCTTGGCTTGGACGTCCAGAAGCGCCCGGTTCAATGGGCCTGTCCCGCCTCCCCGCACCCACCCTGTGGGCGCGGCGCTCGTCGCTTCGGTGTCTGGGATCGTGGAGCTCGCGGCGCCGGTCTCCAGAGGGAGCGGCGCCGAAGCCGCCTTCGTGAGACGACAACGCGTTGGCGTGCCGACCTGGAGAACTAGGCCCGCCACCACCTCGTCTTCGGTTGGCGGCACCGGTGGGTCCGCCGGCTGCTCGCCTTGCGCGCTCCCAGATGACGGCGGTGGCGGCACGATCACGTCCAGCATGGCGGTGTCGTCGCCATCCTTCTCCATGACCGGCTTCTCGCCGCCGGCCTCCCTAGTCTGCGCCGTCAACTCCGGGGGTGGCGGTGCGGAGTTCAGAGGAATAAAAAAAACCGCCGACTGGCGGTGCGCGGCTTCTTCAGCTCGCTTCTTCACCGCGTCGGTGGCCTCGGCCTCCGCCAGTCTCTTCTTGGCGGCGGCCTCCGCCTTCTCAGCCTCCGCCTTCTTCAGGCGGGCGGCTTCCTGCTCTTCACGCACCTCTCGTGTGTTCCGCTCTGTCGCCTCCCGGAGGTCAGCGGCACGGTCAATCCGCCGAGTGGTGGCGGAAGTCTCCGCCGACCCTACGATGGAGGCGGCAGCGACCTTGTCAAGAGAGAGGGGAGCCCTGGACCCAAGGGCGACAAGCAAGCAAACTCAGACAAGATCAACGAAAGAAAAAATGAAAGCGCAAGAAAGGTAGCACTTACGCGGAGACCAGCAGCGGCTTCTTCACTTCCTTGCGGAAGCGGTGGGCCTTTGCGGCCGCCTCGTCCCGCTTGGTCGCTGCGGCCGAGCCCTTGGGCTTCTTCGGCCGGCTGCCGAACAGGCTCGGCGCGGCCCTGTGCTTCTTCGCGCCGCCTTGGGTGTCCGGCGCGACAGAAGAGCTCGCGCCGGGCTGGCCGGCTCCTGGCTGGTGGCGTGGGGCGACCTCCTCCGCGTCATCGTCAGGCCAGTCCTCGAAACTAGCCCTGAGCCTCGGGCCACCCACTTCGCCGCTTCCTCCCTCGGCGTCGTCCTCCAAGGCCACCGCCCCCAAGTCGGGGTCATCGACGTTGCTCTCCGCCCGGTCGAGGAGGAATTCGCGGGCCGGCCCCACGGTGCCGGCTTTCGGATGGAGGAGGGGGTTCTGACCAAAGCCGATTGGTCAGATTGGACAAGACGGACTCGGCGGCAAAGGAGTCAAAGAAAAAGGAAAAGAAACAACTCACCATGGGCGGAGGGTTGGCGCATGAATACGGCTCCTTGCCGAACTGCCACTCTCCCGTGAGCTCGCAGTTCGCAAGGTAGTTCACCATGTGGGCTACCTCTGCGTGAGGCATCTCCTTGGTACACAGACGACTCGGGTCCCGATGCCCGCTCATCTGGCAAATCATGTGGGGGCGACTTTGGAGTGGGTGCACTCGGCGCGCCACGAAGGCGGCCAGCAAATCCGGCCTGGTCAGGCCCTCCGACTGCGTCAACACTCGGAGTCGTGCGATGGCGCCGGCTCCTGCGAGCGTCAGCATCCTGGCCCGATACGACCAGTTGGGCTGCCTCCCAGCCGGCGGGCCGGTTCAGTAGGCCGGCAGATTGACCCAGTCTCCCTCCGCGAAGACGCTCTTCACGTAGAAGTACGACCGCTGCCACATCTTCACCGACTTTATCAGCCGGATGGGGGGAAACGGGTTGTCGGCCCCGACCTCCGCACGGCGATGAACGTGCCGCACTGAGCCGGCACGCATGCGGTTTGGGTGCCGAGCTTGGAGTAGAAGAACTCCCCCCAGAGCTCGATGGTGGGAAGAACGCGGAGGAAGCCTTCGCACAAGGCGACGAAGGCGGACAACAGCACCACCGTGTTGGGGGTGAGGTGGTGCGGCTGGAGACCGTAGAATTCGAGAAAGGCGCGGAAGAAGCTGCTCGCCGAAAGGCCAAGGCCGCGTAGGCAGTGCGAGCGGAAGATGACCCGCTCGCCCTCCTCCGGCGCCGGCGAGATTTCCTTCTTCGGTGTGAGGCGAACCCTCACGAAGTCCTTGCCAGGCAGCCGTTGTGTCATGCGGAGGAAATCTATGTGATCATCGTGGACCTCCGAACCGTCCCAGGTGCCGAGTGCACCGCGGGGGGCGTGGCGGAGAAAGAAGAGCTCATCGGGAACGGATCACCGCGGCGCTCAGCGTAGCTTGGGGCGCGGCGGCGAGAGGAAGAAGAGAAGGAAGCAGTGAGGAGGAGCGCGCGTGCTCTGCCGCTCTCCCTCCCCCTACTTATAGACCAGTGGGTTGCGAAGCCGAGGGGGCGGGTGTGGGATTTACTACGCCCACTACCCCACGCCCCCCACGTTTGTCGCGCAAAATTATTGCGCGCAGTAACGCCGCGAGAATCTCAACCGTCCACCCTGACCGCAGCGGATCCGCTCGCGTGCCGAAGCGTGGTAGTGGTCGGCCCCGCCTGTAGGCGTGTCCCGTCGCGCGCGTGGGTGGGCAGACTGGCCCGACCGCTCGACGCCACGTGACAGGCCCGAAACGGGCGGCGGCCTGGAAGCTAGCACGCCACTTGGATCCCGCTGAGGCGTTTGAAAATTTTGGACAAGCCAGATTGGGCGAGTCCGACTCCCGCCAGTCGGCCCGGCAGAAGTCGAACGAAGCTTCGCCTCAAGCACTCGGAGAAAGGAAACTGCTGAGGCTCCTCGACCAGTCGCCCGCGGCGCCTCACCAGTTTCGGGGACTACTGTCAGAGTAATGGGCCACGGGTAGGATAACCCGACGCCCATAGCCTTTCGAGACATCGGGGCTGACCATGCCCCTCAGGATGCCAAGGTAAAGAGCCGCCTTCTGGAAGCCGGCTGGAGAAATAGGCGGCTGCCCGTAGACGGCCGAGTCCAGAAGGCGAGGTCGAGACAAGCCGGCTCCTGCCAGGCGGCTTCCAGAGAAGCCGGCTCCGAGGAGTCGGCCCGCGGCCCCTTCGAAGCCCGTGCCCGCATCAAGGGGGATGGGACGGGGGATGGCTACAGTGCAGCCCATCCCCTCCCCTTCCTAAGGGCTGGCGCGGCCACCGTGCGCTGTACCAACGAGGAGCCCTGCCCGGCGTGGCACTGTTGCCATGCTAGCCCTGACGTCACCACGGGCAGGCGGAGTCCTCCCACGACGGCCTGTCTGTATGGCCCAAGGACGACGGGCCCCACCAGTCAGCGAGAGTCCAGAAGACGGCGAAGAGCCCTACCAACCGGACCCGATGGGAGTCGGCCCTTAGGAGTCGGCCTGCTCCTCCCACGGGCCCCACGCGCCATTAATCAGACAAGACGGGGAGTGGCTACAGTAATCGCCCGCCATGACGGCGGTGCTGTAGCCATGATCCTTCGACCAAGCCTGCGTCATTAGAAGCGCGACTACAGTGATCAGCAGCCGGCAAGACCCCCAAGCGGCGGGTACGGCCTGTCGGCTCCGTACCAGACCAGTCGGCGGGCCCCCCCCGATCGACGGGCCCCAGCAGCCGGCGGAGAAGTCGGCGGCCGAAGAGACTGACGGCTGGGCCTGCGCCCAGTCATATTACCCTTGTACCCCTGGGGGTAGGCCTATATAAACCCCTCAGAGCACCCATGCAAAGGGTTCGGACCCATTAGAACTAGACCAGAGATATAGGAAGGAGAAAGCTAGCCTTGCCTTCTCCTACCTCCAGCATACAGCTCGAGGAGCACCCTTGTACTCGCTTTGCCTTAGTGATCATGCGGAGACCGCGTAGAGCAGGACTAGGGGTGTTATCTCCTAGGAGAGCCCCGAACCTGGGTAAAGTACGCCGGCGTTCGTGTCTACGCCTAATCCCGCTTCCGGGCACCGGTGACGTTCTACTCACTCCCACCATGATAAGCCATCCTTTGGCGTATGTCGCACCCAACCCCCGACAAGAGGTGATGGCTCGCACATTTCCAATTCATCTTTTTACTCCATTCCATACTTTATTCTAAAAAAATTATATGTACATTTTTCATTAGACGAAGAGAGTACTAGTTGTTTTGCGTGATGGCATCCGTCTGGCGAGTTAGCAAAAATGGCGGCGCAGCTTGTATCATCCGAATTACCTCTCCGGTGGCAAGAGCGGCACATGCGTGCACCGAGGCAGGAGCCTAGCACTTGCACGAACATGTCGAACGGCCCGCCTTCGCGCACAGTCCAAAGGCCATCATCCATCATCACTCATCGCTCATCAGTAGCTCGCCTCCAAGTTGGCGCCACCTTAGTCACTGTAGCCAACCTCCTCTTCCCCGCGGAAAAGACGGGGCGTCAAGCCGTCAACCACCACCACACTACACCGGCTTCATCAAATTGCACCTGGGAAAGAGACGGACTGGGCCACCACCGCGGCGGCACTGCCTAGTGCTGCTGAGGATTTGATCAGGCAGGGATAACCCCATCCCCTTTCAAATCCTGCATTAAAGTGGAAGATCGAAATGACTAAAATACTGCTTGCACCGGTCCGCAACAAAGGAATCGCACCAAATTTGCTTGTTATCCTTTTCTTTTCACCTTTCTGTCCCGAGGATATCTTGTTCCAGTTCCATCTGCTTGCCAATGCTAGCTACTACTTGCTGCTTCCGGATCAGAGCGAATGTCCAGTTGGAGGCGACGCCATGATGGATGTGCTTGACTGACATATACTACGAGGAGCTACGAGGACCTCGGGCATGCGTGAGAGCTAATCAACTCTCGCTTAAAATATTACCCAGTGCCTGTGGTGCACTGCCACTGTTGTTCACGATAACTCCAACGATTAGTCCAGCACAAACTAATATAGCATTGCTTATCATGTTAGTAGTAGTGGTGGTGCATTAAGCACGGCAAACTAATATAGCATTGCGTACCATGTTAAGACGTCCGGTTGTTTCCTAGCTAATCTTCCAGCGCACTAATTGCGCCGCTCCAAAAAGATCCAAGAGTGCTCCAGCCGTGGCGCTGCCACTGGTGTTCATGATAACGCCAACAATCAATCGAACCCAACCCGAACAGCATTGCTCATTTGTACACTACACGTAGTGCGATGGAGCAAGAAGCACAGCTAGCCTAGCCAGACGAAGACGGGCGTCCTGATCCTGATCCTGCATCGCACTAATTTTAGTCGCCTAATCAATCCTGCATCGCACTAATTGCGCCGCTCGAAAGAGATCCAGAGGGGACGGTTGAAGGAAGAAACGGTGAGGTGTTGCTCGGAGACGCAACCTTTTCGCAAAGCGCGGCTCCATTAGTCATTAGATACACGCACACTTACGGGAGCTGCCCCAAAAGCGCAGATTACTATACGCAAACGCGATCAGGATGGTGACAAGCAGATAGATCCTGGGACTTAAATTAAAGGCGATCAGTGCTGTTAAACTACGTACACATCGAGATGCCATTAGCCCGGGCACCACTGAGCTGCCACCGCGTACGCAGTGACGGTGCTACAATACTCTTGGCGATAGATAGTTTAATGTACAGCCTACACCGCTGTCCTTCCCTTTGGGGGCTTGAACGGAAAATTTAAGGTAGAAAAGTGGCCGGAGAGACGACGCGACCCCACGCCGGCCGGCCCGCGAAAGAACGGCTCCCGTGGTGCCATGGCAGAGCCGGCCCTGCCTTTCCGGCCGGCGATGACGCGCCTCGCCGGGGACAGGTACGGCAGCCACATTGGTCATTTGGCTCTCTTGTTAAACCGGGACGTACGGGCTTTCTTGCGGTGAAGGTAGCAGTAAGCGGCTTACAGGTGGGGCCTGCTTGTCATGCTTCCGTGAGTTGGCGTGCGAGTGCGAGCGCGTTGTCTTGTGGCTCACGAGTCACACCGGCGGCGGGTCGCCTCCGTTGACAACGTCGACCGGCTTGGCGACGGCGGCGGCGGGGAGGAGGAGCGTGCGGCAGAGCGGGCAGCTGGGCTGGGAGCGGAGCCAGGCGTCGACGCACTCCGGGTGGAAGCAGTGGCCGCAGGGAGGGAGCGCCTTCACCTTGTCCCCGGCCACCAGCGCGCTGATGCAGATCGAGCACTCCACAGCCGCCGCCTGCTCCTCGTCTCCGCCGTCGCCCTTGTGCCGGGAAGGGGAGCGCGCCGGCGAGGAGGCGGGCGGGCTGTAGAGCGTGACTGGCAGCCCATTGATGGCGTCGGCGTCGAGGCCGGGCACGGGCGACGCCGCGGCGGACGAGGACGAGGCCTCGCGGTCGGCGTCGCGGCGGGCGCGGCGGCGGCCGCACGCCCAGCGGAGGTAGAGGCAGACGGCGACGAAGGCGACGAGGAGGGCGAGCAGGCCGGCCAGCAGCGGCACCGCGCGGCCGCGCAGCGCGAAGTTGCTGTCGTCGACGTCGCCGTACCGCACCCTCTCCACCTGGTTCGTCGTCCCCGCGGCGCCCTCCTGCGCGGCCATCGGTTCTCTCCTTCTTCTCCCCGCGAACTCTGCAGGCACGCACGCACGCAAGCCTCGACGTGCACGAGCTTGGACTTCTTGGACTTATCAGCTAGTAGCAGCTAGCCCACCCTCTCACGCCATGTGCGGGGTGCGGACTTGTGGAGCTCTGGTGGTCAAAGGCAGCGCATGGGAGACCGAGCGCGCTGCCGGCCGGCCGGCTTGTGGTGCAGGCGATCGGTGGAAGGAGCGGGCGAGCGAGGAAATATCGTGGCAAGTGGCGGTGTGGCTCGGCCTGGCGAGAGAGCGATCGACCGGAGAGTGAGCGAGCTGCTGGACGGGGAGCGTGGTTTTAAAATTCAAAGTCCTCGGCCGTCCCTTTTAAGCTTGGAAAAATGGCTCCGGCCGGTGGGGCACAGGCGGAACGGAAGCTAGCCGCGAGGCCCGAGCTGATGGGCAACTGCCAACTTGGGCGTGACTGGATCGAGCCGGCACGCACGGCGGCATGCCGCACTGTGCTGTCGCCGTGGACTCGGCGATGCGATATTCTTCTTCTTAATTTGCAGGGAGGTGTAATATTCTCCGGTTCGGATCGCTGGTCACGATCCACAGGGGATGGACGACTTGTAGCAAGCGAGCTGCGCGCATGCATCAGACCAATGGTTTTGCACTGCACCTACGGGGATCTTTGACTGGCGATTGTTTATTTTTCTTGGCGGATTTGTGGCTGGAACTTGTGACAGTTACATCGCCAAGGGTGAATTGGCCGTCGTACTCCTGCCGGCTAGACGGCTAGTGGCCATCTGCTTCGAGGGTTCGTCGGCGAGCTGCCCCCGCCCAGGTGACTCGCGAGAATCTACAAGACTACAACCTTTCCTTTGCCGCTTATCCATGCTCCTCTCTTCGTGGTCTCGACGCGCTCCTAGGGTTTCTCCACTCTCACATTGATCTTCCTTTTCTCTTGCCTGAGTTATTTTCATAAATTAAATTTGTGTAAATGCAGGAAACGTGTGTTATAACCCATGTGTGTCCGATCAAAACTTCTATCCGGACTATTGTCAAAAAGAGTTCACCTCGTGTTTCTTGACAACGGAACGAGAGTCACGGCACACGATGGTTGTCATTGTTGGATCCATCCAATGAAAGACCACATTGAGGCATTCGTCTCTGGCTCAGCGCACACAAAAAACAACACTACCTAGCAATGAAGACCAGACCATCCCCACCAATTACCCAAGCGTTTGAGTTCTCTTATACCGCCAGAGTAGGCTATCGGTTTGCGGTCGTCCGTGGGTAGTCGGTCATGTAATTCAAAATTCTTCTCAATTATTGGGATGAGGCAAAGCTTTTGCCTGACATGATCCGAATTAGTAAGAAATAGGATGCAACAGACAGTTGCAGATCGTCAGGAGAAGACGATGCCTGGGGAAATTCTCCTCCTCTTCGTAAAATTAAAATTTTCTTTCACTTTGTAAAAAACTAATACTAGTAGCCTTTTTTGAGCAAGTACCGGCTAGTCATGGTTTCCTTTCTTTTCACGAATACGCAAAGCTTGCGTGTCATTCCATTGATAGAAGAAGATCAAAACGAGTACTAGATGTGATACAACACATGACACGAACGAAGAGGCCTGAACATGATGATCAGAGCATAGAAACAAGTCATGGTTTCTGTTAAACGTTCGGCTGGCTTCGAGAGGACAGTGTCTTTGGCGCAACTTTTGGCAGGACCCTTCGTGCACGGTGCGGCGATGTGTCATCGCGCACCGGCACGGCCCGATCGACCGATCATAGCACCGGGCACGGCAAACTTTACCCTGGCGTGGAGCGACTGCTAAATCTGTTGGCACCTCTCCGCGTCTCAGCACTATGCTATGCATGCATGCCCGCCAAACGAAACACGGAAAACGAACACACGGTGCAACGTTACGTGCAATCCACCGTGTCCTTGCCATATCGAGACAACAAAGCCGGGTCACGGCCAGGGCAGGTGGCTTTGAGCTCGAGATAAGCCCGGGATAACAAAGAGCACCCTTGCATGGACCCCGGTCGGCCGGCCGACTTTGGGGCGGTAGTGCTCGATCATGCATATCACTAGCTGTCTAGCTGTGCATATCATCGCCTTTTTTGCCAATCCGATCGCGTGCTTGCTAATAAATTATTGACGCACAACAGAGACCCGACCCGGCGATTTCTAGCTTACATAGCTAGCTGAAAAGGGCAAGGATTAAAAGCCAGAAACCGTGTGTCTCACTCCGATCTCACCGCTCGAGCCACCATCATAATATGTATCTTCATTATCATCGTCCCGAAAATATCCTAGGATAAAGGCGGAGACGTACGCCGGGTAACCACGCAGCCGTTGCCTGTGCGCTCCGCCGTCAGCACTGGGTAGGAGGAGTAGCTTTTGCTTTGGACGAGCAGCGATCGAGGTGCAGTGCATGCGAGTGCTGGGCAACTGCTCGTTGAGCTATATTGTCGTCGGCGTTTAGCGCAGCGCCGGGCAGTCGGCCGTCGTGCGCGGGAAAGGCGCATGCGGGCCTGCCCTCTGCCCAGGTTGCATTGTGCGACCTAGCTGTGGGCGCGAAAGCAGCTCCGAGCTCGCGGTCCAGCACAGCAAAAGCGACCAAATCTTAGCGAGCATCGCACTAATATGTGTACTATCAGCATATGCTAGGCCAGGCTTACGGTTCCTTTACGTGCAGTTTCCATCATGGCCGCAACCAATCTACTTGCTCCGTTCGTACGTGCAAGTCGGCCAAATTATCCATCCTCGACCCTATGCTTCACTTCTCCTCCACTAGCTTCACGGCCAATCGCGCGCCCACATTGACACTCAGGCTGGACACAGGACATGCATGCATGCGTACGCGCCGTAGTACAAGGTTGTCGTCGGCGCGATGCGAATGCGATGCGATTGGACGGGTCGTTGCGTTGGTTGGCTGGCTGCCTTGTGGGACGGACGACGATGAGATGCGGGAGTCGGTGGTCTGTTGGTGCAGAGGATGAGGAGATACTGCAGCCTGCGGGTGGGCTACTTGCGGCTGGTGAGTGCATGTCTGATGCGAAAGTGGCAGCAAGTTCGTGTGACCACTGTGTGTAATGGGATGCATCGATGGGTTGATCAGAGCAACTTGATCTGACGAACTATATATTGCCTGTAGACCATGAGTGGTGATGGTGGACGAGCGGAACGGTTTACCTAGCGCTGCCCACTAGTGACTAGTCCAGGGCATGATTGTTCAGGGAAAAGACCGAAAGTGGTGGTGAAAACGTACCTGTCGAACTGAATCTTCTTGGCATCATTTGATACTTGATAGTGCCACACAGTGTTATAGAGCAATAGCCCAAGTCGACGGAAATGACAGTCCAACTTAAGCCGGGGTTAAAAAAATTAGAAGTGGTAACGGCATCCAATCTCCCGAGTGTCCAGACTGTTTTGACTTTTGGAGCAGGAATTTATCCCCATGAATAAAATCAGTAAATCTTATTCTACCCCTAAAAAAACTTATTCTATACTAGATTTCTTCGCTGTATTCTATTTCTGGTTTCTTTTGATGCAAATCTAGTTATCAAATTGGAATCAAGAAGCAGACATCAGTAGCTAGCAACTAGCAAATGGTTTACCCACTAATATAAGCAATCACAATCTCTCCTTGAAAACAGTGCTCAATGTAATCTTTCGTTGAGGTAAGCAACACGATCGTTCCAACTGCGGTCTTCAATCTGCCCAGGAATGAGTAGACTTCACTGCATTTGGAATACCTGACTACATTTTGTTACGGTTATCTTTTTTTCTTTTCCAAAAGGTAGTCAGGGAAGTGCACCACAACAAACATGGTAATGATCGCGCAAGTGTGTCCACCCCCACTGGTTTGACGGGGAATGCCTCAAAAGTGCCTTGGAGGTATCAAAAAGTGCTATAAATCACATCAATGTCTAATGAAATAGGGTTTTCACTCCTTGTGGATTTTGCCCACCATCCTTTCAGCAGAGAAACAACATATGTTAACACGCAACAACATAATGTCTTTTGGACGCGAATATCTGGTGAACGATCGTTGGTAGAGAAATTCCACCGAAAGACCGAGTTGCCATGCCAAAACAACTTTAAATGCCATGCGGCATTTCTTCCGGGACTAGCGATGGATGGAAGGTAAAATTGCCATGTGTAAGAGAGAATTGCCGGCGAACGCAGTGTACTTTTTTTAAAATGCCATCCATTTGATTTCGATCACACGGCTGTAGGGACATTTGCTGGGAGCTCCTTCCCAGCGAACGCTCGCCCATTAGTATTTCCGTACTTTTATCACATTTAGTTTTTACGTTTTTTTATAAATTTTCTTGCTTAACAGAACTGTCCAGAATTTCAGTAGATTGAGTAAAAAAAAAGAGTACACTTAGGTGTGAAGGATGGGAGTAAAAACACATAACCAGAATATGTAGACCTAGTGCGTGGGGAGAGTTGCACATGAAGATATCCAAAATAGCACTTTCTCCATTTTAAATTACCCGTCATGGTTTTAGTTCAAATTACGGAGGGAGTAGGTGTGAAGGGAGATATTTTTTTATAAAGAAATAATGTGTATGATATGCATGTACGGTATGTGCAGATGTGTAATTAAGAATAAAAAACTAATGACTATAGAATACTAATCATTTACTAGGTGCCCCGTGGATGGCCGTGGGCACAAAATGAATCCCATGCATGCATAAGAAGTCTTAAATACTTGTAAAATGTGGCTTATTGTTAGCATTTTTTCCTGATCCTTGGCGCTTCATATGAAGAGCCAACCTCATCGATGTGAAAGTATTTTGCTGTCTATAAAAGAAGAAGAATTCAGTTAAAAGCTTGGAATCGATACAAGTAACCACCACAATTAATTTGGAACTGGATTAACCACAACATGAACATCTGCAAATTTGCAACTATGTATTACAAAAAAAGTGACATGTACTTGATGACAGCAAACATATAGATTATATGGAAGTATTATAACAAAATCAAGCGAAACAAATTTTGACAGTAAAATTAACTGAAACGTGTTTCAACTGGATTGAATATTACTTTTGCACAGAGCATCTCAAAAAAATCAGTGGAAAAGAAGTATCACCCATTATAGGGTCTCACAAACAAACGATTAATGGATCACCTTTGCCACATCAGACATGAGCACTGTCTGTGCCCATCAACTTTAATCTTATTTCAACTACTTGCGAGACATTCCCTCTGCAGGATAGATGCAAACAGAACTTAAGTTTTAGTTATGAAACAAATAGCATATCAAAATATTGTAACATGCAAATATTGAACCACAATACTGACATGAAACAATCTTTAAAACTCAAAGCACTGAACTCAGTTTCTTCCATCGGTTCTTCTTGGATAACACAAGAAGGCATATCTATTGATATATGTTGTTGCCACATTCAGTTTGGAATAAATAAGTGTAAGAAAAGGACCAGAGAAAGAACAGTGTATTTTGTGCATGAAGTAAATAAAGAAAACAAATAATGCATTGGTAAAAGGTCACAACATAGCAATAGTAATTTAGTGTGCCTTCTCTAAATGGACGATGCAACATACAAGAAAAATATAGTATCACAATTTCTTGGTAGAAGTAGAACTATGGTCACGGGTTAATTCTGATCAGCGGCGGAGCCAGCTCAAGTTTAGCCTGGGCAAGATCGAAGTGCTGCCATGTTAATAAACTTTTTGCCAAGCAAACTCTTCAGTAAACTAATTCTCTCTACTACAATTCCTTGGACATGCAGCGTGGGATCCCGGGCAGCCGCCCCAGCTCGCCGGGTACGGTGCTGGCTCCACCACCAGAATACGCCTTGCATATCTGAAAGAGTATCTTCGCTGCTCTTGTTTATAGCCTACGTTGTGAAAAAGCCAGCCAGCATTCCACCAATTCCAGAGGCCCCCCAAACTTAGCCACGTTCTTCCATTGACAGCCAACTCAATTTCAGGCCGGGGTATATATTGCCAATGCCTCATGTTGTTACTCGGCCTCGTGTTGTTCTCAATATTGGCAGGTAGTTTTACTGAATGGGTTGTATCATCATCACATTTATGCAAGGGATTATGTGTTGTGGTCTCATGTTATTTGCAAACATTACAGATGGCCGAAATCACGAAGGAGTTTCCTGAGTTGGCCCAAAAGGGATTGAACTACTTGATGTGGGTATCCGACTACGAGATCATGCTCGAAGGCAGATGCATTCTGAGGGTGATTGGTCTAGGGATCCATCCGGCCCCCACAGGCCACAAAGTTGCACCGGAGAATGCTCAAGCTCTGCACTTTCTTCGTCACCATCTGTGCCCTACTCTGATAGACGGATACAAGGCAGAACGGAGCACTTCGGCCTTTGGACCGCTCTCAAGTAGCGGTACCAAAGGCCCTCTAGCCTCTTGAAACACTGCTTGAGAGTGGTCGAAAGGACCGAAGCGCTATGTTCTGTCATGTACTCATCTTTTAGAGTAGCACACAAATGGCGAAGAAGGAAGAGCAGAGCTTGCGCATTCTCCCGTGCGACTTTGCAGATTATAGGGGCCAGCTGGGTCCCAACACCAATCGCCCTCGGAATGCATTTGCCTTCAAGGACGCTCTTGCAATCAAATGCCTACATCAATTAGTTTAGCTCGTTATGGGCAACCATGGAAACCTTTTCTTCAGGATTCCGACCACTTGCAATTTATGCAAATAACATGAGACTACAACAGGTAATCCATTGCATAAACGTGATGATGATACAACTTATTCAAATGGTATCCCAATATTTAATACATTCTTTGATGATAAAAAGTGACAAGAATCTACAATAGTAAAAAACTATAGTGAACACATGTACAAAGATAACATGTTAAGCACATCTTAAAAGTGAAAATTAGCGACAAAAAAAGGATTCTCGAGGAATTTTGAAGCCTAAACATGCATTTTAGGGGAAATAGGGAGTTCTAGGGATTTATATGTAGAATAATTCAGCTGGAATAAAATGCGCGACAATACGAAAAGACAATGCTGATAACATGTCCCCCCTGGGATAGGAGGAGAATCTGCTAATGGGTCGGCCCAAGTAGCATCGCATCATAGGCGAGCGCTAACTTCTACCCGCAATAAGCGATAGACAGACTTTGCACATAACCAATGACAGCCCATTGCAACTTCGCAGCAACCCTCACTAGTAGAAAACAAGGATTTGGTCCAGGCCGGGTCAGCCCATTAGTCCCGATTTGTGAGCCCAGGGGGCCGGCCGGGCCACGTGGGCCATTGGTCCCGGTTCATCTGGACCTTTTGGTCCCGGTTGGTGGGATGAACCGGGACCAATAGGCCTTGCTCCTGACCCACCACCATTGGTCCCGGTTGGTGGCTTGAACCGGGACCAAAGGCTCCCCTTTAGTCCCGGCTCATGTCACCAACCGGGACCAATGAGGTGCCTATATATACCCCTCGCTCGCGAGCAGAGCACCCCAGTGCTCTGTTTTTCTCTGGCCGAGGGGGAGAGGGCTTTGTGGTGCTCTAGCTCACCTCCTATGCACATGAGGTGTTCGATGGAATGCCCGAGCCACACTACTTAAGCTTTCTCCTCTCGAAGCTCGACCTTCAAGCTCCATTTTCCTCGAGATTTGTCTAGATTTAGCGGTCCGTCACGCCCCATCCCCGTCTTCACCGCCGTCGGTCACCTGCGCCGATCTCATCACCGACACCACCTTGGTGAGCCTCTTGTTCTTATCTTCTTTCTGAAAGGAAAAATATTCTTACTTGTATGTTTAGATAGATACTTGTATCATTTTCTTACTTTTATTATTGCATCTTATATAGTGCGATGGTTTTGGTATCCACCCCCGTCGGCCCTCCTCCTGTCTATGATTCGGATGTGGTATGTATATTATCTTTATAACTATTGGTTCATTTATTGTTTATGAAAATTATGCCGACCAACGTGACATAGATTTTATTTATCTAGGATGTATGTGAATCGGAAATGCCAACCGACCCTATTGTCGAGAGGTTAAATTTAGTTGAAGAAGAAAACAATTTGTTGAAGGAAAAAAATAAAAAAAATGAGGAGGATAAGATGATATTGGAGTTGCATGTTGCGGATGTCGTCGATGATCACAAGATCAAGATGGATGCAATGCGCTTGAAGATTAGAAAGATTAGAAAATATGCCATTCATACCGAGGCTTGGTATCATTATGCTGTTGGATCAATTGTTACCTTGGTTGCGATTATGATCGCATTTGTTTTCGTATTGAAATGTTTTACATAGTTTCAATGTATGGTTTAATTAATTAGATGCTCTGGAGAGCTATATGTTGTTAGATGAGAACTATGTATGCACTTTGGTTTTAATGTGATGATGAACTTCTATTAATTTGGACACTTAATTATATATAATGCACGCAGATGAACCGGCAATGGATGTACGGTGACAGACACACCCGCGAGTACATTAAGGGCGTGCATGAATTTCTCGATGCGGCTGAGGCAAACAAGCAAAATGGTTTTATGTGTTGTCCATGCACTGAATGTGGGAATACGAGGTCTTACTCTAACCGGAAAATCCTTCACTCCCACCTGCTTTACAAGGGTTTCATGCCACACTATAATGTTTGGACGAGGCACGGAGAAATAGGGGTTATGATGGAAGACGGCGAAGAAGAAGACTACGATGACAACTATGTGCCCCCTGAATACGGTGATGCTGCAACGGGGGGAGCTGGTGAAGATCAAGAGGAACCAGACGATGTGCCCAATGATGCTGCAACGGGTGAAGCTGCTGAAGATCAAGAGGAACCAGACGATGTGCCCGATGATGATGATCTCCGCCGGGTCATTGTCGATGCAAGGACACAATGCGAAAGTCAAAAGGAGAAGCTGAAGTTCGATCACATGTTAGAGGATCACAAAAAGGGTTATACCCCAATTGCGAAGATGGCAACACAAAGCTCGGTACCGTACTGGAATTGCTGCAGTGGAAGGCAGAGAATGCTGTGGCTGACAAAGGATTTGAGAAGCTACTGAAAATATTGAAGAAGAAGCTTCCAAAGGATAACGAATTGCCCGACAGTACATACGCAGCAAAGAAGGTCGTATGCCCTATAGGATTGGAGGTGGAGAAGATACATGCATGCCCTAATGACTGCATCCTCTACCGCGGTGCATACAAGGATCTGAACGCATGCCCGGTATGCGGTGCATTGCGGTATAAGATCAGACGAGATGACCCTGGTGATGTTGACGGCGAGCCCCCCAGGAAGAGGGTTCCTGCGAAGGTGATGTGGTATGCTCCTATAATACCACGGTTGAAACGTCTGTTCAGAAACGAAGAGCATGCCAAGTTGATCCGATGACACAGTGAGTTTTGGGGAACGTAGCAGAAATTCAAAATTTTCCTACGTGTCACCAAGATCTATCTATGGAGAGACTAGCAACGAGGGGAAGGAGAGTGCATCTACATACCCTTGTAGATCGCTAAGCGGAAGCGTTCAAGTGAACGGGGTTGATGGAGTCGTACTCGTCGTGATTCAAATCACCGATGACCAAGTGCCGAACGCACGGCACCTCCGCGTTCAACACACGTACAGCCCGGTGACGTCTCCCATGCCTTGATCCAGCAAGGCGAGAGGGAGAGGTTGAGGAAGACTCCATCCAAGCAGCAGCACAACGGCGTGGTGGTGATGGAGGAGCGTGGCAATCCTGCAGGGCTTCGCCAAGCACCACAGAAGAGGAGGGAGAGAGAGATGCAGGGCTGCACCAACGAGAGATCGAATCGCGTGTGTTATGGGCAGCCCTAGGCCTCATATATATAGGGGAAGGGAGGGGCTGCGCCCCCTCTAGGGTTCCCACCCCTAGGGGGGGCGGCAGCCCTAGATGGCAAAGGGGGTGGCGGCCAAGAGGGGAGAGGGGAGGGAGGCGCAGCTAGATGGGCCCTAAGGCCCATCCCCTTTAGGGTTTGCCCCCTTCCCACCTCTTAGGCGCCATGGGCCCTTGTGGGAGGCGCACCAGCCCACTAAGGGGCTGGTCCCTCACCACTCTTGGCCCATGCAAGCCTCCGGGGTTGGTGGCCCCACTTGGTGGACCCCCGGGACCCTCCCGGTGGTCCCGGTACGTACGATAAACCCGAAACTCTTCCGGTGGACCAAAACAGGACTTCCCATATATAAATCTTTACCTCCGGACCATTCCGGAACTCCTCGTGACGTCCGGGATCTCATCCGGGACTCCGAACAACATTCGGTAACCACATACAAACTTCCTTTATAACCCTAGCGTCATCGAACCTTAAGTGTGTAGACCCTACGGGTTCGGGAGACATGCAGACATGACCGAGCGTTCTCCGGTCAATAACCAACAGCGGGATCTGGATACCCATGTTGGCTCCCACATGTTCCACGATGATCTCATCGGATGAACCACGATGTCAAGGACTTAATCAATCCCGTATACAATTCCCTTTGTCTATCGGTACGATACTTGCCCGAGATTCGATCGTCGGTATCCCGATACCTTGTTCAATCTCGTTATCGGCAAGTCTCTTTACTCGTTCCGTAACACATCATCCCGTGATCAACTCCTTGATCACATTGTGCACATTATGATGATGTCCTACCGAGTGGGCCCAGAGATACCTCTCCGTTTACACGGAGTGACAAATCCCAGTCTCGATTCGTGCCAACCCAACAGACACTTTCGGAGATACCTGTAGTGCACCTTTATAGTCACCCAGTTACGTTGTGACGTTTGATACACCCAAAGCACTCCTACGGTATCCGGGAGTTGCACAATCTCATGGTCTAAGAAAATGATACTTGACATTAGAAAAGCTTTAGCATACGAACTACATGATCTTGTGCTAGGCTTAGGATTGGGTCTTGTCCATCACATCATTCTCCTAATGATGCGATCCCGTTATCAACGACATCCAATGTCCATGGTTAGGAAACCTTAACCATCTATTGATCAACGAGCTAGTCAACTAGAGGCTTACTAGGGACATGGTGTTGTCTATGTATCCACACATGTATCTGAGTTTCCTATCAATACAATTATAGCATGGATAATAAACGATTATCATGAACAAGGAAATATAATAATAATCAATTTATTATTGCCTCTAGGGCATATTTCCAACAGTCTCCCACTTGCACTAGAGTCAATAATCTAGTTCACATCGCCTTGTGATTAACACTCACAGGTCACATCGCCATGTGACTAACACCCAAAGAGTTCTGGGTTTGATCATGTTGCTTGTGAGAGAGATTTTTAGTCAACGGGTCTGAACCTTTCAGATCCGTGTGTGCTTCACAAATCTCTATGTCATCTCCTAGATGCAGCTACCACGTTCTATTTGGAGCTATTCCAAATAACTGTTCTACTATACGAATCCAGTTTACTACTCAGAATAATCTGGATTAGTGTCAAAGTTTGCATCGGCGTAACCCTTTACGACGAACTCTTTTACCACCTCCATAATCGAGAAAATTCCTTAGTCCACTAGTTACTAAGGATAAATTTGACCGCTGTCCTGTGATCCATTCTTGGATCACTCTTGTACCCCTTGACTGACTCATGGCAAGGCACACTTCAGGTGCGGTACCCAGCATAGCATACTGTAGAGCCTATGTCTTAAGCATAGGGGACGACCTTCGTCCTTTCTCTCTATTCTGCCGTGGTCGAGCTTTAAGTCTTGACTTCATACCTTACAACTCAGGCAAGAACTCCTTCTTTGACTGATCCATCTTGAACACCTTCAAGATCATGTCAAGGTATGTGCTCATTTGAAAGTACCATTAAGCGTTTTGATCTATCCTCATTGATCTTGATGCTCAATGCTCAAGTAGCTTAATCCAGGTTTTCTATTGAAAACACTTTCCAAATAACCCTATATGCTTTCCAGAAATTCTACGTCATTTCTGATCCATAATATGTCAACAACATATACTCATCAGAAATTCTATAGTGCTCCCACTCACTTCTTTGGAAATACAAGTTTCTCATAAACTTTGTATAAACCCAAAATCTTTGATCATCTCATCAAAGCATACATTCCAACTCCGAGATGCTTACTCCAGTCCTTAGAAGGATTGCTGGAGCTTTGCATACTTATTAGCATCTTTCAGGATTGACAAAACCTTCCGGTTGTATCACATACAACTTTTCCTCAGAAAATAGTCGAGGAAACTATGTTTTGACATCCTATCTGCAAGATTTCATAAATAATGCAGTAATCGCTAATATAATTCCAACAGACTCTTAGCATCGCTACGAGTGAGAAAGTCTCATCGTAGTCAACTCCTTGAACTTGTCGAAAAAACATCTTAACGACAAGTCGAGCTTTCTTAATGGTGACATTTACCATCATTGTCCGTCTTCCTTTTAAAAATCCATATGTACCTAACAGCCTTACGACCATCAAGTAGTTCTTCCAAAGTCTACACTTTGTTTTCATACATGGATCCTATCTCGGATTTTATGGCCTCGAGCCATTTATCGGAATCCAGGCCCACCATCGCTTCTCCATAGCTCGTAGGTTCATTGTTGTCTAGCAACATGACTTCCAAGACAGGATTACGTACCACTCTAAAGTAGTACGCATCCTTGTCATCCCACGAGGTTTGGGAGTGACTTGATCCGAAGTCTCATGACCAATATCATAAGCTTCCACTTCAATTGGTGTAGGTGCCACAGGAACAACTCTTTGTACCCTGCTATACACTAGTTGAAGTGACGGTTCAATAACCTCATCAAGTCTCCACCATCCTCCCACTCAATTCTTTCGAGAGAAACTTTTCCTTGAGAAAGGACCCGATTCTAGAAACAATCCTTTATTGCTTTCGGATCTGAGACAGGAGGTATACCCAACTGTTTTTGGGTTGTCCTATGAAGATGCATTTATCCGCTTTAGGTTCGAGCTTATCGACCTGAAACTTTTTCACATAAGCATCGCAGCCCCAAACTTTTAAGAAATGACAGCTTAGGTTTCTCTAAACCATAGTTCATACGGTGTCATCTCATCGGAATTACGTGGTGCCCTATTTAAAGTGAATGTGGTTGTCTCTAATGCTTAACCCCATAAACTATTGTGGTAATTCGATAAGAGACATCATGGTATGCATTATATCCAATAGGGTGCAGTTATGATGTTCGGACACACCATCACACTATGGTGTTCCAGGCTGTATCAGTTGTGAAACAATTTCCACAATGTCTTAATTCTGTGCCAAACTCGTAATTCAGATATTCATCTCTATGATCATATCATAGATATTTTATCCTCTTGTCACGACGATCTTTCAACTTCACCCTGAAATTACTTGAACCTTTCAATAATTCAGACTCGTGATTCATCAAGTAAATGTACTCAACATCTACTCAAATCACCTGTGAAGTAAGAACATAACGATATCCACTACATGCCTCAGCACTCATTGGATTGCACACATCAAAATGTATTACTTCCAACAATTTGCTTTCTAGTTCCATTTTATTGAAACCGAGGCTTTCAGTCATCTTGCCCATGTGGTATGATTTGCATGCCTCAAGTGATTCAAAATCAAGTGAGTCCAAACGGTCCATTTGCATGGAGTTTCTTCATGCATACACACCAATAGACATGGTTCGCATGTCTCAAACTTTTCAAAAATGAGTGAGTCCAAAGATCCATCAACATGGAGCTGCTTCATGCGTTTTATACCGATATGACTCAAGTAGCAGTGCCACAAGTAGGTGGTACTATCATTACTATCTTTTGGCATGAACATGTGTATCACTACGATCGAGATTCAATAAACCATTCATTTCAGGTGTAAGACCATTTGAAGGTATTATTCAAATAAACAGAGTAACCATTATTCTCCTTAAATGAATAACCGTATCGCGATAGACATAATCCAATCATGTCTATGCTCAACACAAACACCAATCTCGATGGTAGAGGGAGCGTACGATATTTGATCATATCCACATTGGAAACATTTCCAACACATATCGTCAGCTCACCTTTAGCTAGTCTCCGTTTATTCCGTAGCTTTTATTTCGAGTTACTAACACTTAGCAACCGAACCGGTATCTAATACCCTGGTGCTACTAGGAGTACTAGTAAAGTACACATCAACACAATGTATATCCAATATACTTCTATCGACCTTGCCAGCCTTCTAATCTACCAAGTATCTAGGGTAATTCTGCTCCAGTGGCTGTTCCCCTTATTACAGAAGCACTTAGTCTCGGGTTTGGGTTCAACCTTGGGTTTCTTCACTAGAGCAGCAGTTGAATTGCCGTGTCATGAAGTATCCCTTCTTGCCCTTGCCCTTCTTGAAACTAGTGGTTTCACTAACCATCAACAATTGATGCTCCTTCTTGATTTCTACTTTCGCGGTGTCAAACATCGCGAATATCTCAAGGATCATCATATATGTCCCTGATACATTATAGTTCATCACGAAGCTCTAGCAGCTTGGTGGTAATGACTTCGGAGAAATATCACTATCTCATCTGGAAGATCAACTCCCACTCGATTCAAATGATTGTTGTACTCAGACAATCTGAGCACAAGCTCAACAATTGAGCTTTTTTCCCTTAGTTTGCAGGCTAAGAAAATCGTCGGAGGTCTTATACCTTTTGACGTGGGCACGAGCCTGAAATCCCAATTTCAGCCCTCAAAACATCTCATATGTTTTGCGACGTTTCAAAAACGTCTTCGGTGCCTCAATTCTAAACCATTTAACTGAACTATCACGTAGTTATCAAAATGTGTATGTCAGATGTTCGCAACATCCACAGACGACGTTCGAGGTTCAGCACACTGAGCGGTGCATTAAGGACATAAGCCTTCTATGAAGCAATGAGGACAATCCTCAGTTTACGAACCTAGTCCGCACAATTGCTACTATCAACTTTCAACTAATTTTTCTCTAGGAACATATCTAAACAGTAGAACTGAAACGCGAGCTATGACATAATTTGCAAAATCCTTTTTGACTATGTTCAGGATAATTAAGTTCATCTTATGAACTCCCACTCAGATAGACATCCCTCTAGTCATCTAAGCGATTACATGATCCGGGTCAACTAGGCCGTGTCCGATCATCACATGAGACGGACTAGTCAACGTCGGTGAACATCTTCATGTTGATCGTATCTTCTATACGACTCATGCTCGACCTTTCGGTCTTCTGTGTTCCGAGGCCATGTCTGTACATGCTAGGCTCGTCAAGTTAACCCTAAGTGTTTCGCGTGTGTAAATCTGTCTTACACCCGTTGTATGTGAACGTTAGAATCTAACACCCGATCATCACGTGGTGCTTTGAAACACGAACTGTCGCAACGGTGCACAGTTAGGGGAGAACACTTCTTGAAATTGTTTTAAGGGATCATCTTATTTACTACCGTCGTTCTAAGCAAATAAGATGTATAAACATGATAAACATCACATGCAATCAAATAATAGTGACATGATATGGCCAATATCATATAGCTCCTTTGATCTCCATCTTGGGGCTCTATGATCATCATCGTCACCGGCATGACACCATGATCTCTATCATCATGATCTCCATCATCGTGTCTCCATGAAGTTGTCACGTCATCTATTACTTCTACTACTACAGCTAACGGTTAGCAATAAAGTAAATTAATTACATGACGTTTATGTTGACACGCAGGTCATAAATAAATTAAGACAACTCCTATGGCTCCTGCCGGTTGTCATACTCATCGACATGCAAGTCGTGATTCCTATTACAAGAACATGATCAATCTCATACATCACATATATCATTCATCACATCCTTTTGGCCATATCACATCACATAGCATACCCTGCAAAAACAAGTTAGACGTCCTCTAATTGTTGTTTGCATGTTTTACGTGGCTGCTATGGGTTTCTAGCAAGAACGTTTCTTACCTATGCAAAGACCACAACGTGATATGCCAATTGCTATTTACCCTTCATAAGGACCCTTTTCATCGAATCCGATCCGACTAAAGTGGGAGAGACAGACACCCGCTAGCCACCTTATGCAACTAGTGCATGTTTGTCGGTGGAACCGGTCTCACGTAAGAGTACGTGTAAGGTTGGTCCGGGCCGTTTCATCCCACGATACCGCCGAATCAAGATAAGACTAGTAACGGCAAGCATATTGAACAAAATCAACGCCCACAACTACTTTGTGTTCTACTCGTGCATAGAATCTACGCAATAGACCTAGCTCATGATGCCACTGTTGGGGAACGTAGCAGAAATTCAAAATTTTCCTACGTGTCACCAAGATCTATCTATGGAGAGACTAGCAACGAGGGGAAGGAGAGTGCATCTACATACCCTTGTAGATCGCTAAGCGGAAGTGTTCAAGTGAACGGGGTTGATGGAGTCGTACTCGTCGTGATTCAAATCACCGATGACCAAGTGCCGAACGCACGACACCTCTGCGTTCAACACACGTACAGCCCGGTGACGTCTCCCATGCCTTGATCCAGCAAGGCGAGAGGGAGAGGTTGAGGAAGACTCCATCCAACAGCAGCACAACGGCGTGGTGATGATGGAGGAGCGTGGCAATCCTGCAGGGCTTCGCCAAGCACCACAGAAGAGGAGGGAGAGAGAGATGCAGGGCTGCACCAACGAGAGATCGAATCGTGTGTGTTATGGGCAGCCCTAGGCCTCATATATATAGGGAAGGGGAGGGGCTGCACCCCCTCTAGGGTTCCCACCCCTAGGGGGGGGCGGCAGCCCTAGATGGCAAAGGGGGTGGCGGCCAAGAGGGGAGAGGGGAGGGAGGCGCAGCTAGATGGGCCCTAAGGCCCATCCCCTTTAGGGTTTGCCCCCTTCCCACCTCTTAGGCGCCATGGGCCCTTGTGGGAGGCGCACCAGCCCACTAAGGGGCTGGTCCCTCACCACTCTTGGCCCATGCAAGCCTCCGGGGTTGGTGGCCCCACTTGGTGGACCCCCGGGACCCTCCCGGTGGTCCCGGTACGTTACCGATAAACCCCGAAACTCTTCCGGTGACCAAAACAGGACTTCCCATATATAAATCTTTACCTCCGGACCATTCCGGAACTCCTCGTGACGTCCGGGATCTCATCCGGGACTCCGAACAACATTCGGTAACCACATACAAACTTCCTTTACAACCCTAGCGTCATCGAACCTTAAGTGTGTAGACCCTACGGGTTCGGGAGACATGCAGACATGACCGAGACGTTCTCTGGTCAATAACCAACAGCGGGATCTGGATACCCATGTTGGCTCCCACATGTTCCACGATGATCTCATCGGATGAACCACGATGTCAAGGACTTAATCAATCCCGTATACTATTCCCTTTGTCTATCGGTACGATACTTGCCCGAGATTCGATCGTCGGTATCCCGATACCTTGTTCAATCTCGTTACCGGCAAGTCTCTTTACTCGTTCCGTAACACATCATCCCGTGATCAACTCCTTGATCACATTGTGCACATTATGATGATGTCCTACCGAGTGGGCCCAGAGATACCTCTCCGTTTACACGGAGTGACAAATCCCAGTCTCGATTCGTGCCAACCCAACAGACACTTTCGAAGATACCTGTAGTGCACCTTTATAGTCACCGAGTTACGTTGTGACGTTTGATACACCCAAAGCACTCCTACGGTATCCGGGAGTTGCACAATCTCATGGTCTAAGAAAATGATACTTGACATTAGAAAAGCTTTAGCATACGAACTACATGATCTTGTGCTAGGCTTAGGATTGGGTCTTGTCCATCACATCATTCTCCTAATGATGCGATCCCGTTATCAACGACATCCAATGTCCATGGTTAGGAAACCTTAACCATCTATTGATCAACGAGCTAGTCAACTAGAGGCTTACTAGGGACATGGTGTTGTCTATGTATCCACACATGTATCTGAGTTTCCTATCAATACAATTATAGCATGGATAATAAACGATTATCATGAACAAGGAAATATAATAATAATCAATTTATTATTGCCTCTAGGGCATATTTCCAACAGTGAGAACCGAAAGAAAGATGGGAAGTTGAGAGCACCCGCTGACGGGTCGCAGTGGAGAAAAATCGAGAGAAAGTACTGGGATGAGTTTGAAAAGGACCCAAGGAATGTATGGTTTGCTTTAAGCGCGGATGGCATTAATCCTTTCGGGAAGCAGATGTAACACCCTCGATGCGACTATATCTCCCACGTGTCGAGGCACGACTTAGAGGCATAATCGCATTGAAGGCATATGTCGCAAGTTAGGCAATCTTCACAACATCTCATGTAATATGATAATAAAAGGGGAGAGAACATAGTTGGCTTACACTCGCCACGTCAATCAAGTACATAAATAACATTACATCAACCAAACACTCATGGCCCGACTACGACGCCCAAATAAAAGAGAACCCAACATGCGACAACGGTCCCGTTCACCCCCAACTGGGCACCACTACTGATCATCGGGAAAGGAAACATAGTAACGTTGAGAGTCCTCGTCGAACTCCCACTTGAGCTCGTACGCGTCACCTGGAGCAGAATCACCTGGACCTGCATCTGGTGTAATAGTAATCTGTGAGCCACAGGGACTCAGCAATCTCGCACCCTCGCGATCAAGACTATTTAAGCTTAAAGGTAGGGGTAAGGAAAATATATGTGGAGCTGCAGCAAGCGACTAGCATATATGGTGGCTAACTTAATCGCAAAAGAGAGCGAGAAGAGGAGGCGAAGCGCGAGCGAGAAACTAGAGAGCAACCTGCGCAAACATTACTCCAACACCGTGTCCACTTCCCGGACTCCGCCGAGAAGAGGCCATCATGGTAACACACTCAGTTGATTCATTTTAATTAAATTAAGGTTCAAGTTATCTACAACCGGACATTAACAAATTCCCATCTGCCCATAACCGCGGGCACGGCTTTTGAAAGTTCAATCCCTGCAGGGGAGTCCCAACTTAGCCCATGACAAGCTCTCACGGTCAATGAAGGAATAGACCTCCACCCGAGACATTCCGATCAGACTTGGTATCCCGGTACAACAAGACATTTCGACAGGTTAAAACAAGACCAGCAACACCGCCCGAATGTGCCGACAAATCCCGATAGGAGCTGAACATACCTCTTTCTCAGGGCACACTCAGATGAGCGCTCCATACAACTAAAACTAAACCTCGAGTTTCCCCGAGGGGGCGCTGCACAGGACTCTAGTTTGGACCAACACTCAGAGGAGCACTGGCCCGGGGGGGTTTAAAATAAGATGACCCTTGGGCTCCGGAAACCCGAGGGAAAAAGAGGCTAGGTGGCAAATGGTAAGGCCAAGGTTGGGCATTGCTGGAAAAGTTTTAATCAAGGCGAAATATCAAGGGGTTCCCATTATAACCCAACCGCGTAAGGAACGCAAAATCCGGGAACATAACACCGATATGATGGAAACTAGGGCGGCAAGAGTGGAACAAAACACTAGGCGAGAGGCCGAGCCTTCCACCCTTTACCAAGTATATAGATGCATTAAGATAACAAGATAAAATAATGATATCCCAACAAGTAAAAAAATGTTCCAATAAGGAACGGCCTCCAATCTTCACCTGCAACTAGCAACGCTATAAGAGGGGCTGAGCAAAGCGGTAACATAGCCAATCAACGGTTTGCAGGACATGGTGGGTTAGAGGTTTGACATGGCAATTGGGAGGCTGACAAGCAAAAGGTAGGTATCGTAGCATTGGCATAGCAAAAGAGCGAGCAAACTAGCATAGCAAAGATAGTAGTGATTTCGAGGGTATGATCATCTTGCCTGCAAAGCTGTCAGAGTTGACTGGATCCTCAAAAGCAAACTCAACGGGCTCCTCGTTAGCGAACTCGTCTCCCGGCTCTACCCAAACAAGACAAACAAGTAACAAGGATACAATCAACCACGTGCAAGCTCAAACAATAAGATGCAATGATGGGATGCTATGCGGGATGCATATGCAAGATATGACAGTAAATGCAATGAACCTGGCCCCAACTTGGAAATCCAAGTGTGCCTCTGGAAAGATGGGACGAAATCGCTTGAAAACGATATAAAGATCACCGGAATTGGAGTTACGGTTTGGAAATGGCAAGCGATTCAAATATGACACCGGTCTGCGATTTATAGCAAGTAGGCATCTAAATGCAACGAAATGAACATGCTATAGCACTCAAACATGGCAACAAAATACATGGCAGGGAAGAATTTAAGATGCTTAACAAAATTCTAGCACTGAGCTATGGCCAATTCATCCATTATCAGGTTCAAACATGCATGGCAAAAACGCAAATGGAAAACAGATCTCATACTTTGTGAAATTAACACTTGTCTGAAATTTCAGATCAGGTAGCCCTCTTCGGAGCAACAAAACTACATGCTACATGATCTGAACATGACAAAGTAAAACATGGCATGGAGCTACTCAAATAGCTTAACAAAAGTCCCTTAGTGACCTTGAGCCAAAAGGGATGGGAAAATACAATTGCAAGCATGTGAACATAGCAAAAACATAATCAGTTTTCAGACTTAGTGAAAACTGGAGCAAGCTGAAACATAACTCAAGTAGGCATGTTTACGAGCTCGATGCACTCACTACGGTACAAGTCATGGCAAGACAAGCATACATCTATCAAGAAGGCACAAAATGCAATCTAGGCATGGCAAGAACAATAGCATAGCATGCACGGATCAACTACAACATCACCGGAAAATTGCAAACAAGTTGACAATCTGCCCAGATTCACAAAGTAGCAAAAGTAGAGCTTGATTGACTCAAGCTAGGGTGCTCTAAAATTTCAAACAAAGACATGGATGGATAGAGCACTACAATATTAACAAAACTCCTTTACTGATCATCCCCAAAAGAGGCACGGATCACTAGGAAACAACACGAACATATGGCATCATGAGATAAACGATCCCAGGACTTAGTGAAATTACTAAGTCCCTGAAAAACAGACTTAGCAAGTGCACCACTTTGCAAGCTTGCATAAGTCACCACACACATCCTAAAAATACATGGGTTGCACCTCTGGAGAGATGACAAAACCCTTAACAAAACACATGTAGAACTCATGGGCATATCATGCACACATTAATCATGGCAAAAATGACAAAAGTGCTAAACGGAGTAGTAGATCTGACAATTAACTCAAGTAGCCCTCTTCTAACAGCATTTCGGGCATCAAGATGAGCTCAAATGAAAATGATGCAATGTAATGAAATGATGTACTCTCTGAGATGAACATTTTGATATGCTATATGCATGAAACGGAGCTACGGATGCAAAGTTACGGGGATGCGAACATGTGCATATGGACTGAGAATTTTGGGACTTAGGAAAAAATTCAACCTCCGGATCTGGATCTAGGGTTTCATGGCACGCAACCTGAGGCGGCCGGATCGAGCTCGCCGGAGAGGGCGCCGGTGGCCGGAGCTGGGGAGAGGAGAGGCCGGGCCGGCGGCGGTGGCGGCGACCGGAGGCGGCGCGAGGCGGCGGCCGGGAGGCGGTGGCACGCGGGCCGGGAGGGCCTCGCCTGGGCCGGGCGGGCCGGCGGCGGTGGGAGGTGGCGGCTGCCACGTGGCAACGTGGGAGAGGGCGCGGGCGGCGGCGGACGTTGTCCGGCCCGCTCCGGACACGTCCGGCGGCGGCGGTGGGTGGATCTAGGGTTAGGGGGGAGAGTGGAACCGCGAATTTGAAGGAGGGGGGGGGTGTATATATAGGCATAGAGGGAGCTAGGAGAGTCCAAATGAGGTGCGGTTTTCGGCCACGCGATCGTGATCGAACGCTCTATATGATGGAGCAGAGTTAGGTGGGTTTTGGGCCAAATTGAAGGGGTGTTGGGCTGCAACACACACGAGGCCTTTTCGGTCCCTCGGTTAACCGTTGGAGTATCAAACGAAGTCCAAATGATACGAAACTTGACAGGCGGTCTACCGGTAGTAAACCCAGGCTGCTTGGCAAGCCTCGGTCCAATCCGGAAATGTTTAATCCCCACACACGAAAGAAAGCTAGAAATGACCACCGGAGGAGAACGAAGCGCTGGAATGCAAAACGGACAACGGGGAAAATGCTCGAATGCATGAGACGAACACGTATGAAAATGCAATGCACATGATGACATGATATGAGATGCATGACAACGAGAACAACACACGGAGACAAAGACCCGAACCCGAGAAATAAATATATCTTAACGCCGGAAACGACAAGAGTTGGAGTACAAATTGGGTAAGTTACATCCGGGGTGTTACAACACTCCACCACTATGAAAGGATCTCGTCCCGAGATCTAGGACTGAAAGAACGTCGGGTACTCAGAACGGAGGTGATCCTCGCGTTCCCAGGTAGCTTCACGGTCGGAATGGTGTGACCACTTGACTTTGAGAAATTTGATTGACTTGTTGCGAGTCTTGCGTTCAGTCTCTTCAAGAATAGCAACTGGGTGCTCACGATAAGAGAGATCTTCTTGGAGCTCAATGTCCTCGAAGTTGACGGTGTGGTCAGGAGTCTTGAAGCACTTTCGAAGCTGAGAGACGTGGAACACATCATGAACATTTGCAAAGTTTGAAGGAAGCTCGAGTTGATAGGCGAGGTCGCCTCTCTTGCTGACAATCTTGAAAGGTCCCACGTACCTAGGGGCAAACTTCCCTTTGATACCGAAGCGATGAGTACCTTTCATAGGAGAGACGCGGAGGTAAACATGATCTTTGATCTCGAAAGCCAAAACACGGTGCTTACTATCATAGTAGCTCTTCTGCCGGGATTGGGCTGCTTTGAGGTTATCACGAATGACTTTGCACATTTCTTCTGCCTCTATGATTAAGTCATTACCCAAAAGCTGACGTTCACCGGTTTCAGACCAGTTGAGAGGGGTATGGCACTTCCTGCCATACAACATTTCAAATGGGGCCTTGCCCGAACTTGCTTGAAAACTGTTGTTGTAGGAGAATTCAGCATAAGGAAGACAATCCTCCCACTTCATGCCGAAGGAGATCACACAGGCCCTGAGCATATCTTCAAGAATCTGGTTGACACGCTCGACTTGACCGCTAGTTTGAGGATGGAAAGCTGTGCTGAAGCGGATGTTCGTGCCCATGGCCTTCTGAAAAGAATCCCAAAACTTGGAGGTAAAGATGCTGCCATGGTCTGAAGATATCACTTGAGGGATACCGTGCAAAGAGACAATTCGAGAGGTATAAAGTTCCGCCAATTGAGCTGCAGTGATCGACTCTTTGATAGGCAGAAAGTGAGCCACTTTGGTGAGTTTGTCGATGACAACGAATATAGCATCATTGCCACGCTTGGACTTAGGAAACCCAGTCACGAAGTCCATTTCAATGTGGTCAAACTTCCATTCTGGAATGGCAAGAGGTTGGAGGAGACCAGCTGGCCTTTGGTGTTCTGCCTTCACTCTTCTGCAGACATCACATTCATTCACGAATTGAGCGATCTCCCGCTTCATTCGAGTCCACCAATAAGCTTGCTTAAGGTCCTGATACATCTTCGTGCTCCCAGGGTGGATGGAGAGGAGAGAATTGTGAGCCTCGTTCATGATCACTTTACGAAGTTCACCTTTGGGCACAACAATACGATTCTCGAAGAAGAGAGTGTCCTTGTCATCAAGGCGGTAGCACTTGTACTTGGGTTGACTCTTGGCAATCCCAATCTTCACCTTTTTCACCATAGCATCAAGAAGCTGGGCTTGGCGAATCTGGTCTTCCAAGGTAGGAGAGACTTGAAGGTTGGCGAGGAAACCTTGAGGAACAACTTGCAGATTAAGTTTGCGGAAAGCTTCACAAAGCTCGGGTTGATAAGGCTTGAGAATCAGACTATTGCAGTAGGCCTTTCTGCTCAAGCGTCAGCAATCACATCGGCCTTGCCTGGAGTATACTCGATACTCGGATTATACTCTTGAATCATTTTGACCCATCGAGTTTGCCTGAGGTTGAGATTAGGCTGAGTGAAGATGTACTTGAGACTCTTGTGATCAGTGAAAATGTCCACTTTTCTTCCCAATAGAAGATGTCTCCAAGTCAATAGAGCATGCACAACTGCCGCCAACTCGAGATCATGAGTGGGGTAGTTCTTCTCATTAGGCTTCAACTGGCGAGATGTGTAAGCAACAACTTTCTTCTCTTGCATCAATACTGCGCCAAGACCTTGGAGAGAGGCATCACAAAAGACCTCGTACGGCTTGGATTCATCAGGCGGAGTCAGAACTGGAGCAGTGATCAATTTCTCTTTCAAAGTGTTGAAAGCAATATCACACTCCGGAGACCAAACGTACTTGACGTGCTTCTGAAGAAGATTTGAGAGAGGCTTCACAATTTTAGAAAAGTTTTCAACGAATCTTCGGCAATAGCTTGCGAGACCGAGAAAACTGCGGAGTTGCTTCACGTTCTGAGGAGGTTCCCAATTCACAATTGCAGACACCTTCTCAGGATTCACGGCAATGCCCTTGGCAGAGATGATACGACCAAGATAAAGAACCTCATCGAGCCAAAATTCACACTTGGAGAACTTGGCGTAGAACTGATGTTCTCTGAGCTTATCAAGAACCAAACGCAAGTGCTTGGCATGATCTTCCTTGTTCTTGGAGAAAACCAGAATGTCGTCGAGATAGACCAAAACGAAGTCATTGGTGTAGGCATTGAAGATGAAGTTCATCATGCGAGAGAACGTCGGAGGAGCGTTGACGAGACCAAAAGACATGACAGTGTATTCATATGAACCAAAGCTTGTCCTGAAAGCCGTCTTGGGAATATCTTGCTCACGGATTCGAATATGATGATAACCCATACGGAGATCAAGCTTGGAGAATACTTGGGCACCTTTGAGTTGTTCGAACAGCTCATTGATGTTGGGAAGTGGGTATTTGTTCTTGATGGTCTTCTTATTCACTGGACGGTAATCAACACAAAGTCAGTCCGTTCCATCCTTCTTCTTCACAAAAAGAACACCACAACCCCACGGAGAAGAACTAGGCCGGATGAGACCCATTTTCTCTTGAATATCGAGTTGCTTCTTCAGCTCCTTCAACTCTTCAGGTCCGAGCTTGTAAGGACGTTTGCACACAGGTTCTGTGCCCGGCTCAAGATCAATAACGAATTCAACTGGCCGGTGCGGAGGCATTCCTGGAAGCTCTTCTGGAAAGACGTCTTGATATTCGCAAACGACTGGAATTTGAGAGATAGCACCCAATTCACCCTTCTCATTGAGAGAAAATAGACGGATGGTATTATCCCGAGTGGCAAAGACAATAACATCCTCAGGCGAATGAGTCAATTGAATCTGTCTGGCAGCACAATCAAGATGTGCCTTGTGCTTAGAAAGCCAATCCATTCCGAGAATAAGATCAATATCCGAGTTACCAAGAACAATTGGGGAAGAAAGGAACTTGTAGTTACCCAATGTGATAGTAACCTCCGGGACGCAGGTGTTAGCAGTCATCTGCTTGCCCGGTGACACAATTTGCAAGGAACTTTGCAGATACTGATAATCGCACTCATACTTTGATGAAAATGGTTTGGAAATGAAGCAATGCGATGCACCCGTGTCAAAAAGAACTTTTGCAGGAACATCGTTAACAGGAAGGTTACCCATGATCACATCTGACGAGTCCTCTGCCTGAGCTGCATTCATCAAGTTGACCTTGGCGGACTTGGGGTTATGCTTGACCACAGCTGTACTTGCCGATCTGACGGGAGGAGGAGGAGGAAGACGCCTCTGGTTGAAACACTTGTTGGCATAGTGACCCTTCTGTTGGCACTTTGTTGCACGTGACCTCTGAAAACGGATGGTGATACGGAGCACTCGATCTTGGAGCTTGAGACGAAATCTTGTTCTGAAAGCCGGGGTTGGGGGGGGGGGAAGAACCACTGCCACCTTTGCTCTTCTGCTGATACGACTGACGGAACGGAGGAGGAGGAAGCCAATACTTCTGCTGCTTGGCCACTTGAGTAGAGGAAGAAGGAGTAGCATCTCTGACTTGCTTCTTGAAAGCATCACACCTCAGCTGAGTAGCCTCTTGCTTCAATGCCATGTTGTAGAACTCATCGTATCTCAAAGGCTCGAAGAGAACAAGAGCTATCTGAATTTCTTCTCTGAGACCACCCCTGAACTGATATATCATGCTCTTCTCATCAGGGACGTCCTGCTTGGCAAAGCGGGCGAGCTTCTGGAACAACTTGTTGTAGTCATAGACAGACAAAGAGACTTGCTTCAGATTGCGGAATTCCTCACGCTTGCTTTCAACCACGCTCTGCAGAATATGATGAGCTCGGAAATCTCGACGGAAATCATCCCAAGTGATAACATGTCCACCTCGGGAATCCTTGTACTGCTGGAACCATTCTGCAGCTTGATCTTTGAGTTGGAAGGAAGTGAACTTGACAAAGTCCTCAGGCCTGACATTACTGCACTCGAAATGCTTGCACAGATCCACAAGCCAATCGTTAGCATCGGTTGCCTCAACACAATTGCTGAAAGTCTTTGGCCCATTAGCAAGGAACTGGTTCAGTGTAGCAAAATGATTCTGATTGTTGCCTTGATTCCCTTGGCTGCCTTGATTGCGCTCTTGAAGAATTTGCATGATCAACTGTGTGTTTGCATTGGTTGCGGCCATCACAGCTTGCCATGCCTCCGGAGGAGGTGGAGGTAGTGGCGGATCAGGATTCGGAGTCGTGCGCATTGGAGGAGCCATCCTGAAGAGGTTGACCACCATTAGCACATTGACAGATAAATATTGAAGCTGAATCCAACGGAATGAAAATTGCAACATATAGTCTTCACATCCGAACAAAATGAACGAATGCATTCCTCTTGAAATGGTTACATATCCATAAATTGAGAAGCCACGCAGAATTAAGGTAGAGAAATAAATCAACAAGGTACGGATCAAGAACGAATAATCGGTAAGAAATCCCAATCTCAAACCAATATCCGTGGAAGAAGAACTAGAGCTACTAGAATTCCCACCTATGAAACTCCCGAACCTTTCCGGTTATGCAATCAGGTGTTGGGGATACAGGAGAAGCATAATATCTCACCCAAACTAGCAAATCCTACATCCAACTGTATCCATCCTTCAACACATAACCAAGAAACCTTCGGAAACCATCTACCTCAACCTTCGAAAAGCATCCGTTATACAAGTTATGGCGATACTCCCGAACTCCCGCCCCAATACTGGGTGGCGTTGAGGTTATCTCACCAACGAACTGCATAAAAGAGATTTTTGATGTCGGCGTACTAGACTCAGGTATTCCAGAACTGCAACGATAAAATTATGATGACAACACCTCAGAGCTCAACTCCCCGGGACACTTCCACTAAACCCCTGACAGGAGGCACCAAGACAATGTTCTCATCATAAAACCATCGGAACAATTCCAAGATACCCGCGTGATCCTAAATTTTTTTTAGTGAAATTTGAGAAGAGAAGAGTCAAAACTCTACGTCAGGATGCCTTACCAGAGCGATGAGGAGACTGGGAAGTAAAAAGAATTCCTAAACTCTCCGATATATAATTCCTAAATGACTCAAAACAGTTTTTCTAGACACAACTCGGCCGCTAAAAACGATCAAGCAATGGGGCTCCTAAGGTCGGGGAAAGCTCTGATTACCAACTTGTAACACCCTCGATGCGACTATATCTCCCACGTGTCGAGGCACGACTTAGAGGCATAATCGCATTGAAGGCATATGTCGCAAGTTAGGCAATCTTCACAACATCTCATGTAATATGATAATAAAAGGGGAGAGAACATAGTTGGCTTACACTCGCCACGTCAATCAAGTACATAAATAACATTACATCAACCAATCACTCATGGCCCGACTACGGCGCCAAAATAAAAGAGAACCCAACATGCGATAACGGTCCCGTTCACCCCCAAATGGGCACCACTACTGATCATCGGGAAAGGAAACATAGTAACGTTGAGAGTCCTCGTCGAACTCCCACTTGAGCTCGTACGCGTCACCTGGAGCGGAATCACCTGGACCTGCATCTGGTGTAATAGTAATCTGTGAGCCACAGGGACTCAGCAATCTCGCACCCTCGCGATCAAGACTATTTAAGCTTAAAGGTAGGGGTAAGGAAAATATATGTGGAGCTGCAGCAAGCGACTAGCATATATGGTGGCTAACTTAATCGCAAAAGAGAGCGAGAAGAGGAGGCGAAGCGCGAGCGAGAAACTAGAGAGCAACCTGCGCAAACATTACTCCAACACCGTGTCCACTTCCCGGACTCCGCCGAGAAGAGGCCATCACGGTAACACACTCAGTTGATTCATTTTAATTAAATTAAGGTTCAAGTTATCTACAACCGGACATTAACAAATTCCCATCTGCCCATAACCGCGGGCACGGCTTTCGAAAGTTCAATCCCTCCACGGGAGTCCCAACTTAGCCCATGACAAGCTCTCACGGTCAACGAAGGAATAGACCTCCACCCGAGACATTCCGATCAGACTCGGTATCCCGGTACAACAAGACATTTCGACAGGTTAAAACAAGACCAGCAACACCGCCCGAATGTGCCGACAAATCCCGATAGAAGCTGAACATACCTCTTTCTCAGGGCACACTCAGATGAGCGCTCCATACAACTAAAACCAAACCTCGAGTTTCCCCGAGGGGGCACTGCACAGGACTCTAGTTTGGACCAACACTCAGAGGAGCACTGGCCCGGGAGGGTTTAAAATAAGATGACCCTTGGGCTCCGGAAACACGAGGGAAAAAGAGGCTAGGTGGCAAATGGTAAGACCAAGGTTGAGCATTGCTGGAAAAGTTTTAATCAAGGCGAAATATCAAGGGGTTCCCATTATAACCCAACCGCATAAGGAACACAAAATCCGGGAACATAACACCGATATGACGGAAACTAGGGCGGCAAGAGTGGAACAAAACACTAGGCGAGAGGCCAAGCCTTCCACCCTTTACCAAGTATATAGATGCATTAAGATAACAAGATAAAATAATGATATCCCAACAAGTAAAAAAATGTTCCAATAAGGAACGGCCTCCAATCTTCACCTGCAACTAGCAACGCTATAAGAGGGGCTGAGCAAAGCGGTAACATAGCCAATCAACGGTTTGCAGGACATGGTGGGTTAGAGGTTTGACATGGCAATTGGGAGGCTAACAAGCAAAAGGTAGGCACCGTAGCATTGGCATAGCAAAAGAGCGAGCAAACTAGCATAGCAAAGATAGTAGTGATTTCAAGGGTATGATCATCTTGCCTGCAAAGCTGTCAGAGTTGACTGGATCCTCAAAAGCAAACTCAACGGGCTCCTCGTTAGCGAACTCGTCTCCCGGATCTACCCAAACAAGACAAACAAGCAACAAGGATACAATCAACCACGTGCAAGCACAAACAATAAGATGCAATGATGGGATGCTATGCGGGATGCATATGCAAGATATGACAGGAAATGCAATGAACCTGGCCCCAACATGGAAATACAAGTGTACCACTGGAAAGATGGGACGAAATAGCTTGAAAACGATATAAAGATCACCGGAATCGGAGTTACGGTTTGGAAATGGCAAGCGATTCAAATATGACACCGGTCTGCGATTTACAGCAAGTAGGCATCTAAATGCAACGAAATGAACATGCTATAGCACTCAAACATGGCAACAAAATACATGGAAGGGAAGAATTCAAGATGCTTAACAAAAGTCTAGCACTAAGCTACGGCCAATTCATCCATTAACAGGTTCAAACAAGCATGGCAAAAACGCAAATGGAAAACAGATCTCAGACTTAGTGAAATTAAAACTTGTCTGAAATTTCAGATCAGGTAGCCCTCTTCGGAGCAACAAAACTACATGCTACAGGATCTGAACATGACAAAGTAAAACATGGCATGGAGCTACTCAAATAGATTAACAAAAGTCCCTTAGTGACCTTGAGCCAAAAGGGATCGGAAAATACAATTGCAAGCATGTGAACATAGCAAAAACATAATCAGTTTTCAGACTTAGTGAAAACTGGAGCAAGCTGAAACATAACTCAAGTAGGCATGTTTACGAGCTCGATGCACTCACTACGGTACAAGTCATGGAAAGACAAGCATACATATATCAAGAAGGCACAAAATGAAATCTAGGCATGGCAAGAACAATAGCATAGCATGCACGGATCAACTACAACATCACCGGAAAATTGCAAACAAGTTGACAATCTGCCCAGATTCACAAAGTAGCAAAAGTAGAGCTCGATTGACTCAAGCTAGGGTGCTCCAAAACTGCAAACAAAGACATGGATGGATAGAGCACTACAATATTAACAAAACTCCTTTACTGATCATCCCCAAAAGAGGCACGGATCACTAGGAAACAACACGAACATATGGCATCATGAGATAAACGATCCCAGGACTTAGTGAAATTACTAAGTCCCTGAAAAACAGACTTAACAAGTGCACCACTTTGCAAGCTTGCATAAGTCACCACACACATCCTAAAAATACATGGGTTGCACCTCTGGAGAGATGACAAAACCCTTAACAAAACACATGTAGAACTCATGGGCATAGCATGCACACATTAATCATGGAAAAAATGACAAAAGTGCTAAACGGAGTAGCAGATCTGACAATTAACTCAAGTAGCCCTCTTCTAACAGCATTTCGGGCATCAAGATGAGCTCAAATGAAAATGATGCAATGTAATGAAATGATGTACTCTCTGAGATGAACATTTTGATATGCTATATGCATGAATCGGAGCTACGGATCCAAAGTTACGGGGCTGCGAACATGTGCATATGGACTGAGAATTTTGGGACTTAGGAAAAAATTCAACCTCCGGATCTGGATCTAGGGTTTCACGGCACGCAACCCGAGGCGGCCGGATCGAGCTCGCGGAGAGGGCGCCAGTGGCCGGAGCTGGGGAGAGGAGAGGCCGAGCCGGCGGCGGCCGGAGGCAGCGGCGGCGCGAGGCCGGAGGCGCGGGGCGGTGGCGGCGGCGCGGGGCGGCGGCCGGTAGGCGGCGGCGCACGGGCCGGGAGGGCCTCGCCTGGGCCGGGCGGGCCGGCGGCGGTGGGAGGTGGCGGCTGCCATGTGGCAACGCGGGAGAGGGCGCGGGCGGCGGCGGACGTTGTCCGGCCCGCTCCGGACACGTCCAGCGGCGGCGGTGGGTGGATCTATGGTTAGGGGGGAGAGTGGAACCGCGAATTTGAAGGAGGGGGTGTATATATAGGCATAGAGGGAGCTAGGAGAGTCCAAATGAGGTGCGGTTTTCGGCCACGCGATCGTGATCGAATGCTCTATATGATGGAGCAGATTTAGGTGGGTTTTGGGCCAAATTGAAGGGGTGTTGGGCTGCAACACACACGAGGCCTTTTCGGTCCCTCGGTTAACCGTTGGAGTATCAAACGAAGTCCAAATGATACGAAACTTGACAGGCGGTCTACCGGTAGTAAACCCAGGCCGCTTGGCAAGCCTCGATCCAATCCGGAAATGTTTAATCCCCACACATGAAAAAAAGCTAGAAATGACCACCGGAGGAGAACGAAGCGCCGGAATGCAAAACGGACAACGGGGAAAATGCTCGAATGCATGAGACAAACACGTATGCAAATGCAATGCACATGATGACATGATATGAGATGCATGACAACGAGAAAAACACATGGAGACAAAGACCCGAACCCGAGAAATAAATATATCTTAACGCCGGAAACGGCAAGAGTTGGAGTACAAATTGGGTAAGTTACATCCGGGGTGTTACAGCAAAGCAGCAATCACAACACCTGGCCCGTGACTCTATGTATGTATAATCTTCCTCCTTGGATGTGAATGAAGTGGAAGTTCATTATGATGCCAGTTCTCATCCAAGGCCCTAAGCAACCCGGCAACGAAATTGATGTGTACCTAAGGCCATTAGTTGAAGAACTTTTACAACTGTGGAATGAAAACGGTGTACGTACGTGGGATGAGCACAGACAGGAGGAATTTAACCTTAAGGCGTTGCTGTTCGTGACCATCAATGATTGGCCCGCTCTCAGTAGCCTTTCAGGACAGACAAACAAAGGATACCACACATGCACGCACTGTTTAGATGACACTGAAAGTATATACCTGGACAAATGCAGGAAGAATGTGTACCTGGGCCATCGTCGATTTCTTCTGACCAACCATCAATGTCGAAAGAAAGGCAAGCATTTCAAAGGCGAGGCAGATCACCAGAAGAAGCCCGCCATGCACACCGGTGATCACGTGCTTGCTATGGTCAATGATTTACACTACGTAATCTTTGTAAAGGGTCCCGATGGACTAGCTGTTCCGAATGACGCTGAGGGACACGCACCCATGTGGAAGAAGAAATCTATATTTTGGGACCTACCCTACTGGAAAGACCTAGAGGTCCGCTCCTCAATCGACGTGATGCACGTGATGAAGAACCTTTACGTGAACCTGCTAGGCTTCTTGGGCGTGTATGGAAAGACAAAAGATACACCTGAGGCACAGGAGGACCTGCAACGTTTGCACGAAAAAGACGGCATGCCTCCGAAGCAGTATAAAGGTCCTGCCAGCTACGCTCTTACGAAAGAAGAGAAAGAAATCTTCTTTGAATGCCTGCTCAGTATGAAGGTCACGACTGGCTTCTCGTCGAATATAAAGGGAATAATAAATATGCCAGAGAAAAAGTTTCAGAACCTAAAGTCTGATGACTGCCACGTGATTATGACGCAACTGCTTCCGGTTGCATTGAGGGGGCTTCTATCGGAAAACGTCCGATTAGCCATTGTGAAGCTATGTGCATTCCTCAATGCAATCTCTCAGAAGGTGATCGATCCAGAAATCGTACCAAGGCTAAGGAGTGATGTGGCACAATGTCTTGACAGTTTCGAGCTGGTGTTCCCACCATCCTTCTTCAATATCATGACGCACGTCCTAGTTCATCTAGTTGACGAGATTGTCATCCCGGGGCCCGTATTTCTACACAATATGTTCCCCTTTGAGAGGTTCATGGGAGTCCTAAAGAAATATGTCCGTAACCGTGCTAGGCCAGAAGGAAGCATCTCCATGGGCCATCAAACAAAGGATGTTATCGGGTTTTGTGTTGACTTCATTCCTGGCCTTAAGAAGATAGGTCTCCCTAAATCGCGGTATGAGGGGAGACTGACTGGAAAAGGCACTCTTGGAAGAGACTCAATAATATGCAGGGACGGATATTCTTGGTCTCAAGCACACTACACAGTTCTATAGAACTCTACCTTGGTGACCCGGTATGTCGATGAACACAAGAACAGTCTGCGCTCCAAACACCCGGAGCAGTGCGACGACTGGATTACATGTGAACACATCAGGACTTTCAGCAGTTGGTTGGAAACACGTCTCAGAGGTGACAACACTGTTTGTGATGAGTTGTACTTGTTGTCCAGGGGACCATCTTTGACTGTATTGACTTACAAAGGATACGAGATAAATGGGAATACATTTTACACGATCGCCCAATATCAAAAGAGCACCAACCAAAACAGCAGTGTCCGCTTTGATGCAGCAACCGAGAGCGGAAAGGACACATATTATGGTTACATAGTGGACATATGGGAACTTGACTACGGACCTGATTTTAAGGTCCCTTTGTTTAAGTGCAAATGGGTCAATCTGTTAGGCGGCGGGGACAGGTAGACCCACAGTACGGAATGACAACAGTGGATCTGAAAAATCTTGGGTACACTAACGAACCGTTCGTCCTAGCCAATGATGTGGCACAGGTTATCTATGTGAAGGACATGTCTACCAAACCGAGAAAAAGAAAAGATAAGGAAGCGAATACATCATACGATGAGCCAAAGCACCAAATAGTTCTTTCAGGAAAAAGGGACATCCTGGGAGTGGACGGCAAGACAGACATGTCTGAAGATTATGAAAAGTTTCATGAAATTCCTCCTTTCAATGTCAAGGCTGATCCAAGCATCCTGATAAACAATGAAGATTATCCATGGTTACGGTGCAATAAGCAAATGCCACAAACGAAGAAAAAGTGAAGACTTTCTGCCGCAACTATTATGATGATACCATGCCAACTTTGTAACACACGAACATGCTACCATTGTCCGTTTTGTACATGCACATGCTATGTGGGTGAAATTATGATACCATCCCAACTTTCAACTTTTTCACAGTTCATTTGAAAGTGATTGTCCATTTTGTACACGAAGTGCATCAAGTTTTCTCTATAAGCGCATCTATTCTCATTTTTTAGTAAGTTAATCACAAACTTGTGATTCAAACAATTTTCAAAGAATTCAAATTTTAACTATTTAAATTTGAAAACTAATGGCACTAACAGAAAGTTTATAATTTTTCTAAAACTAATGGCACTAACAGAAAGTTTATAATTTTGCTAACCTAAAAGCAAACAGAATTAAAAATTAAAGCAAAAAACAAAAGAAAATAAATAATGCAAAAAACAAATCAAAAAACAGGAAAAAACTATTTTTATAGTAAAGTTAATCACAAAATAAAATAAATAAAGCAACAAAAAAACTAAAAAAGTGTTTTCAAATTTGAAAACTAATGGCACTAACAGAAAGTTTATAATTTTTCTAAAACTAATGGCACTAACAGAAAGTTTATAATTTTGCTAACCTAAAAGCAAACAGAATTAAAAATTAAAGCAAAAAACAAAAGAAAATAAATAATGCAAAAAACAAATCAAAAAACAGGAAAAAACTATTTTTATAGTAAAGTTAATCACAAAATAAAATAAATAAAGCAACAAAAAAACTAAAAAAGTGTTTTCAAATTTGAAAACTAATGGCACTAACAGAAAGTTTATAATTTTTCTAAAACTAATGGCACTAACAGAAAGTTTATAATTTTGCTAACCTAAAAGCAAACAGAATTAAAAATTAAAGCAAAAAACAAAAGAAAATAAATAATGCAAAAAGCAAATAAAAAAACAGGAAAAAACTATTTTTATAGTAAAGTTAATCACAAAATAAAATAAATAAAGCAACAAAGAAAACTAAAAAACTAAAAAAGTGTTTTCTTATTTGAAAACTAATGGCATTAACAAAAAATTTATAATTTTTCTAAAACTAAAAGCATAAAGAATTAAAAAATAAAGCAAAAAACAAAAGAAAAATAAATAAAGCAACAAAAAAACAAAAAAATGACACCTACTGGGCCACCACGGCCTGAATACGACTAGAAACCCTACCGTGGGCCAGGATTCAGGCCCGCAGCAGGCCCAGTAGGCCCACAGGCATTGCAGTGACAGATTAGGCCCGAAAGCCTGCAGTTGAGAGGAGCTCGGGAGGGTGGGCGCAGCAGCGCTTATAAACCACTCCCGAGCCCTCTCAACTAGCGAGGTGGGACTAAACTTTTGGGCGCGGGGCAGCACAAGGCCATTGGTCCTGGTTGGTGGCACCAACCGGGACCATAGGTGTGCATTGGTACCGGTTCGTGCCACGAACCGGGACCATTGCTCTGGGTATATAAGGTAGCACTTGTGAAAATTTCGCCAACCGCTCCCATTCGCCCCCGACGCCGCCAGGCCGTTCGTCGTCGTCGTCGCCGCCCCGAGCCCGTCGTCGCCCGCTCCCCGTCACCGTCGCCCCGCGCCGCCGCAGGCCTTCTCCCCGTCGTTGCGTGCGCCGTCGCCGGCCTCTTCCTCGTCGCTGCGTGCACCATCTCCGGCCCCCTCCCTGTCGCCCCGCGCCGCGTCGCCGGCCTCCTCCCCGTCCCCGGCCTCCTCCCCGTCGCGCCCCCAGTGAGCTCCCCGCCCCTTCCCATCGATCCCTGTCGCTCTGACCATCGCTGCCGCCGCCGCTGCTCTCTATGTGTGATAAATTTTTTCATATGTGTATGTATATGCTCATATGTATTTGGATTTGGCTATGTATGTATGTATATGCTCATATGTATGTACGTATGTATGTATATGCTCTCTGTATATGGATTTGGCTATGTATATGCTCATATGTATGTATGTTCATATAGCATTTTTTCTATATATGAATTATTTTTTTGTTCATGGATATATGCTAAAGAAAACGAGGGGGGTGATAGATGATGATGAGGGGTCGAGAGGGGGACGAGAGGTCGAGAGGGGTCGAGGGGAGAAAAAAAATGTTATCAGGGACCAGGGTCGTCGAGGGGTCGAGAGAGGGACGAGGGGTCGAGAGGGGTACGAACCGGGACCAATACTCTGTGTATATAAGCATGACTTAGAAAGAAGAAGAGGAGAGGAAGAAGAGGAGAAATAAATAAGAAGAAAAAAGAAGAAAAAGAAGAGGAGAAGAAGAAAGGAATAGTGGAGAAGAAGAGAAAATAGAATATATTCTATTTTTTCTTCTTCTCCACTATTCCTTTCTTCTTCTCCTCTTTTTTTCTTCTTTTTTTTCTTCGATCTTCTCCTCTAGCTATTCCTTTCTTCTTCTCCTCTTTCTTCTTCTTCTTCTTCTTCTTCTTCTTCTTCTTCTTCTTCTTCTTCTTCTTCTTCTTCTTCTTCTTCTTCTTCTTCTTCTTAATTTTTATCGGGAACGAGGGTGTCAAGGATTTCCGAGGGGTCGAGGGTCGGGAACTAGGGTAGAGGGTCGAGGGCCGTTAAGGGGTCAAGGGTCGAGGGTTCGAGGGTTCTATAGGGTTGAGGGATCGAGGGTCGAGGGTTCCAGGGTCGTCTAGGGGTCGAGGGTTCCAGGGTCATCGAGGGTTCGAGGGGTCGAGGATCGCCGAGGGGTCGAGAGAGGTTTCCTAGTGTCAAAGTATTGAAGAAATCCATGGCTTCATCATTAGCCGGAAGTAACCAGGGCATGAAGAAGTCCTCCAAAGTTATTTTGGAATGGTGTCCCGGATAGGATAATTTGCCTTTTTGTATGAATTTCAGCAAAGGCCTTCCAAATAACGATATTTGGAAGGTTCTTGCTGAACTTTGTACCAAAAAGCGAATTATCCTATCTAGGACTCCGTTCCAAAATAACTTTGGAGAGCTTCGTACCATCATGCACCTGTTACTTTCGCCTAATGATGAAGACATGGTTTGGTTGAATCCTTTGACACTAGGCAACCTCCCGACCCCTCGGCGATCCTCTCGAACATGAGAGGAAGAAGAGGATCGCCGAGGGGTCGAGGGTTCCAGGGTCGTCGAGGGTTCGAGGGGTCGAGGATCGCCGAGGGGTCGAGAGAGAGATTTCCTAGTGTTAAAGTATTGAAGAAATCCATGGCTTCATCATTAGCCAGAAGTAACCAGGGCATGACGAAGTCCTCCAAAGTTATTTTGGAATGGTGTCCCGGATAGGATAATTTGCCTCTTTGTATGAATTTCAGCAAAGGCCTTCCAAATAACGATATTTGGAAGGTTCTTGCTGAACTTTGTACCAAAAAGCGAATTATCCTATCTAGGACTCCATTCCAAAATAACTTTGGAGAGCTTCGTACCATCATGCACCTGTTACTTTCGCCTAATGATGAAGACATGGTTTTGTTGAATCCTTTGACACTAGGCAACCTCCCGACCCCTCGGCAATCCTCTCGAACATGAGAGGAAGAAGAGGATCGCCGAGGGGTCGAGGGTTCCAAGGTTGTCGAGGGTTCGAGGGGTCGAGGATCGCCGAGGGGTCGAGAGAAAGATTTCCTAGTGTCAAAGTATTGAAGAAATCCATGGCTTCATCATTAGCCAGAAGTAACCAGGGCATGACGAAGTCCTCCAAAGTTACTTTGGAATGGTGTCCCGGATAGGATAATTTGCCTTTTTGTATGAATTTCAGCAAAGGCCTTCCAAATAATGATATTTGGAAGGTTCTTACTGAACTTTGTACCAAAAAGCGAATTATCCTATCTAGGACTCCGTTCCAAAATAACTTTGGAGAGCTTCGTACCATCATGCACTTGTTACTTTCGCCTAATGATGAAGACATGGTTTTGTTGAATCCTTTGACACTAGGCAACCTCCCGACCCCTCGGCGATCCTCTCGAACATGAGAGGAAGATGAGGATCGCCGAGGGGTCGAGGGTTCCAGGGTCGTCGAGGGTTCGAGGGGTCGAGGATCGCCGAGGGGTCGAGAGAGAGATTTCCTAGTGTCAAAGTATTGAAGAAATCCTTGGCTTCATCATTAGCCAGAAGTAACCAGGGCATGACGAAGTCCTCCAAAGTTATTGAATGGTGTCCCGGATAGGATAATTTGCCTTTTTGTATGAATTTCAGCAAAGGCCTTCCAAATAACGATATTTGGAAGGTTCTTGCTGAACTTTGTACCAAAAAGCGAATTATCCTATCTAGGACTCCGTTCCAAAATAACTTTGGAGAGCTTCGTACCATCATGCACCTGTTACTTTCGCCTAATGATGAAGACATGGTTTTTTTGAATCCTTTGACACTAGGCAACCTCCCGACCCCTCAGCGATCCTCTCGAACATGAGAGGAAGAAGAGGATCGCCGAGGGGTCGAGGGTTCCAGGGTCGTCGAGGGGTCGAGGGGTCGAGGATCGTTGAGGGGTCGAGAGAGAGATTTCCTAGTGTCAAAGTATTGAAGAAATCCATGGCTTCATCATTAGCCAGAAGTAACCAGGGCATGACGAAGTCCTCCAAAGTTATTTTGGAATGGTGTCCCGGATAGGATAATTTGCCTTTTTGTATGAATTTCAGCAAAGGCCTTCCAAATAACGATATTTGGAAGGTTCTTGCTGAACTTTGTACCAAAAAGCGAATTATCCTATCTAGGACTCCGTCCCAAAATAACTTTGGAGAGCTTCGTACCATCATGCACCTGTTACTTTCGCCTAATGATGAAGACATGGTTTTGTTGAATCCTTTGACACTAGGCAACCTCCCGACCCCTCGGCGATCCTCTCGAACATGAGAGGAAGAAGAGGATAAAAAAGAAGAGGAAGAAGAAAAAAAGAGGAGAAGAAAGAATAGAGGAACCCCCCACGTATTGAAGCTATCGAAAGGGGGTATATATCGACAACGACGACACTACATCTATGTCCCTCAACGACGTCGTCATTGTCGATATATACCCCCTTCCGATAGCTTCAACACGTGTGTGGGGGGGTTCGATATTACCCCCTCCTTGAAGCGTTCTCGAGGCCACCCCAAACCCTTGAAGCGTTGTCGAGGCCACCCCAAACCCTAGAGAAGCAGCGTCGAGGCCACTAATTAATATATATGATTCCTTACTATGATTAGGTAGCTAGTTCTACGTTTGCCACTAATATATCCATCTGTCATGTTTGAATAATAATTGCCATGTTGTAAATATTTGTAGAAACTATGGACACCGCCCGAGATGAAGCAAAAGAAGCGTTGTTGAGGGACATAATCGCAGAAGGAAGTGATGCCGTCTCGTTGTTTCTCAACGACACCGATGGTCTGGAAGGAGAGGGTGAAGAAGCTGGCTATGGTGACCTAATGCCGGTGCAAGAAGAAGAACATGAGGATGGCTCCGGTGACCCAATGCCGGTGCAAGAAGGAGACCGTGATGGCGGCTCCGGTGACCGAACCGAGTCCGGCCAGGTATATATATTAGTTAAGCCTGTGCTGACTAGCTGATTGATGCATTCATTGTTTTGGTATGTACACATATTAATTAAGTCTTTGTTCTTTTTTCTAGCCCTCCGGATCGAGCACAACTTCGGTAAAGAGACGAGGCCCGAAGAAAAAGTTGAGCTCGGATGAAAAGTTTGAGATCATAGCAATCGCGCCCGACGGCCAACCGATTGAACCCATCCGAACAAAGAACGCATTTGTTACTCAGTGCGGGGTTCTGGTTAGGGACAAGATCCCGATAAGCATCCAACAATGGTTTAAGCCGGCTACAGAAGACCCTGAGGTGTCTTATGTCAATGATATGCAGAAAAATGATCTTTGGACTGAGCTGAAGTCAAATTTCACCCTACCGCCAGAGGATAATCCAGAGAACCCAGTTAAAGAGCAATTAATCAAGTCTTTTGCTCTTAAGAGGATGGCAGAACTATTGAAAGTGCAACTATCCCTAGGTGGTTTTGGTAATTCATAACAACATATAGCTCATTGAGCTAATGCTATTCCAAGATGATTATTTCAGGAAAGCTCAATGATTGGCATGGCATGGATGTGAAAGTGGAACCCTCAAAATGCTAAGGACAAAGGATTGGCTCAAGCTCAAAAGCTCAAGACTCTTCATTTTATATTTTAGTGATCCAAGATCACATTGAGTCTTTAGGAAAAGCCAATACTATTAAGGAGGGATGAGGTGTTGCTTAATGAGCCTCTTGCTTCATGTGCTTAGTGATATGCTCCAAACCCTCAACTACTTTCCCATATCCACATATGACCTAAACCCTAAGCCAAACTCAGTCCTACCGATTCTTCCTATCCGGCGTCACCGAGTTTCACTTGTCATTAGCCACTGCCAAACCCTAGCAATTCGGTTCTACCGATAAGGATCTCGGTCTCACCGAGATGGGGTTGCAAACTCTCTGTTTCCCTTTCGTAACTTTTCGGTCTTACCGAAAGAGCGAATCGGTCCCACCGAGATTGCAATGTAAACTCAGTGTTTCCCCTTTGTAACTTTTCAGTCTCACCGAGTTCCACTCGGTCTCACCGAAAGAGCAAATCGGTCCCACCGAGTTTGCCTGACCAACTCTCTGGTTAGCTAATTACCAAATTCGGTCTCACCAAGTTTGTGTAATCGGTCTCACCGAGATTACGTTATGCCCAAACCCTAACCATATCGGTCCTACCGAGTTGCATGTCAGTCCCACCAAAATCACTAACGGTCACTAGGTTTACATTTTCGGTCCGATCGAGCTTATTGATTCGGTCCCACCGAGATTGGAAAACTGTGTAACGGTTGGATTTTGTGTGGAGGCTATATATACCCCTCCACCTCCTTCTCATTCAGAGAGAGAGCCATCAGAACACACACACCATTCCAACTCATATGTTCTGAGAGAGAACCACCTACTCATGTGTTGAGACCAAGACATTCCATTCCTACCATATGAATCTTGATCTCTAGCCTTCCCAAGTTGCTTTCCACTCAAACCCTCTTTCCACAAAATCCAAATCCTATGAGAGAGAGTTGAGTGTCGGGGAGACTATCATTTGAAGTACAAGAGCAAGGAGTTCATTACCTACACACCATTTGTTACTTCTTGGAGAGTGGTGTCTCCTAGATTGTCTAGGTGTCACTTGGGAGCCTCCGACAAGATTGTGGAGTTGAACCAAGGAGTTTGTAAGGGCAAGGAGATCGCCTACTTCGTGAAGATCTACCGCTAGTGAGGCAAGTCCTGTGTGGGCGATGGCCATGGTGGGATAGACAAGGTTGCTTCTTCGTGGACCCTTTGTGGGTGGTTGCTTCTTCGTGGACCCTTCGTGGGTGGAGCCCTGTGTGGACTCGCGCAACCGTTACCCTTCGTGGGTTGAAGTCTCCATCAACGTGGATGTAGGATAGCACCACCTATCCGAACCACGGGAAAACATCCGTGTCTCCAATTGCGTTTGAATCCTCCAAACCCTTCCCTTTACATTCTTGCAAGTTGCATGCTTTACTTTCCTCTGCCAATATGCTCTTTGCATGCTTGCTTGAATTGTGTGATGATTGCTTGACTTGTCCTACAATAGCTAAAATCTGCCAAGAACTAAAATTGAGAAAAGGTTAAGTTTTTATTTGGTCAAGTAGTCTAATCACCCCCCCTCTAGACATACTTCGATCCTACAACTATTCAGGAGGTGGAAGAAAGAGCTGAATAAGTTTGTCGAAAATAATGAGACACCGGAATTCAAGGGCAGATATGAGAAGATCAGAGATCACTGGCCCGCATTTGTGGCCCACAAGACATTGGAAAAGAGTAAGAAGATGTTGGCGACAAACAAGCAAAATGCTGCGAAGAAGAAGCTTCACCATTGCACGGGGTCAGGTGGCTACCTCGTAGCCCGGCCTAAGTGGTCCAAGACTGAGAATGATCTGGTTGATAAAGGGATCGAACCAGAGACAATTAACTGGCCAGACCATTGCCGGACTTGGTTCTTCGGGGCTGGCGGAACCTTGGACCCTGTAACAGGGAAGTGCATTTGGACGAACGATCAAATGGACATACCAGTCAGGAAGCTTAAGCAGTATATCAAAGCAGCGCAGCAAGGGAAGTTCTTTCCAGACAGAGAGAACGACGAGCTCACAATGGCCCTCGGGAATCCTGAGCACCCTGGATGGACACGAGGCACGCCAGGCTCCATTCCGTGGAAGGTTGGGTTTCCGGACACAGGCGGTTACAAATCCCATTAGAGGAAAAAAGTGCAGCAGACCCAAATGCAGGCGCTGCAAGCAAGGGTAGACGCGATAGAGGAACGAGAAGCAAATCGCAGCAAACGTACCGCCGAAGCTTCCCCCGAAGCTACCCCGCCATCTCAGTGCAGAAGCAGCGTGGCTTCCACCGAGCTGCTTCAGCCGGAGCATGCCTTGACGGCTCCTGCCAGCTATCCCGTGGATGCTATCACGGAGTCTCAAAATTGCCACCTTATGACGCAATGGATGAATTTGAAGGTCAAGGAGGCTGTTGGCTCTGTTTATCCTACTGAACCCGGCGCAACTTTTCACTGCCGGCCGATTCCAGAAGGATATGCTAGGGTGATGGTGGATGAAATAACGGAGGGATTTGAGGACCTCCAGCTTGACCACCCTACCGGTGAAGGGGAGACTCGGTTGGGGTCTGCTCTGAGGACTCCATGCCTATGGCGGAAGGAGCTCATCAACCTTGCGAACTGGACGCCTCCGCCTCCTCCTCCTCCTCCGGCGAGTCAGGGCACTCCGCCTCCTCCACCGCCTCCTCCTCCGGCGAGTGACGATCAGGGCCCTCGGCCGGCTCCTTCTCCGGCGCGTGGCGGCACTCCGCCTGCGCCGGCGCGCCCGAGCAGCCAGCCTCCTCCTTCTCCGCCTCGTCAGCAAGGGCGGAAGAGACCCGCCGCCGCTCCGGCAGTTGCTCCGGCGCGTCGTAGTCCTTCTCCTCCGCCTCGTAAGCAAGTAAAGAAGACAACCGCTTCGTCTGCTCGGCCGGCGTCTAGCAGTACAACCAGAGGCGGGAGGACATACAGATTCGGTCCTTCTCTGAAGAGTCCACAGAAGTTACCATACGAGAGGACCCCGAAGGAGAACGCGAAGATCGCGCGAACCGAAGTGGATGACTGGTTTCAAGGGTTGAAAGCAAAGAGACATCCACCTCCGGAGGAGAAGGTAGATCCGGTGAAAGTGAAGCGCACTCTGGCTGCCCTGGCAAAACCACCCAAGTCTCCGCCGAAAGGCAACTATGAAGCGGAGCGGTCGGGAAGTACAGTCAGTGATCAAAGGCTGAAAGAACGACGAGCAGCTGGGAAACAAATTGCCCAGCTCGGCGAACAAGCGAAGCAATCGTGCCCCCCGCTCAAGGTGCCTAGCGACATCGTCGATCCGAGGATGGTGCCCGGTTATGGCAATGTTGACGATTACCTGCCCGACGATGTACATTATGATCCCATGGAGGTGCAGATACACAGATACGAGTACGGGAAGCCTCTCGTCAAAGATGAAAAATCTTTAACAACGATGATGCGAAGATTACATGATTGGTACTTGAAAATCTGCAGAGAGTCTGGGGGGAGGAGTACTTTGTATGCGAGAGTTAAACCGGAGCATGACCTCGTTGGAATTGAACTGTTGCCTATTCCATTTGAGGAGTTCTATCAGTTTTTCAATCAATTGGCCCTCGATAAAATAACGATCACCTGTTACTATCTGTAAGTACTACTACTTCTGTCATTAAGTCTCTCTATATAGCTCATCTCTTTCATTGCATGTATTTATAATTATCCTCACTATATTATGCAGATTGAAGATCGCCGAATTGAAGAAAAGACAAATCGGTGATATTGGGTTCGTTAACACATATCTCATAGATGCAACTGAGGTTGAACATCGTCCCGAAGATACCGAGGCCAACTTGCTATGATCATTCAAAAAAATGAAAACAAAGATATAATACTCTTTCCTTACAACTTCAAGTGAGTGTTACTGTCTTGTGCATATTCGGTTTCCCTTATATATTAGTTCAGGTTATAGTAATGTAATTGATGAGTTATACATGCGTGTGCAGTTTCCACTATATTCTCCTAGAGATTAGGCTTGAGCAGGGAGTAGTAACCGTCTTGGACTCTAAACGAAAAGATCCCTAGGAGTATGCGGACATGACTGAAATCCTCAAGAAGTAAGTTAAATCGATCATTATCCACCATATCAGCAACTTTGTTCATTTCCTGATATCAAGTAATTGTTTTCTTTGTCCGGCAGGGTTTGGAGAAAATTCACCAGAAAAGTTCCGGGACTGCCAAAGGAGCTGGAATTTAGACACCCGAAAGTAAGTACTATAGTAGCATGTTCCGCGCATCTCCTAGTGATTCAAGCGCTAGTTTCATCAATACCATTTAGCATTCTTGCTTATCAGTTTGATTGACCTCTATTTCTTGTAAAGTGGTTGTGGCAGGAACAAGGGAATGATTTCTGTGGATACCACGTCTGCGAGTCCATCCGCCACACGACCTGTGAGCGGGGCGGGTACTCTGACGAACAATATGAAGTACGTAAATAACAACATTCACAATTTTATTTTATTACCATCATTTGTGTTGAGTTTCATTCATTCACATATATATGTATTGACCCCCTTCTTCAAATTAGATGTTTCGGAAGCGGGATGAACTCCTAGCACCAGCTCGCATGCGAGCAATTCAAGAGGAATTGGCGGCATTCTTTCTTGACCACGTGATCGCTGAAGACGGAGAATACTATGTGGACCATGAGTCCGTATGATTATATTTGTAAGAGATAATTATTGTATATATGTAGCCGGTAGTGTCGGATAGATATACGAGAACTTGTTGTTCGACCAATCTCTCGGAGAAGGAGAGGTGGTCGATATCACTTCTCTCTGTATGCATATATGTTCATGACGATCTTCTGTTTCCTTTTTGCTTACTAGCTAGCTAGCGTGTCTAGTCCTCTCTATACGTATGTATAGTACGTAGCGTCGACCAAGCACGGACATAAGAGAGGACACTTCTCTCTATTAATTATAGCTAGCTAACACAATATATGAAACACCTAAATTAACCCCCCAAAACCCCCAAACACCCCCCCTTTCAAAAAAAACAAAAACCCCAACCACAAAAATGCTGACGCGTGGATGCCTATTGGTCCCGATTGGTGCCACCAACCGGGACCAAAGGGTCTCCTGCCTGGACTCCGCGCACAGGCCACGTGGAGGCCCATCTGTCCCGGTTCTGGATTGAACCGGGACTAAAGGGACAGGGCATTAGTACCGACCCTTTAGTCCCGGTTCTAGAACCGGGACAAAAGGCCCTTACGAACCGGGACAACAGGCCATTTTTCTACCAGTGCCTCATGATCGATGAACTAAGTTCGATACAACTTGGACTAGAGGCTTCAATTCTAACTATCTAAAAAATGACATCTATACAACAGAATAAATTCTAGTCTCATAGTTGCCAAGTTCCCAGTTGGGAAACGCGATCCTGTTAAATCAGGGACGATGAGCCCGGGTTGATCAGTCCTTCAAGAAAGCAAAAACAGATTAAGGAAAGAGTGCAATATCGCTACAGTTATGGCCACGGAATCGTATATCGAAAGCAAAAACAGATTAAGGCAAGAGCAAATTAAGGAAATCCATCTGGTATTAGAGGAGCACTGTAATTTTACATCCTTTCTGGCTTTCTGTTCCTCAATTATCTCCCCTACAGTTACGACCATGGTGTTTTTTTTATTCCTCGTACCTGCAACATCTGTTTTCTTCATGGGAACACGTACCGGCCGTCGAATCCTCCCGCGCTTGATCCTGATCCTCGATTGGGGTCTATGAACCCGGGACACAGGATGCGGCATCAACCCACATTCCCGGCTACTATGGTTAGTCTTATAGCAGCAGATTATATCATGCAAACAAACAACGTGGCTGACAAATACAAAAACGAATGACCCGTCGACTTTTAATGACATCGGTCACTAACCTTGAAAATATTGCAGAATCCAAGACCAATCCGTTCTTCAATATCAGGGAGTGTTTCTCAGAGAGCCTTCGAAAATGTTTCGTTACCAACGCTAAACAACTTGGATAAAACATCTTTGCTAGCAGCAGCTGTGACTACTCCAGAGGATTGCCATTGAACAAAACACCACTGATCTGAAAAAGCATGTGCGGGTTTCAGATAGATATAATGTCGAGCATCAACGAAAATCAGAAGCAGATTGCACTAACCAAACCTCCTCTCCAAAGTCATGTTTTCCTCTGCAAGCAAGTCATAGAGCATACAAAGTGCATGTGCCTCACATTTTCCTAACATATGGATGCCCGGCACATCTCTTGACAACTTCTGACACAAGCCGAGCGACAAGACAACGTGTAATATGATACCAGCCATGATGCAAAGGGCCCAAGTCCTCACTAATGGGTTTGCGTGAGATAAATTCTTGTGGACTATGTTAATGTAAAGTAGAGCTTCGTTCTAGCGCCTGCAGCAACAACAAGATTTCATTTACAATCTCTTCCAACAGCAAACGCCAATCGATTACGGAAAGAAATAAGCTTCTTGTTTGGAATACAACAGTTGAGCATGATTCAAACTTAAGATATTTGTCTACCGCATCCAAAAGGATTTCCTTGGTCCAATTCAAACATGGACGAATTTGCATCTGCCCGTATTGTTCCTCCTGTTTCACAACCTACCCCTGCCACATAATCTACTACTCCTACTTAGGATCAAATCATGGACAAACAGCAGCAATCTCCACACCGTATGATCTGGCTCGAAGTAATCACATGCAGAGAAGAATTCGCGTCAGTGCCCATGCGCCGCCAACACTCACAACGCCGCTGCGCCTCTCGCCTGAAGCCCGAACATCCCCGCCCCTCTCCCAGGACAGGCACGCCTGACCCGCTCTCTCCGGCCGCGACGGCGAGGCTGGGCGACGGGATCTCGGCGGCCGCCGCGCGTTGCTTCGGGCCTTCGAAGCGATTAGGTTTTAATCCACGTTTTTTTTCTTCTAAAAATTAGGTTTTAATCCACGCTAACCTGGGCCCGGGCCCTGGTCTGGGCCGCGTTTCCTTTGGGCCCGCGTCCATCTGCGGCATTTTTAAGCACACGGGGCACTCCTGTACAGAGGCCTTTCTCCTCTTGCCTGGATCCCTACGCCGGCCGTCTCTCCCCACGAACCTCACGCCGAAGAGTAGCCTCCGCTGGCGCCGCATCTCCCGTCCTCCGCGACAACCAGGCGTGCACCCTTCTCCACTTCCCTTGCAGTCTCGCCGCGCCACCCGCGCAGACCGGCTCGAGGTCAGTGAGCAGGGGATGTGGCGGCCGCCGGGGGGATGGCGCATCGGTTCGTCTCCGTCGTTCCCCAAACCTACGAAGAGTACGGAGACGGTGCGCTGATGGAGACTCGCGGCGGGGCGAGAGGTTACTCCGACCGGCTGCCGGGCTACTACGGGTAAGGCAGATCGTACATGATGATGCTGTTGAAACATTTCTTGAGAACACAAAACTAACATCAGTGTTAATTTTGTGTTTCGAATTTTGACTTGAAATTTCGTGACAACCTACACATCATCGATCTGAGGGCTTGGCCGCAAGTTTTAGGTGGTGCCACTTTGCTGCCGATGCAAGACCCCTTTTCCTCCTTCCTATAGGCTCCTCGTGGCTGCTTTTGGAGGAGATCGCCGTCAATGAGCGGCGGCACCTCGTCCGGCCGCGGCAGCGCACTTCCTCCTGGCGCTCAGCCCTGCACCAGGTACTTCGCCGCCTACATGTAATAACTAATAACGACGTGCAAAAACTTATGTTTGTTCGGCATTTCAACGAGGCAAGAAGCCACGGTTGCCCTTTTTCCCACTCAAATGTCATTTACTACTGCGCCTTTTCAATTAATACAGTGTGATTTATGGACCTCTCCAACTTGTATTTTTTTCCCGGTTTTTAATATTACCTTATAATTCTGTTTGTTCCGCATTTCAAACTATTCTTCAACACGGTCCACCGCTTTTATGCTTATGTACTTCTCAGTTTCATGTCTCTATACAGTGTATGCAATGTGACAACGGCGGTGAATTTCTCACCACTTCCCTACGTGACCTCTTCTTTCGTTATGGCGCATCCTTTCAATTTCCATGCCCTCACACCTCACCACAAAATGGCAAGGTCGAACGTCTCATACGCACCACCAACGGCATTCTTTGCGTTCTTCTCATACATGCTAACCTAGCATCCCCATTTTGGGTTGAGGCCCTTCACTCTGCCACCTATGTTCTCAACCGCTGACCATCCTTCTTCATCTCAACTTGGTATCAGATGCATCTGCGATCTTTCTCACTTTCGATATGAATCATCTTCTCCGGCGCGTGCGCACGACCGACCTCAACTCCTCATCACCTGTCGGCTGCCCGTTCGCCGCCATTTTGGTGACTCGTGCAGTCGTGCTGCTTCGGCCGTTGATTGTGGAAAGGGGGTCGCACCTGCCGTCGCGGCCGCTGCCTCTTTCTCTTTGGCCGCCGAACTGCCTCCCTTGCGGCTCTCCTGCGACCATCCTCCGCACTTAAGGCAGCACCTTGGTCCCGTGCCTGAACCTGGGTGGCGGCGGCCCCATGGTGCGTTGTATGGATTGCACTGACACCGGCCCGTTCTCCATCGCCAGCCTACCTCCGTCCATCACTCATCACTTCCAGTCCAAGCTGGAACTCGAGCCCGGTGCTTACTCCAAATGGCGTCAGCTATTCTACTTCATTTGTTGCAAATACAATGTCCAACATCACCTCGAGGCCATCGTGGATCCCACCCACGAGAGCGTTGTGTGGCGCAATGACGACCTCACTATCGTCCTCTGCATGTATGGTGTCATCGTCAAGGAGCTGCAGGACCTGGTGACGTCGCCAACAAGCACCGCCTAAGACGTCTGGGCTCAACTTCATCTCCTGGACAACAAACTGGGTTGTGCCATCATCCTCATCTCGAGTTTCGGAACATGGTGCAAGGCGGTCTCTCCATCGCTGAGTACACCCGCCGCCTCAAGGTGCTCGCCGACGCTCTCGATGACATCGGTGAACACATCACCAACCAGACCGTCACGCTACAACTCATCCGGGGGCTTAGCCGTAAATTTCAGGTGATGGCTACCTTGCTCCCGACGCAAGACCCATTCTCCTCCTTTCTCTAGTCTGGAGAGAGTGGCGATCTCCTCCAAGAGCAGCCGGGGGCGAGTCTGGAGAGAGTGGCGATCTCCTCCAAGAGCAGCCGGGGGCGAGCCTGGAGAGAGTGGCCATCACTTGAAACTTGCGGCTGACCCTTCAAATGAGTTTCAACGTGAGGATTTGATCGGTGATGTGTTCGCCGACGTCACCTAGCGCGTCGGCGAGGGCCTTGAGGCGGCGGCTGTACTCGGTGATGGAGAGGTCGCGTTGCACCATGTTGTGGAACTGGGCGCCGAGGATGATCGCGCGGCCGGGTTGGTTGTCCTGGAACAGGAGATGGAGTTGAGCCCACATGTCGTAGGCGGTGCTTGGTTAGCGATGTCACCACGTCCTGCAGCTCCTCGGTGGTGACATCATACATCCAGAGGAAGATGGTGAGATCGTCGTTGCGCCAGACGGCTCTCTAGTGGGCAGGATCGGCGGCGAGGTGATGTTGGACATTGTATTTGCAACAAATGAAGTAGAATAGCTGACACCATTTGGAGTACGCACCGGGCTCAAGTTCCAACTTGGACTGGAAGTGGTGAGCGATGGACGGAGGTAGGTCGGCGGTGGAGGACGGGCCGGCGTCAGGGCCGGCGTCAGCGCAGTCCAGGGCACCATGGGGACGCCACCACCCAGGTTCAAGCACGGCGTCAGTGCTGTGCGGAGGATGGCCGCAGCAGGAGCCGCAGGTGCGACCCCCTTCCCCTGTATTGATCTTCTCGATGTACGTATATATACAGTTTAACGAGAGAGAGATAAGGGGGGTCGGGTAAGAGTAGGACGACACTGGCCGGAATAGCCAGGCATGCAGGACATGCGCTCGCACATAGTGCACTAGCTGTCAGGGCTCCTGGAGAACCGGTCTTGATAGTTTGCCACTGGAAGAGTGTTGCATGCATATTCCAACATGTTTCGAGGGGAGATTAAGGAAAGAGTTCACCACACTTGATTACGTCATAGGCAGGGGGGTTATATTTATATACAGTTGATGCCGCACCTGGCCTAGCTAGTGGAGATCATGAGGTGGCCACTACTCCAGGATGCCGTATGTGCAAGGATATACAGGTGCACATACGGTATTGTCTACATACTCAACAAAAAAACATTTGTTTTTTCCTAATATTGCGCAAATACTGTGTATTTCTGACCTGCAATACTGTTTCATTCATGGTAGTTCCTTTGGATTTAAATTAAACAAATCCTGACTTGATAATGTTTTTAGGTACGGACTAGACTACTGAGGCTAATTCCCTCTATTAGATGGACACAAAGCAACACATGTTATGTCAGTTTTCTTGGCTGATGATATCTAGTCCTCAGATTCGTGGCAACTGTTATAGAAGAATCTGCAAAATTGATACACAATCCTGTGATCTTGGGCCTGCCATGTATAAGATTTCCCTTGGGCCTAATTTTCGAACTATGTATATCCTTTGCTGTTTGAGCAATGCTCTATAGCAAATTATATTGCCGCAGGAGTTGTAAATAGAAATATCCGTCGGTCTTTGTGCATCCATAGTTCGGTCTGTACAAACTTTAATTATGTATCGCATCCGTAGTTGTATATATCGCCATCTAGCAATCATAAGAATTTGCTAGTTCAGAATAACCTCGTGATATCATGCACTCTGTACACAGATAGCATGCACAGAGGTTTACATTTTCCGACCGGGTATTTTTTTCCCTGACCTAGCAAATGACTTGAAACATCAAGCAGATCAAAGCTCTGCAGGTAGAGTTGTTCTCTGTCTTTATGGTCTCAGTTTAGAATATAAAAATATCTAAGCTCAAGGGACATGCATTGTGCCCCAACTGCATGCCTTCCCTATATAATGTGTAGCATGTAATGTTATAATCGAGTAAAGAGAACCCACACCATCCTTGGATGTTATTGTTGGGTTGTGAGAGCCTTAACTGACAACTAGTACATTGATCTTAAGTGACCAGTTGGCCTGCTTGAGCTAGCTATGAAGCCTATGACACCCCTTTAATCAAGCTGGCAGGGCAGGGCAACAGTTTTAGTGGACCACCCCCACTAACAGATGTTGATTGTGCCAGTAGGATGTTTGTTTTAACAGTTAAACAGAGTGAAACCAGTGGGTGATGGTGACGATTTAGTTAACCTTGCCTATGATGGTTGTATATCCAAAGGGACGACATACTTAAGCAAAAAGAGGAAAAGGCCGCGGGTGCCATGCTCTTCATCAGGCTTCTTTCCGGACATCGTTTGAACTTGGCCACGTGTGTGTATTCAGGAATGTCACCAGGCTGTGCTACTCCTTCATAAAAATAGTCTACTTGCTGGTGCTCGAGATGACAAAGGCAGCCCTGCAATCAGAGATTTCTATAACAGCCAATTAACTGCAAGGTCTCAATTCTTGATACGTCATTCAACTTTAGTTTTAACCACAAGCATATACGTGATTGGTATACACCACGATTACAGTTGTCATATCAAGTTTCTATTTAAAATGTGATAATTCTGTCATGACAGTGCAGTCGAAATCCTTATGATGACATGACAATACTTGCTAAGCTTGAAAGTGTCATGACAATACTTGCTAAGCTTGAAAGTGTCTACACAGTATTTATCCTACTCCATTCGAGCACTTCTTAATTTTATTGTGACAAATTCTTATATCTTACCATTGTTACTGCTTACAGTTTGTTTTCATCGTCGAGCAAGGTCTGCCCATTCTTCCAAAGTCTCCATTTGCAGAGTCTGCAGAGCAGTTTTCATTACAGTTTTTTTTTACGTATTAGCACCTCTTTTTCACTAAACCCTATTCTCATTCGTGCAGTATCTCATCAGTTCATTCTGTAGGTGACCCAGCAGGAGCCCATGGGAAGCCGGGAAATGGTTACGTGTATGGTGTCGGGCATCCGTGTGGACTCCCCCGCTGGGACCTGGAGAGAGTTGAAGACGCTTTCAGTGCCAAACAAGCAAAGATGATTTCGCTCTGAGGCTGGGCATAGAAATCAACCTATCGAAGTGGCTGTTGTTAGTCTCTTGTCATTCTTAATCTGATTTACTGAGCATTTGCAGTGGTAGGGATAATGCCATGTCATTGCAATTTCGATACAAGTTTCTGCAAAGCAAAATTCGTTCGTCCCTGATTGGCCTCAACATACAGTTTTCTTCTTCTTTCGACCTTGTAAATTTTGTTTGAAGCCCCGACCAGAGAAGAATCTCCAGGTGATCATAGCGAGTTTTGTTGGTATGAAATTTGAGCTGAGAAATCAAAACTGAGGACTATGGTCAGCAATGTGCCACATACCGTTGCTTCAGTATCCAGCAAGCCTGCAGGTAGCCATCCCTGCGTGGTTGTCCCAACAAAGTCACCAAGACAATCAGGTTACAAGAGAGTTATGTCGCATATTCCTGCGTTTGTTATCATATTCAGCTACAAGGACTTGGAACAGAATCAAGGGTCTGCAGTCATAATTGTCGGTGTGTATCAAATCAGTGGCGACCAGCGTAAATCGCCGCAAATTTGCCGAGATCAGTTCGAGCTGCATCATGTTACCGTGCAACGGATCCGGTGGTTTGTATTCTGATTACCGTCGCCCCACATGGTTTTTGAAAAAACAAAATGAGCGTTGTCATAGGCCTTGCAAAGTGCAAAAGGCGGGTCATCTATGGCGAAGTTCAGGGCTTCAGAGGACACTATGGGCAGCTGGTAGCTACAAGCTGGTCTCCGGGGAATACAGGCTGCCAATGTGGAATCACAAATTAGGTATGCAGAGAAAAGAATAATGTGTGCCGCTTATTTTCCAAAGAAACAAAAAGATGTTCTGCTTTCAAGGCATGGGCCCGCCCGTCTACAACAGCGTAATGCCGTAACAATCAATTGCAATTTTTGTGTCAAAATTAGCATGTAGTTTGATGGAATGTGGGTTGTGCATTTGTACTGTGAATGGATATGCTTGCACCACCGTGTAGTTTTTAGCCAGCTGCCAAGTAGGTTTCTGTAGCTGTTGTGACTTGTGACTGGCTCCAGATTATGTGCTCATTGTCGTACTACCCGAAGAAATCAGGGAGTAACTCAAGGTTAGAGACATTATTGTAATCTTAATTTAATTATTATTTAATCTTAATTTAAGGTTATGTCAAGCATGTACTAGTTGATGCGATGACATGATCACATAATTTTTATTTCAAAAAGGGTTTCCATTATTTTTATTTTGCATTTGATGAACATTACACAGTACGATGTAAAGTCTAACCCTCCTTTATGGAGGGAGTACTAGCCATATTTCTGAGAGCTACGTCCACGACGAAACAAAATAGTCAAAGTATAGCAAAATTTAACATAAGATTACCACTCCAGAGTTATTAATCCAAGAATAAAAACAATAAAAGATAAACAGTCCAGATTGATAGTCCATGACAATCTAGATAAACTAATTCAATACAAAATTACAGCAACAGGCTAGAATTTAACTAAATCTAGAACCATAACAGATCAATAATCCGGATTAGTTGTCCAATGTTACAATCCCAAAAGTTAATATTGCATACAGTCCACATAGGAACCATTCAAAGTTCACATAAGCCCAACAGACAACCAGGGAGAGTGATATCTTCTTGCTACTTCTTCACAAATTAAGGACGACCGGTCCAGTACTATCACAGAGATATACAAACTGAAACTAGCAAGATTTTCAAGTCAAAAGCAGATAAATCTCATGCCCTTTTCTATGGCATGGCTAAATGTTTAGTTCGGCCAAGACATATGCATATAAAAAGCATCAAGGAAGAATTAATGCAACTTGTTTGAAAGTATCTGATGAAAATAGGAATACCCCACACGTTGCTTCGGAAATTGGTTGATAACATGAGAACCAGAATTAAAAATGCATATGACTTATTATATTTGATTATGTATAGTTGTAACAATACTCATTTAATAGAAGTAGAATAATTAAATGAAAAACATTTCATCCATGGTTGAATGTTGTGGTGGTTCTTTTCCCAAGCATGATTACATGTTAAGGTAGGTCTTATCACATTCATAATTGTATAGTGAGATGGTATGTTTACATGTTGAGATAAATAAGTTAGTTGAGATAACTCTCTTACGTATATAAGGAGCACACACATGTAAATAATAATGTAAAATAGAAAGCGACTGGTTTCGGAACGCGATAGACATGCTCTTTATAAGAATAATTTTGTATGTTTTAACTCCAAGCAAAGTGGATAAGATAAGTATGGTATACAGAGACATGACAATGAAAAAAAACCCGCTACATTCCTAAAATATAGGTAAAACTGAGAGTATAAATATGCTGGGGAAAGCAAGGCACGAGAAAATCTTAAAGTCATGCTTGGTATAAATGCATCCTACTATGAGCACATACATAGCATGTCATCAACCAGCTGCCTAGCCTCCGCATCTGGCAATCTCAGCATCACGTTGTTCCTAAACGAATTAAGATGGTAATGGTATCAATATAACATTATGCTTCTATCCAAATTAATTAAAATTGTAATGGAATCAACATAAAATGGTGGTGCTTCAAAAAATAAGACTAAAACAAATTGCATTGAGCGAGATTAGCATGTTGCTGTATCAAGGAGAGAAAAATCAAAAGTATTCAAGTACCTAAGACTGATTTGCAAAAGTTATCATGGTCTCTATAAAAGCCGTTGTCACACAGATGCATTCCTACTCACACATGTCAACAACGACAAAATCTCCAGTCGCTTACAGTACTTCCTGGGCATCTGCGACAGAACCACTGGTGGAGGGGGCCATGCTGTCGTGGGTTTGTCACGGCAGATGTCCTCGTGAAAGGACTTATTCGTGGAGCCATCGCTACGGGTTAGCTTGAAGGGGTTAAACCGGACAAGGGACACGAGGGATTTTATACTAGTTCGGCCTCTTCGATGAAGGTAAAAGCCTATGTCTAGTTGTGATTGGTATTGCTGGGGTTTCGATGACTAGGGAGCGAATCCGCTTTGTCTGGCTTTCGAGTTGTTGTCTGTTGTCCCTAAACTGCTGCCGGGTCGTCCCTTTATATATATAGGTTGACGCCCGCCGGTTTACAGAGTCCCGAGGCCGGATCATAAACGTGTCCGGCTCGGTCTCTATTCTTTCTAACTTACAATACAAGTTACATGAAAGAGTCGGTTTACATCTACAGGCCTTAACTCGCCTTTGGGCCTTGGGCCTTCGTAAAGCGCCACCATCCTCACGTCTTCATGGGCTTCTATATTCATGGAGTTAACCCGGCCATTCCTAGCCGGTTTACCTCCAGTAGTCATATCCCCAACATTAGGCCCCAGATTGATTTGAACTGGTTCATGTCAATCTTCAATACTTTAGAAAAATTCTTGCCCTGGCACCTTCGTATAGATCTGGTAAACCGCCGTGATGTCATCCTTTAGATCCGTAGTAAACCGCCATGACGTCATCTATTCGTTGAAGCCGAAGATACCCTTCATTAATGAATATCCAACCATCGAGGCGACACCCTTATTAATTATCCATTTGCACTGGTCGCTTATCTCTTCGCCTTATAAATAGGCCCAAGGGCCATTCCCTTTTCCCCTTCGTCTCCTTCGCTTCTTCTTCCTCCTTGCGACTCCCCTGCAAACGAGCGCCGCCGCCGTCGCCGATCTTCGCCTCCGCCTCTCCGTCGGCCGCTGCATCAACCTGGTTGCACCAGAAAGCCGCGACGTACCTCCGCTGCTTCAACAGCCGCTGTAAGTCCTTTCCTTTCCTCCTTTGTAGATCTGTCTAGGGTTTCCTTGTTCATCAAAGTTCATCGAGGCTCCGGCACTGTTCTTCCCCGTTCCTCCTTAGTCCATGGATAAAACCCTCAAGCTTGATATATTCCGTGTAATGGCTTATCTTCTTTTACCACAACAAACCCTTATGCGCATAAAAACTGATCTGGACCTTTGTGAACCGCTTCGGGACCAACCTTTTTAGGCCTAAATCTTTTTGCTTTCCTGTCTTACGGTAGATCCAAAATTTCCATGCAACCTTGTGAAACCTGTTTTACCTTACTTAGTCGTTCTTACCTTAGATCTGTATCCTCTTTATCACATAGGCGGTTTACCTTTGTAGAAAGCAATCTATCACATACCATTAGTCCCCTTGTAAATCGGTAATCCCTTTATCTCCATTGTCATACTCCGGTTTAACAGTATGCATATACCTTTGTTCCGTTATTGCTTTGTCATTCATTATTGTATCAGCCTCCGGTTTATGAAATTTACATACTTGTATATCTTTATCCCATTGTACCTTATGCACCACCATGAATGAATTGTTAAACCGGTACTTCTTTTCAGCCTTTCACTTGCAATGGCCAAGCAGTTTTATGCCTGCAACTGGGCTCCCTCCCGGGTTACCGAAGAACAGCTTAGTGGAATGGTCAAAATTGGTACCTTACCAAAAAAGAGTGAGATCCGATGGCGAGTTCCTGGACCGGAGAACCCTCCTACTCCCTAGCAGGGTGAAGCAGTGGTATTTGTTGATCACATAGGTCGTGGCTTCAAACCGCCCGGGTCAAAGTTTTTCTGGGATGTGCTTGCCAGTTTTCAACTCCACCCTCAAGACATCGGACCCAACTCGATATCTAATATATGCAACTTCCAAGTCTTCTGTGAAGTGTACTTACAAGAAGAGCCAACGGTTGAGTTGTTCCGAGACTTCTTTCGTCTGAACCGGCGTACTGAATTCGTAGACGGTCCCAACACTGAACTTGGCGGCGTCTCCATTCAGAAAAGGAAAGAAGTTGAATTTCCTCATGCTAAGCTGCACAGTCACCCCAAAGACTGTAACCAAACTTGGTTCTATTGTAAAGACACCTCCCCTGAAGATGAGAACCCTCTGCCGGGTTACCATGCTCACCGGCTCGCCAATACTCATCCACTGCCGCAATGTCTAAGTGCCCAGGAACGGGCCTCGTATGCCCCTCAACTCGCCAAGCTCCGAGCCTTTATGGCCAACGGTTTGTCAGGTGTAGGCTTTGTCCACTGCTGGATATCCTGGAGCATCCCGCCATTAAGTCATCGCACCGGTTTAATGTGTGAGTATACTGGCAACGTAGAAGACTCTCAGCGCCATATCAACATACAACTAACAGACGAAGAAGTAACAGAGTCTGTCAAAAACATATTGAATGAATCGGAGGCTGTCTGTCGCCAAACCGTATTAAACCCCTTTTATACTAAAAACAAACCGCCTGCTGTAAGTATTATCCTCCGCTTTACACTTGATATCCTTGTACTGTATAAGCTTTGAATATCCTTTGCCCCTCTTTTAAAAAGGGTGATGATCCGTTCTGGAAAAGGAAGCCTCAGGAGAAAGTGGCAAAGCCTTCCCGTCCTAAAACAAAAGCCATCAAGAAAACCTCAAAGCGGAAGGCAGCTGAACGCATCAGCATGGAACTGGATGACGACCCGGATGAACTAGAAGTTGAGGTAGAACTTGATTCACTTGGTTCCCTTTTCATGTATCTCATTGACAATGATATTTATCAGGAGGACGTGGAGAGCAGCCAAGCTGACGATGTAGAGGTAATTACCCTTTCCTCCGGTTTAGACTCTGTGCCAACATAAAAAATCCGTCAAGCAGTCCGGAAAGTAAGCTTTTCTCATCCTCTTGCTCATTTGGACCCAACATTTATTTTGAAGACGCAGCAGCACGAGGCTCGCCGCACCACCCGGCATAGCGGCCAACAGGTCACGTCCGCCGGTTTACCTGACACCCCGGTTCGAAAGCACCGATCTGAGGTCTCACCCACTTCTCACAATTCTTATCCCAAGGCAGGTTATTTCCGACAACCTCTTAATCCGTCCGATTCGAATTATCAGGTGACACCTCCCTCATCCTCTGGCGGGTCAACAGTGACCCAACTTCCTCCTCTCAAAACTGTAGCTGGGTAAGTACTTGAACCCCTTCTTTGAATGTTTCAATACTTTATATGCTATGCTTAACTTTCGCATCTTTTTCTGTTTTTAGAGCCAAAGCCAGACCCCAGCAAGAAGGCTCGGGTGAACAATCCGCTCGAAGACCAGGTGATTCTTGAACCGGAGCAAACTTTTGAACCGGAGGATCCCAATCCTGAAGCTACCTTTGATGAGCCACCTGAGGGAGTCCTGGATTAGGGGGTCTCCGGACAGCCGGACTATATCCTTTGGCCGGACTGTTGGACTATGAAGATACGAGATTGAAGACTTCGTTCCGTGTCGGGATGGGACTCTACTTGGCGTGGAAGGCAAGCTAGGCAATACGGATATGTATATCTCCACCTTTGTAAACCGACCTTGTGTAACCCTAGCCCCCTCCGGTGTCTATATAAACTGGAGGGTTTTAGTCTGTAGGACAACATACAATCATACCATAGGCTAGCTTCTAGGGTTTAGCCTCTTTGATCTCGTGGTAGATCAACTCTTGTAATACTCATATCATCAAGAACAATCAAGCAGGACGTAGGGTATTACCTCCATCAAGAGGGCCCCTGGGTAAACATTGTGTCCCCTGCCTCCTGTTACCATCCGCCTTAGACGCACAGTTCGGGACCCCCTACCCGAGATCCGCCGGTTTTGACACCGACATTGGTGCTTTCATTGAGAGTTCCACTATGTCGTCACCATAAGGCTTGATGGCTCCTTCGATCATCGCTAGCGATGCGGTCCAGGGTGAGGCTTTCCTCCCCCGACAGATCTTCGTATTCGGCGGCTTCGCACTGCCGACCAATTCGCTTGGCCATCTGGAGCAGATCGAGAGCTACACCCCTGGTCATCAGGTCAGATTTGGAAACTTGAACTACACGACCGACATCCGCGGAGACTTGATTTTCGACGGATTCGAGCCAATGTCGGACGCGCCGCACAGTCGCGACGAGCATGATGTAACTCTGCCGTCGGACAATGTTCGGGAGATCGCATCCGTAACTACCCCGACCATCAATCCAGAGCAAGTCACGCCATCCGAGAGCGGAGGGATGGACCCCGCCATGGAGGCCGCACTGTCAGTGGCGATAGAGCCGGATACTGACTTCACCCCTTACGAGATCCGTGTCACCGAACCACTGGATTCATCTCCGGCCACGGACTCCCAGCCGCTCACATCCGTGCCCGTCGAGTCCGACTGGGCGCCGATCATGGAGTTCACCTCCGCGGATATCTTTCAGCACTCACCTTTCGGAGACGTGCTAAATTCATTAAGGTCTCTCTCCCTGTCAGGAGAACCTTGGCCGAACTATGTCCGGCTAGAATGGGATGCGGACGACGAAGAAATTCGCTGCCCACCCACCACCCACTTAGTAGCCACTGTCGACGACTTAACCGACATGCTCGACTTCGACTCCGAAGACATCGACGGTATGGACGATGATGCAGGAGACGAACAGGAACCACCGCCCTCAGGGCGCTGGACCGCCACCTCATCATATGATATATACATGGTGGACACCCCCAAAGAAGGCAATGGCGACGAGACAGGGGAGGATGACCCCTCCAAGAAGCAACCCAAGCGCAGACGTCAGCGGCGCCGCTCTAAGTCCCGCCATAGCAAGAGCAGTGATACTGGCACAGGAGACAATAACACTCCAGATAGCGCCGAAGACAACAACAATCCCCTCCAGCACGGTGTCGAGCTAGAGGACGAACAAGCTAGCCCTCCAGAGCAGGCAGCAGACAGAGAATCGGAGGAGGACAATTACATGCCTCTCTCCGAAGACGAGGTGAGCCTCGGCGATGATGAGTTTATCGTGCCTGAGGACCCCATCGAGCAAGAGCGCTTCAAGCGCCGGCTTATGGCCACCGCAAATATCCTAAAGAAAAAACAGCAACAGCTTCAAGCTGATCAAGACTTGCTAGCAGATAGGTGGACCGAAGCCCTTGCGGCCGAGGAGCATGAACTCGAGCGCCCATCCAAGAGTTACCCAAAATGCAGGTTGCTACCTCACCTCGAGGAGGAAGCATTGAAACCTCATTCACCAGTATACGATGCGGCTGACCGGCCACTACGCGGCCGAGCCAGAGAGGCGTTTCAGCCTAAAGTTCAGACCGCACCCCGTCGCCACTCAGTCAAAAATACTAAGGCCCGGGGCAACACAAAGGACTTGCGAGACATCTTGGATGGTAAGGGAAACATCGCAAGGTCAATATACGGGACACGGGCACATGCGCCCACACGGGACGATGATCGTCGCGTCGGATACACCAAGAGTAAATCCGTCCAGGCCGAATACAGCAGACAAGACTCATACGAACTATGTCGGGATATAGCCCGGCACAGAGGTGCCGCACACCCCCTATGCTTCACTGATGAAGTTATGAATCATGAATTCCAGGAGGGTTTCAAACCCGTAAATATCGAATCATACGATGGCACAACAGATCCCGCTGTATGGATTGAGGATTTCCTCCTTCACATCCACATGGCTCGCGGTGATGATCTACATGCCATCAAGTACCTCCCACTAAAACTCAAAGGACCAGCTTGGCATTGGCTTAATAGCTTGCCAGCAGATTCCGTCGGATGTTGGGAGGATCTGGAAGACGCATTTCTTGACAACTTCCAGGGAACTTACGTGCGGCCACCGGATGCTGATGACTTGAGCCACATAACCCAGCAGCCAGGGGAATCGGCCAGACAATTCTGGACACGGTTCCTGACTAAGAAAAATCAAATTGTAGACTGTCCGGATGCAGAGGCCCTAGCGACATTCAAGCATAACATCTGCGAGGAGTGGCTCGCTCGCCACCTCGTCCAGGAGAAGCCGAAATCTATGGAAGCCCTCACAACACTCATGACCCGCTTTTGCACGGGCGAGGACAGCTGGCCGGCTCGCAGCAACAACACATCGATGAATCCGGACACCTCGGATACCAAAGATGTTAATGGTAGGCAGCGTTGTAATAGACCAAAGCGCCGCAATAACGGCGATAACACCGAAGATACGATAGTTAATGCCGGATTCAGAGGCTCTATATCCGGTCAGCGGAAAAAGCCATTTAAAAGAAATACTCCGGCTCCATCCAGTCTAGATCGCATACTGGATCGCTCGTGTCAAATCCACGGCACCCCCGACAAGCCAGCCAATCACACCAACAGAGAATGTTGGGTGTTCAAGTAGGCCGGCAAGTTAAATGCCAAGAACAAGGACAAGGGGCTGCATAGCGATGACGAGGAGGAGCCCCGGCCGCCGAACACAGGAGGACAGAAGGGGTTTCCCCCACAAGTGAAGACGGTGAACATGATATACGCAACCCACATTCCCAAGAGGGAGCGGAAGCGTGCACTAAGGGACGTCTATGCGATGGAGCCCGTCGCCCCGAAGTTCAACCCATGGTCTGCTTGTCCGATCACCTTCGATCGCAGGGACCACCACACTAGCATCCGTCATGGCGGATCCGCCACACTGGTCCTAGACCCCATCATTGACGGATTTCACCTCACTCGAGTCCTTATGGACGGCGGCAGCAGCCTGAACCTGCTTTAGCAGGATACAGTGTGAAAAATGGGTATCGATCCCTCGAGGATCAAACCCAGCAAAACCACCTTTAAAGGCGTCATCCTAGGTGTAGAGGCCCATTGCACAGGCTCAATCACATTGGAAGTGGTCTTCGGATCACCAGATAACTTCCGAAGCGAAGAGTTAATCTTCGGCATCGTCCCGTTTCGCAGTGGCTATCATGCACTGCTCGGACGGACAGCATTTGCAAAATTCAATGCAGTGCCGCATTACGCATACCTCAAGCTCAAGATGCCAGGACCTCGCGGGGTCATAACAGTAAATGGAAACACAGAATGCTCGCTCCGTACGGAAGAGCACACTGCGGCCCTTGCAGCAGAAGCACAAAGCAGCTTGTTCAGGCAGACCACCCATTCGGCGTTACAGCCCCGGACACCTTCAAGCGAGTCCGGAACAAGCTGCAACAGGATCGCCTGGCACGATCAGAGCTCGCCTAGCAATTCGTCCCCCGTCCCAGTCCTGGTGAAGCGACGAAATCCGTGCCGCGCGTACATAACTACGCATTGAAAATACCATAAACATAGACGGGGGCACAATCAGGACACGCCCCGCATTGTGGCTTAACCACACTAGGGGCTGTATACCTTTGACATTCCTTTTCTCTTTCAGGGCCTAACTCTTTGGAAGCCCTTTCTGGCAGTACGATTGTCGGACACATTCCGGAAGTAACAACCAAGGCGGCAAGAAGCTAAGATGAACACGGGAACTGCCAGGTGGTCTCTAGTAATACTTGATATACCCGCTTTTCACTATTTATGAGTAGCTTGCCCTGGGATAGGACATTTCAAATTGTGCTACTTTATGCTTATTGCACTACTTGTACCAGTACGCTTCGACGTATTATTCAAATAACAATGCATATCATTAATCTGTCATTGCATTATTTAAGTCTTTTTATTTCTCTTATAAGTCCATTTACGACAATCCGCACCCGCACATTCGGGTACGGTCAGTACGCCAGGGGCTCTCGTTTACCCCATAATACAGAGCAAGAAGTCCGAACACTTTCGACAATGCGACACCCCGAACTTATAGCATTATATGCATCAATTCCGAATCATGTCTTTGGTCAAATGTTGGGTTGCCCGGCTCCCATGCTTTGGTACCTTACGTTCCGCTATATCGGCTAAGGTAGCGCTGGGAGAACTACTGCGATTGTGTCCCGGTTCTTCTGGATGAGCACCTCAGTAGAGAAAGCCAAAAGCTGACTGTCATGATAAGGCGAGAGACTGGTTGCTGTTCGAGAGGTCTCAAGTCCTTAAAGACTTTTTCCGCTTCGGGCAAGGAGTCGGCGTTGTCCGGCTTAGGCATGTATAGCGCCCCAAATTCGGCTCTCCGAATACCAGGGGCTTCACCAAAAATTTAAAATCGTAGACTTCTATGGCTAAGTGAGAGTGATAAAGCATTATAGTCCGATTGTCTGGTTCGTTGCGCTGAATACCTCCCTTGAAGGACCCAAAATTGGGGGAAAGAGTGTTCAGATTTATCCCGAACACCCCAGTACTAGTTACATGGGGGTAGAAGCCAACGACTGGCCAACTCTCAGATTTTATAAACAGCCGCACAGAAGGTAATATTTTAAATTAAGAAAGCGTCGCATGGCGCAAACGAACTCGTTTCATATCACAGGATCACATGAGCATGTTCATTCAAAAATTACATCCTTGGCACACTCATCTGCCACTAAGCGGGAACCCTTCAAAACACTCTCATAGTAATTCTCGAGGCAGCGATGCTCCTTGCCCTCCGGCGGCCCCTCCTTCACCAGCTTCACAGCGTCCAGCTTCGGCCAGTGCACCTTCGCCCGGGCAAAAGCCCTGCGTGCACCCTCGATGCAAATGGACCGCTTGATGACTTCAAGCCATGGGAAGGCTTCCACAAGCCGCCTCACCAGACCGAAGTAGCTGCCGGACAGGGGCTCGCCAGGCCACATCCGGACTATAAGGCCCTTCATGGCCTGTTCGGCTGCCTTGTGAAGTTCGACCAACTGCTTCAGCAGGTCACTCAAGGGCACGGGGTGTTCGGTCCCAGTATACTGAGACCAGAACAACTTCTCTATTGAGCTCCCCTCCTCAGCTCGGTAAAACTCCGTGGCATCTAGTACACTGTGGGGAAGATCTGCAAATGCTCCTGGAGAGCTCCGAACTCAGGTAAGAAAAAGGAAAGTCTCCTTCACGTGTTTGCTTTGCATAATGAATGCCTTACCCGCTGCTATCTTCTTCACTGCATCAATCTCCTCGAGGGCCTTGTGGGCTTCAGCCTTGGCGCTCCGGACGCTTTCAAGCACCTGCGCGAGCTCAGACTCTCGTGTCTTAGAGTCAAGCTCCAAGGAATCGTGCTTTTTGGCGAGAGCCTCGAGCTCTTCCAGCATCTTGCCTACTCGGGCTTCTTGCTTCTCCCGTTCAATGTGTTCTTTGGCTGCTTTGTCTTCGGCCTCGGACAACGCCTTCCTCAGGGTCTCCACCTCGGTCGTGGCCCCTGAAAAATTCATGATGATCCCATTACTTTACACCCGAACTTCTTTTTAACTATATAGACAGGGGTATATCTTACCTTTGCTCTCTTCGAGCTGCCTCTTGGTAAGGCCGAGCTCGTCCTCAGACCGCTTTAGGTCCTGCTTCAGTGCAGAGACCTCCGCAATATGTGCGGCAGTGGCCAGCAGTGAAGCCTGCACATACACATAGACATACTCTAATTAGACTCCTGAGTTATCATTTGATCCTCTATTCGGCTTTTCTTCGCGAACGCCGAACAGAGCATCAGGGGCTACTATCTATGCGGTAATATTTTCTTCTTATTTTGATTGCCTACCTCAAAGCCTGTTAGGAGGCTGGCGCAAGCTTCGGTCAGTCCGTTCTTGGCGGATTGAACCTTCTCGACGACCACACTCATGATAGTGCGGTGCTCTTCCTCGATGGAAGTGCTGCAAAGCGCTTCCAGCAAGTTGTTCGGTGCCTCTGGTTGGACAGAGGACACCGACACGGATGGTTGGCCCCCCTTGATGGGGGACCGCCTGCCAGAGCCCGGAACCATCAAAGGTTCCGGCGCAGTGTCCGTCTGGGGCCGAACTCGAAGCCCGTAGGAGCCTCGCTCCCTTGGTACCCAGGGTCCGGGAAGTCGCCGCGAGGCTGAAGGAAATATGCCCTAGAGGCAATAATAAAGTTATTATTTATTTCCTTATAATCATGATAAATGTTTATTATTCATGCTAGAATTGTATTAACCGGAAACATAATACATGTGTGAATACATAGACAAACAAAGTGTCACTAGTATGCCTCTACTTGACTAGCTCGTTAATCAAAGATGGTTATGTTTCCTAACCATGAACAATGAGTTGTTATTTGATTAACGGGATCACATCATTGAGAGAATGATCTGATTGACATGGCCCATTCCATTAGCTTAGCACCCGATCATTTAGTATGTTGCTATTGCTTTCTTCATGACTTATACATGTTCCTATAACTATGAGATTATGCAACTCCCGTTTACCGGAGGAACACTTTGGGTACTACCAAACGTCACAACGTAACTGGGTGATTATAAAGGAGTACTACAGGTGTCTCCAAAGGTACATGTTGGGTTGGCGTATTTCGAGATTAGGTTTTGTCACTCTGATTGTCGGAGAGGTATCTCTGGGCCCTCTCGGTAATACACATCACTTAAGCCTTGCAAGCATTGCAACTAAATGAGTTAGTTGCGGGATGATGTATTACAGAACGAGTAAAGAGACTTGCCAGCAACGAGATTGAACTAGGTATTGGAATACCGACGATCAAATCTCGGGCAAGTAACATACCGATGACAAAGGGAACGACGTATGTTGTTATGCGGTCTAACCGATAAAGATCTTCGTAGAATATGTAGGAGCCAATATGGGCATCCAGGTCCCGCTATTGGTTATTGACTGGAGACATGTCTCGGTCATGTCTACATTGTTCTCGAACCCGTAGGGTCCGCACGCTTAAGGTTACGATGACAGTTATATTATGAGTTTATGCATTTTGATGTACCGAAGGTTGTTCGGAGTCCCGGATGTGATCACGGACATGACGAGGAGTCTCGAAATGGTCGAGACATAAAGATTGATATATTGGAAGCCTATGTTTGGATATCGGAAGTGTTTCGGGTGAAATCGGGATTTTACCGGAGTACCGGGAGGTTACCGGAACCCCCCGGGAGCTAAATGGGCCATGATGGGCCTTAGTGGAAAAGAGAAGAGGCAGCCCTACATGGTCCGCGCTCCCCTCCCCTCCCTTGGTCCGAATTGGACAAGGAGAGGGGGGCCGGCCCCTCTCTCTCTTTTCCCCCCTCCACAAGTCCTATTCCAACTAGGATTGGGGGGGAATCCTACTCCCAGAGGGAGTAGGACTCTCCTGGCGCGCCCTATGTGGCCGGCCAGCCTCCCCCTTTTGGTCCTTTATATACTGAGGCAGAGGCACCCTAGAACACACAAGTTGATCCACGGGATCTATTCCTTAGCCGTGTGCGGCGCCCCCAGCCACCATAGTCCTCGATAAATACTGTAGCGGAGTTTAGGCGAAGCCCTGCTGCTGTAGTGCATCAAGATCGTCACCACGCCATCGTGCTGACGGAACTCTTCCCCGACACTTTGCTGGATCGGAGTCCGGGGATCGTCATCGAGCTGAACGTGTGCTAGAACTCGGAGGTGCCGTAGTTTCGGTGCTTGATCGGTCGGATCGTGAAGACGTACGACTACATCAACCAAACGCTTCCGTTGTCGATCTACTAGGTATGTAGATCACACTCCCCCTCTCGTTGCTATGCATCACATGATCTTGCGTGTGCGTAGGAAATTTTTTGAAATTACTACGAAACCCAACAGTGGTATTAGAGCCTAGGTTTTATATGTTGATGTTATATGCACGAGTAGAACACAAGTGAGTTGTGGGCGATATAAGTCATACTGCCTACCAGCATGTCATACTTTGGTTCGGCGGTATTGTTGGATGAAGCGGCCCAGACCGACATTACGCGTACGCTTACGCGAGACCGGTTCTCCTGACGTGCTTTTCACAGAGGTGGCTTGTGGGTGACAGTTTCTCCAACTTTAGTTGAACCAAGTATGGCTACGCCCGGTCCTTGCGAAGGTTAAAACAGAGTCAAATTGACAAACTATCGTTGTGGTTTTGATGCGTAGGTGAGATTGGTTCTTACTTAAGCCCGTAGCAGCCACGTAAAACTTGCAACAACAAAGTAGAGGACGTCTAACTTGTTTTTGCAGGGCATGTTGTGATGTGATATGGTCAAGACATGATGCTGAATTTTATTGTATGAGATGATCATGTTTTGTAACCGAGTTATCGGCAACCGGCAGGAGCCATATGGTTGTCGCTTTATTGTATGCAATGCGATCGCGATGTAATGCTTTACTTTATCACTAAACAGTAGCGATAGTCGTGGAAGCACAAGCTTGGCGAGGCGACAACGATGCTACGATGGAGATCAAGGTGGCACGCCGGTGACGATGGTGATCACGATGGTGCTTCGGAGATGGAGATCACGAGCACAAGATGATGATGGCCATATCATATCACTTATATTGATTGCATGTGATGTTTATCTTTTATGCATCTTATCATGCTTTGATTGACGGTAGCATTATAAGATGATCTCTCACTAATTATCAAGAAGTGTTCTCCCAGAGTATGCACCGTTGCGAAAGTTCTTCGTGCTGAGACACCACGTGATGATCGGGTGTGATAGGCTCTACGTTCAAATACAACGGGTGCAAAACAGTTGCACACGCGGAATACTCAGGTTATACTTGACGAGCCAAGCATATACAGATATGGCCTCGGAACACGGAGACCGAAAGGTCGAGCGTGAATCATATAGTAGATATGATCAACATAGTGATGTTCACCAATGAAACTACTCCATCTCACGTGATGATCGGACATGGTTTAGTTGATTTGGATCACGTGATCACTTAGAGGATTAGAGGGATGTCTATCTAAGTGGGAGTTCTTAAGTAATATGATTAAATTGAACTTAAATTTTCATGAACTTAGTCCTGGTAGTATTTTGCAAATCATGTTGTAGATCAATAGCTTGCGTTGTTGCTTCCCTGTGTTTATTTTGATATGTTCCTAGAGAAAATTGTGTTGAAATATGTTAGTAGCAAAGATGCGGATTGGATCCGTGATCTGAGGTTTATCCTCATTGCTGCACAGAAGAATTATGTCCTTGATGCACCGCTAGGTGACGGACCTATTGCAGGAGCAGATGCAGACGTTATGAATGTTTGGCTAGCTCAATATGATGACTACTTGATAGTTTAGTGCACCATGCTTAATGGCTTAGAATCGGGACTTCAAAGATGTTTTGAACGTCATGGAGCATATGAGATGTTCCAGGAGTTGAAGTTAATATTTCAAGCAAATACCCGAGTTGAGAGATATGAAAGTCTCCAACAAGTTCTATAGCTAAAAGATGGAGGAGAATCGCTCAACTAGTGAGCATGTGCCCAGATTGTCTGAGTACAACAATCGCTTGAATCAAGTGGGAGTTAATCTTCCAGATAAGATAGTGATTGACAGAATCCTCTAGTCACCATCACCGAGTTAGTATAACTTCGTGATGAACTATAGTTTGCAAGGGATGACGAAAACGAATCCCGAGCTTTTTATGATGATGAAATCGATGAAGGTAGAAATCAAGAAAGAGCATCAAGTGTTGATGGTAGACAAGACCACTAGTTTCAATAAAGGGCAAAGGGAAGAAGGGGAACTTCAAGAAGAACGGCAAGCAAGTTGCTACTCAAGTGAAGAAGCCCAAGTCTGGTCCTAAGCCTGAGACTAAGTGCTTCTACTGCAAAGGGACTGGTCACTGGAAGCGGAACTGACCCAAGTATTTGGCGGATAAGAAGGATGGCAAAGTGAACAAAAGTATATTTGATATACAGGTTATTGATGTGTACTTTACTAGTGTTTATAGCACCCCCTCAGTATTTGATACTGGTTCAGTTGCTAAGATTAGTAACTCAAAACGGGAGTTGCAGAATAAACAGAGACTAGTTAAGGGTGAAGTGACGATGTGTGTTGGAAGTGGTTCCAAGATTGATATGATCATCATCGCACACTCCCTATAATTTCGGGATTAGTGTTGAACCTAAATAAGTGTTATTTAGTGTTTGCGTTGAGCATGAATATGATTTGATCATGTTTATTATAATACGGTTATTCATTTAAGTAAGAGAATAAATTGTTGTTCTGTTTACATGAATAAAACCTTATATGGTTACACACCCAATGAAAATAGTTCGTTGGATCTCGATCGTAGTGATACACATAATCATAATATTGAAACCAAAAGATGCAAAGTTAATAATGATAGTGCAACTTATTTGTAGCACTGCCGTTTAGGTCATATTGGTGTAAAGCGCATGAAGAAACTCCATGCTGATGGGATTTTGGAATCATTTGATTATGAATCAGTATGCTTGCGAACCATGCCTCATGGGCAAGATGACTAAGACTCTGTTCTTCGGAACAATGGAGCGAGCAACAGATTTGATGGAAATCATACATACTGATATATGTGGTCCGATGAATATTGAGGCTCGCGATAGGTATCATTATTTTCTGATCTTCACAGATGATTTGAGCAGATATGAGTATATCTACTTGATGAAACAAAGGTCTGAAACATTTGAAAAGTTCAAAGAATTTCAGAGTGAAGTGGAAAATCATCGTAACAAAAATGAAAAGTTTCTACGATATGATCGCAGAAGTAAAATATTTGAGTTACGAGTTTGGTCTTCAATTAAAACAATGTGGAATAGTTTCACAAACTCATGCCACCTGGAACACCCCAGCATAATGGTGTGTCCGAATATCATAACCGTACTTTATTAGATATGGTGCGATCTATGATGTCTCTTACCAATCTACCACTATCGTTTTGGGGTTATGCATTAGAGACAGCTGCATTCACGTTAAATAGGGCACCATCTAAAGTCCGTTGAGATGACACAATCTGAACTGTGGTTTGGCAAGAAACCAAAGTTGTCGTTTCTTAAAGTTTGGGGTTGTGATGCTTATATGAAAAGGTTTCATCCTAATAAGCACAAACCCAAATCAGAGAAATATGTCTTCATAGGATACCCAAAGGAGACTGTTGGGTACACCTTCTATCACAAATCCAAAAGCAAGACTTTTGTTGCTAAATTCGGAAACTTTCTAGAGAAGGAGTTTCTCTCGAAAGAAGTGAGTGGGAGGAAAGTAAAAACTTGATAAGGTAATTGTACCTTCTCCCTTATTGGAAAGTAGTTCATCACAGAAATCTGTTCCTGTGACTACTACACCAATTAGTGAGGAAGCTAATGATGATGATCGTGTAACTTCAGATCAAGTTACTACCAAATCTCGTAGGTAAACCAGAGTAAGATCCGCACCAGAGTGGTATGGTAATCCTGTTCTGGAAGTCATGTTACTAGACCATGACGAACTTGCGAACTATGAGGAAGTGATGATGAGCCCAGATTCTGCGAAATGGTTTGAGGCCATGAAATCTGAGATATGATCCATGTATGAGAACAAAGTATGGACTTTGGTTGACTTGCCCACTGATCGGCAAGCAATTGAGAATAAATGGATCTTCAAGAGGAAGACGGACGTAGATAGTAGTGTTACTATCTACAAAGCTAGAATTGTCCCAAAAGGTTTTCGACAAGTTCAAGGTGCTGACTACGATGAGATTTTCTCACTCGTATCTATGCTTAAGTCTGTCTGAATCATGTTAGCAATTGCCGCATTTTATGAAATCTGGCAAATGGATAAACAAAACTGCATTCCTTAATGGATTTACTAAAGAAGAGTTGTATACGATGCAACTAGAAGGTTTTGTCAATCCTAAAGGTGCTAACAAAATATGCAAGCTCCAGCGATCCATCTATGGACTGGTGCAAGCATCTCGGAGTTGGAATATACGCTTTGATGAGTTAATCAAAGCATATAGTGTTATACAGACTTGCGGTGAAGCCTATATTTACAAGAAAGTGAGTGGGAGCACTACATCATTTCTGATAAATATATGTGTATGACATATTGTTGATCGGAAATAATGTAGAATTATTCTGCAAAGCATAAAGGAGTGTTTGAAAGGAGTTTTTTAAAGAAAGAATTCGGTAAAGCTGCTTACATATTGAGTATCAAGATCTATAGATCAAGACGCTTGATAAGTTTTTCAATGAGTACATACCTTGACAAGATTTTGAAGTAGTTCAAAATGGAACAGTCAAAGAAAAAGCTTCTTGCCTGTGTTACAAGGTGTGAAGTTGAGTAAGACTCAAAGCCCGACCACGGCAGAAGATAGAAAAAGAATGAAAGTCATTCCCTATGCCTCAGCCATAGGTTCTATAAAGTATGCCATGCTGTGTACCAGATCTATTGTATACCCTACACTGTGTTAAGCAAGGGAGTACAATAGTGATCTAAGAGTAGATCACTGGACAGCGGTCAAAATTATCCTTAGTGGAATAAGGAAATATTTCTCAATTATGGAGGTGACAAAAAGGTTCGTCGTAAAAAGTTATGTCGATGCAAGTTTTGACACAGATCTGGATGACTCTAAGTCTCGATCTAGATACATATTGAAAGTGGGAGCAATAAGTTAGAGTAGCTCCGTGCAGAGCATTGTTGACATAGAAATTCGCAAAATACTTACGGATCTGAATGTGACAGACCCGTTGACTAAAATTATCTCACAAGCAAAACATGATCACACCTTAGTACTCTTTGGGTGTTAATCACATAGCGATGTGAACTAGATTACTGACTCTAGTAAACCCTTTGGGTGTTGATCACATATCGATGTGAACTATGGGTGTTAATCACATGGTGATGCGAACTATTGCTGTTAAATCACATAGCGATGTGAACTAGATTATTGACTCTAGTGCAAGTGGGAGACTGAAGGAAATATGCCCTAGAGGCAATAATAAAGTTATTATTTATTTCCTTATTTCATGATAAATGTTTATTATTCATGCTATAATTGTATTAACCGGAAACATAATACATGTGTGAATACATAGACAAACAAAGTGTCACTAGTATGCCTCTACTTGACTAGCTCGTTAATCAAAGATGGTTATGTTTCCTAACCATGAACAATGAGTTGTTATTTGATTAACGGGATCACATCATTGAGAGAATGATCTGATTGACATGACCCATTCCATTAGCTTAGCACCCGATCGTTTAGTATGTTGCTATTGCTTTCTTCATGACTTATACATGTTCCTATAACTATGAGATTATGCAACTCCTGTTTACCGGAGGAACACTTTGGGTACTACCAAACGTCACAACGTAACTGGGTGATTATAAAGGAGTACTACAGGTGTCTCCAAAGGTACATGTTGGGTTGGCGTATTTCGAGATTAGGTTTTGTCACTCCGATTGTCGGAGAGGTATCTCTGGGCCCTCTCGGTAATACACATCACTTAAGCCTTGCAAGCATTGCAACTAAATGAGTTAGTTACGGGATGATGTATTACAGAATGAGTAAAGAGACTTTCCAGCAACGAGATTGAACTAGGTATTGGAATACCGACGATCGAATCTCGGGCAAGTAACATACCGATGACAAAGGGAACGACGTATGTTGTTATGCGGTCTGACCGATAAAGATCTTCGTAGAATATGTAGGAGCCAATATGGGCATCCAGTTCCTGCTATTGGTTATTGACTGGAGACATGTCTCGGTCATGTCTACATTGTTCTCGAACCCGTAGGGTCCGCACGCTTAAGGTTACGATGACAGTTATATTATGAGTTTATGCATTTTGATGTACCGAAGGTTGTTCGAAGTCCCGGATGTGATCACGGACATGACGAGGAGTCTCGAAATGGTCGAGACATAAAGATTGATATATTGGAAGCCTATGTTTGTGAAAGTGCAACTATCCTTAGGTGGTTTTGGTAATTCATAACAACATATAGCTCATTGAGCTAATACTATTCCAAGATAATTATTTCAGGAAAGCTCAATGATTGGCATGGCATGGATGTGAAAGTGGAACCCTCAAAATGCTAAGGACAATGGATTGGCTCAAGCTCAAAAGCTCAAGACTCTTCATTTTATATTTTAGTGATCCAAGATCACATTGAGTCCATAGGAAAAGCCAATACTATTAAGGAGGGATGAGGTGTTGCTTAATGAGCCTCTTGCTTCATGTGCTTAGTGATATGCTCCAAAACCCTCAACTACTTTCCCATATCCAGATATGACCTAAACCCTAAGCCAAACTTGGTCCTACCGATTCTTCCTATCCGGCGCCACCGAGTTTCACTTGTCATAAGCCACTGCCAAACCCTAGCAATTCGGTTCCACCGATAGGGATCTCGGTCTCACCGAGATGGGGTTGCAAACTCTCTGTTTCCCTTTCATAACTTTTCGGTCCCACCGAAAGAGCGAATCGGTCCCACCGAGATTGCAATGTAAACTCAATGTTTCCCCTTTGTAACTTTTCGGTCTCACCGAGTTCCAATCGGTCTCACCGAAAGAGCAAATCGGTCCCACCGAGTTTGCCTGACCAACTCTCTGGTTAGCTAATTATCAAATTCGGTCTCACCGAGTTTGTGTAATCGGTCTCACCGAGATTACGTTATGCCCAAACCCTAACTGAATCGGTCCTACCGAGTTGCATGTCAGTCCCACCGAAATTCCTAACGGTCACTAGGTTTACTATTTCGGTCAGACTGAGTTTTCTGATTCGGTCCCACCGAGATTGGTAAATTGGGTGTAACGGTTGGATTTTGTGTGGAGGCTATATATACCCCTCCACCTCTTTCTCATTCAGTGAGAGAGCCATCAGAACACACACATCATTCCAACTCATATGTTCTGAGAGAGAACCACCTACTCATGTGTTGAGACCAAGACATTCCATTCCTACCATATGAATCTTGATCTCTAGCCTTCCCAAGTTTCTTTCCACTCAAATCTTCTTTCCACCAAATCCAAATCCTATGAGAGAGAGTTGAGTGTTGGGGAGACTATCATTTGAAGCACAAGAGCAAGGAGTTCATTACCTACACACCATTTGTTACTTCTTGGAGAGTGGTGTCTCCTAGATTGGCTAGGTGTCACTTGGGAGCCTCCGACAAGATTGTGGAGTTGAACCAAGGAGTTTGTAAGGGCAAGGAGATCGCCTACTTCATGAAGATCTACCGCTAGTGAGGCAAGTCCTTCGTGGGCGATGGCCATGGTGGGATAGACAAGGTTGCTTCTCCGTGGACCCTTTGTGGGTGGTTGCTTCTTCATGGACCCTTCGTGGGTGGAGCCCTGTGTGGACTCGCGCAACCATTGCCCTTGGATGGAGCCCTGTGTGGACTCGCGCAACCGTTACCCTTCGTGGGTTGAAATCTCCATCAACATGGATGTAGGATAGCACCACCTATCCGAACCATGGGAAAAACATCCGTGTCTCCAATAGCGTTTGAATTCTCCAAACCCTTCCCTTTACATTCTTGCAAGTTGCATGCTTTACTTTCTGCTGCCAATATACTCTTTGCATGCTTGCTTGAATTGTGTGATGATTGCTTGACTTGTCCTAAATAGCTAAAATCTGCCAAGAACTAAAATTGGGAAAAGGTTAAGTTTTTATTTGGTCAAGTAGTCTAATCACCCCCCTCTAGACATACTTTCGATCCTACAAGTGGTATCAGAGCTTTGGTCTCCATTTGCTTGATCTCCATAGCTTTTGGTGGTCATAGCCTTGGTTTCACAACCTAGGAGAGTAGGACGTCTAGCGAGGGAAATTATCACCGTAGAGGTCCTTACTTTGATGGTACTAATTTTGCTAGTTGGAAGCATAAAATGAAAATGCATATTCTTGGACATAACCCCGCCGTTTGGGCTATTGTGTTTTGGTTTGCAAGGTGACTTCTTTGATGGGAGAGAACCAAACCGTGAAGCTACCGCGGATGAGTTGAAGATGTTGCAATACAATGCTCAAGCTTGTGATATTCTCTTCAACGGATTGTGCCCCGAAGAATTCAACAAAATCAGCCGCCTTGAGAATGCAAAGGAAATTTGGGACACTTTGATTGATATGCACGAAGGTACCGACTCCGTCAAGGAATCCAAGTTGGATGTGCTTCAAAGCCAACTTGACAAGTTCAAGATGAAGGATGGTGAAGGTGTCGCTGAAATGTACTCTAGGCTTGCTCTCATCACAAATGAGATTGCCGGCTTAGGAAGTGAAGAGATGACCGATAAATTCATCATCAAGAAGATTCTAAGAGCCTTGGATGGAAAATATGATACCGTGTGCACATTGATCCAAATGATGCCCAATTACAAAGATCTCAAGCCAACGGAGGTGATTGGAAGAATTGTTGCTCATGAGATGTCACTTAAGGATAAAGAGGAACTTCACAACAAATCAGGTGGTGCCTATAAAGCCTCATGTGAAGCCCCTACATCATCAAGTGAGAAACAAGACTTCAATGAAGAATTGAGCTTAATGGTGAAGAACTTCAACAAGTTCTACAAGATTAGAAGCAAAGATAGAAGCTCCAAGTCAAGGTCCTACAATGACAAAAGATCTTCTAGTCGAGAGCGAAACTGTTACAATTGTGGAAGACCCGGACACTATTCCAATGAGTGTACGGCTCCCTACAAGAGAAGAGAAGATTCTCCAAAAAGAAGAAGCAAAGGATCACCACCAAGAGAGAGAAGGAGTAGAGATGATCGTTATGAACGAAGATACTCACGGAGAAGCAAGGATTCGGAAAGGAAGGAAAAATCATCAAGGAGCTACACAAGACGAAGACATCAAGCTCATGTTGGTGAATGGGTATCCGGCTCCGACTCCGACAACCACTCCGAGAGAAGTTATCACTCCGACTCTGAAGATACTCAAGATGAAGGTGTTGCCGGTCTAGCACTTGTGTCAACCAACTCCTACGACATATTTGACTCACCAAATGAAGGAATTGGAAGATGCTTCTGTTGGGTAACGTAGTAATTTCAAAAAAATTCCTACGCACACGCAAGATCATGGTGATGCATAGCAACGAGGGGAGAGTATGATCTACATACCCTTGTAGATCGCAACGGAAGCGTTGACACAATGTAGAGGAAGTAGTCGTACGTCTTCTTCCCGATCCGACCGATCCAAGCACCGTTACTCCGGCACCTCCGAGTTCTTAGCACACGTACAGCTCGATGACGATCCCCGGGCTCCGATCCAGCAAAGCTTCGGGGAGGAGTTCTGTCAGCACGACAGCGTGGTGACGATCTTGATGTATTACCGACGCAGGGCTTCTCCTAAGCACTACAACGATATGATCGAGGTGGAATATGGTGGCAGGGGGCACCGCACACGGCTAAGGAACAATCACGAGGATCAACTTGTGTGTCTAGAGGTTCCCCCTGCCTCCGTATATAAAGGAGCCAAGGGGAAGGGTGCGGCCAGCCCTATGGAGGCGCAGGAGGAGTCCTACTCCTACCGGGAGTAGGACTCCCCCCAATCCTATTCCAAATAGGACTCCCAAGGGGGAAAGAGAGAGAGATGTGGCCGGCCACCTCTCCTAGTCCTAATAGGACTAGGGGAGGGGGAAGGGGCGTAGCCACCTTGGGCTGCCCCTTTCTCCTTTCCACTAAGGCCCATGAAGGCCCATATGGCTCCCGGGGGGGTTCCGGTAACCTCCCGGTAACCCGGTAAAATCCCGATTTCACCCGGAACACTTCCGACGTCCAAACATAGGCTTCCAATATATCAATCTTTATGTCTCGAGCATTTCGAGACTCCTCGTCATGTCCGTGATCACATCCGGGACTCCGAACAACCTTCGGTACATCAAAATGCATAAACTCATAATAACTGTCATCGTAACGTTAAGCGTGCGGACCCTACGGTTCGAGAACAATGTAGACATGACCGAGACACGTCTCCGGTCAATAACCAATAGCGGGACCTGGATGCCCATATTGGCTCCTACATATTCTACGAAGATCTTTATCGGTCAGACCGCATAACAACATACGTTGTTCCCTTTGTCATCGGTATGTTACTTGCCCGAGATTCGATCGTCGGTATCCAATACCTAGTTCAATCTCGTTACCGGCAAGTCTCTTTACTCGTTCCGTAATACATCATCTCACAACTAACATATTAGTTGCAGTGCTTGCAAGGCTTATGTGATGTGCATTACCGAGAGGGCCCAGAGATACCTCTCCGACAATTGGAGTGACAAATCCTAATCTCGAAATACGCCAACCCAACATGTACCTTTGGAGACACCTGTAATGCTCCTTTATAATCACCCAGTTACGTTGTGACGTTTGGTAGCACCCAAAGTGTTCCCCCAGCAAACGGGAGTTGCATAATCTCATAGTCAAAGGAACATGTATAAGTCATGAAGAAAGCAATAGCAACATACTAAACGATCGGGTGCTAAGCTAATGGAATGGGTCATGTCAATCAGATCATTCAACTAATGATGTGACCTCGTTAATCAAATAACAACTCTTTGTCCATGGTTAGGAAACATAACCATCTTTGACTAACGAGCTAGTCAAGTAGAGGCATACTAGTGACACTCTGTTTGTCTATGTATTCACACATGTATTATGTTTCCGGTTAATACAATTATAGCATGAATAATAAACATTTATCATGAAATAAGGAAATAAATAATAACTTTATTATTGCCTCTAGGGCATATTTCCTTCAGCTTCATGGCCAAAGGTCCTAAGGTAACACACCCCGAGTATGTTGATTTCAATAGTGATGAAGATGACTTGTTAGGTGATGATTTGCTTGGTGACAACTCTAGTGATGAATACTATGATGAAAGACCAATTAATCATGCTAATCAAGATAAAACGAATGACAATGATAAGGAGAAGATTGAGGCTCTAACTAAAGAACTAAAAACTCTTAAGTTAGCTCATGACACTATCTTCGAGGATCATCGAGAACTTTTAAGAGCTCATGAGAAACTACGCTTTGAAAAGCTCAATCTTGAGCAAGAGCATGAGTTCTTAAAGGCAATCAATGATGATCTCCGCAAGAAAAGTTCTTCTTACATTGCCAAGCCTTTACTCTTATCCACTTACATGCCTCAAGTCAAGTCTAACAAGAAAGATTCTTCCTCTAGTAGTAACAATGATCATGCTAAATCCAATATTGTTGCTTCTAGTAGTTCTCTTGATTCCACTAATGATTCTCTTAGCCAAGTTACACTTGAGCAAGAAAATAGCTTATTGAAGGGAATTATAGAGAAAGGAGTGTACAAAAGCCTTGCCGGGAGTAAGCAATTCGAGGAAATTGTGCGCAAGCAAGGAATGCACCGGAAGAATCAAGGTGTTGGTTTTGAACGAAAGTTCAATGCCAATGGAGTTGAATGGGAAGAAGATCAATACCCCAAGACGAAGTTTGTCCCTCAACAAGAGAAGTATGCTTCTTTCAATGGGACACAAGCTCAAGATGATCTTCCAACACAAGACTACGAGCAAAAAGGCAAGGACAAGCTTCAAGAGGAAATTGATGGATTTGAAGAAGCTCCTAAGACCTTAGTCAAGTGGATTCCCAAGACTACTTCAAGTTCCACTTCATCAAGTACGACTACAACTCCAAGGATTCCCATCAAGATGATGTGGATCCAAAAGAAGAAGAACTAGAGAGTTCTTGAGGGTGACTCCGCCAACATACTTCACTCTTATCATTTTGGCAAGAACAAGTGCAATGAAATTCCACATCTTGCACTAGTTCAAGGAGTCACAAACCCTCTTGTTGGTAAGACAAGGGACAAGGTAACCTAAAAGTTTTCATGGACATCATCTTTTGTGTGCATCACTCTATGTCTATGGATATCCTTGTTTGTTCCTTGTGGGACTAACCCATGTAGGTATTGAAAGTGCGATTCACTCAAATGGATAGCTCCAAGAGATCTACATCAACATTGAGCATCCACATCTTCAATATCTACATGAATTCATCATCGACAAAACCCAAGGTTAGTTCATCCCTCTTAGGGGGGATATCACATCTAGGGGGAGCTTTACTCTAAGACTTGAGCTAAAGCAACTCTAAAGATGTGAACAAAACAATGCTTTATGTAAAAGTGGTAACCCCACTTGAGCTTAAACGATGAGTATGACCTACGATCAAGTGTTCTCACTTGACTCCTAAGTCAATATACTCATATATAGATGACCTAGTCATCGTAAATTGATTGATAGATGCTAGAATTGGTTGTGCATGCCTTGCCACATATTTCATTTGCCATCTTATTGTGTGAGCATGCTGATTGCATATTTTACTCATTCGAGGACATCCACTTGTTGTTTTGATTGTTTGGCTTTATCTTCTCTTGCCAAGTGGATGGACAAGAATGCCTAAGAACCTCCTCTAGCTATCTATGCTTTCCTCGTCTCAAACTCTATTCATGCTGCATCACAAAATTTGATCAAGTCAGATTCGAACCACTCTGTGTGAGGAGCGCTTGGAGTCCCCGATTCGTCATAGACTTAAACTTCCAAAACCTCTTTATGATTCTCGGTCTGACCGATACTCCACTTTCGGTCCTACCGAGATCATTAAGTTGATCTAGGTTTTCGATCTCGGTGCAACCGATTTGAACCTTTCGGTCACACCGAGTTTCAGTAACTGCACGCAGTTATGAATCTCGGTGCCACCGAGTTGTTCCACTCGGTCACACCGACAGGGTCGGGCTATATATAGTCACAGGAAAAATTTGGAAATTTCTCCAAACCCCTTCGCCCGCGCGATAGCCTGCTCTGCCCTCGAGGTCTCCGGATCGTCTTCTCCCCGCCAGCAGCCTCCAGTCGCTGGTCTCCATCGCCGTCAACGGGAATTCTGCCCCGCCGTTGCCGCCGTAGCAAGTCCCCGCCGACCTAGGGTATGGACTTGATCTTTGTGCTATTCCTCAATCTGATTCCTAGCACATTGTGATCATATTGTTTCTAGCCACGTTTGAGAAACTTCTATCCAGTCAAAACGCTCATAGATTAGGTTTGATTCAAAAATTCTAGGTTTAGGTTTCCGCCGAAACTATCTCGGACCCACCGAGTTGAAAAACTCGGTCCCACCGATTTGGCTTATGCCATTGCACAAGTGAGACTCAGTCTGACCGAGAATTACTATCGGTGTGACCGATTTTTGAACTCAGTGAAACCCTAGCAGTCTCGGTGCCACCAAACTGTGACTCGGTCCTACCGAGTTCACTAGTTTAGGTTCCAAAACTGCTTCGGTATCACCGAGTTTGAAAATCGGTAGATCCGAGATGATTTCAGTGGGAAACTAAAACCAAGTTTTTGGATCATTCTTTTTGCAAAAATCTCTGCATTTTGTGATGCTCATCCACTCTATCTCCTCTATAATCTATTCACAGGGTCAGCAGTCAGTTTGCATCATGTCAGACCAGAGTGACAGCCAAAACTTGTCAGAGCAGCAAGTGCAGTTGAGTGAGGGCACTAGCCCCTCAAGTTCCTCAGATGATGGCAGCAGGAGCACACCCAGCAATTTGCCAAAGGCTTCCACGAGACAAAGGAAGAAGAAAACTTCAGACTCTGAAGATGAGGACTATGTGGCAGAGGAAGAGGCCACTTCCAAGAGAATTGAGCCGGCCCAAGGCACTAAGCCAGGTCTGAAAATCAAAAGGCCAGCAGGCAGGCAACCCATGTCAAAGGCTAGAGCCTCAACTGAGAAGCCCACTTCCCAAGAGCCAGCAGCTGAGGGCAAGAAGAGGAAGGAAAGAGTGAAGAAGACTGTAGCCAAAGTGCTTGGGAAGGCCTCCATCATGGTAGAAGAGGAGGAGGAAGAAGAGGCAGCTGCACCAGCACCCAAGGCACCCAAACTTATGGGAGATGCCATAAGGTCAGGGGGAGCTGCATCCAAGCCCAAGGAAGCACCTAAGGCTGCATCTAAGCCTAAGAGTGCACCAAAGAGAAACACAAGAAGCATCCCAGCCACTGAGAAGAACAAGGCCCCAGTGCCTGAGACTGTTGCTGAGGAAGAGGAAGAGAGTGTCCTTCGGAAGCTCAAGCCCAAGATCCCAGACCACAACGATGCTCATCCTGTGGCTGAGGATATGAAGCTCGGGAGAGACTCAGGGCTCAGGAAGTGGAGAGAAGCGGATCCATATGCTTCTAGGAGAAGGACTGTAGTAGACTACATGTTTCATACCAAGGAGCAGCAGGATTTCTATGAGACAGTGCTACTTGACAAGAAGCCGATTGTATGTGACATGAGATGGGTCGACTGGACCTATATCAAGGACAATGAAGAATACTACCCTGGAGTATTTGACAGCTTTAGTGCATGTGGAGTTGCAGACTTTGTTGGGCAGAAGCTCACAAAGTGGAACGAGGAGCTGATCATGCAATTCTACTCCACAGCATACTTTTACCCGGATGGCAGGATCACTTGGATGTCAGAGGGTACAAGGTACCAATCAACTGTTGAGGAATGGGCGAAGTTGATCAATGCCCCAGAGGAGCAAGCAGATGACTTGGACATTTATGTCAAGAAAAAGATGGACCACAACTCCATGTCCAACATGTACAAGGAAATTCCGAATGAAGCACTTGACACATTCAAGTTTGGCTCAGTGCATTATCTGCTATCAGGATTGCCTACGATCAACTGGATCCTTAGGCACACCCTTCTGCCCAAGTCTGGAGATCACAAGATGAACAGAGGTCACGCGATCAATTTGCTTCATGTCTTTGACGTGCCTCAAAAATTCAAAGTCATGAGCCTCATAGTGGAAACAATCAAAAGGACTGCGGCAGATCAGAAGAGGAGCTGTGGATATCCCCTCAGATTCAGGAGCTCATCAACTCCAAGATGGGCACGGGCGTATATTTGTTGGATAAGGAACACCTGCCCATCCGTCCAGATTTTGAGAACAATGAAGTTGTTATGACTAAGAATGAACCATCATCTGCCCATGCACAAGCTCAGAAGGAGAAGGCGAAGAAGGAGAAAGCTGCCAGGATGCCCACTCAAGCGGAGGCATCTGATTACTTCCTGAAAACCAAACAAGAGCAGCTTAGTTACCTGATTGCATCCACCCTGCGGATTGAGCAGAGTATAGCCACCCTGACTCAGAAGCAGGCGAGTTTAGAGAGGATCATGGAACAGAGGTTCTATGACTTGGACATCAAGGTGACAGAGATACAGACTGCCGTGGAGCAGCTCCAGGAGGACATGAATGAGAGGAGAGGCAGGACCACGACTGATGCTTTTGCGAGGGTGCCACGAGGTCCGAGGTCGTCTGCACTGCCAGTTGCTGACAGTAGAGCTACAATGTCTGCACCAGCCACAGCCTCAGTTCCACCAGCTCCAGCATCCACTTCAGCCTCCACTCCGACCATGTCTACCGAAGGCTTCGTCCTTGGAGTGCTCCGGACTCCACCACCACCTGAAGATCAAGCCTAAGCGTCGATCTAGTGCTATGCATTTTCTAGGAACTTTTTGGTAACTTGTTGCCAAAGGGGGAGAAGATGTATAGATCGTAGGCTTCGAGAGAGAGAGTGTTGCTTTTCTCTCTTGCTTTATTTGGTGGTTTTTCGAACTTTGTTTGCTTGTGTGTGAGATACTACGTCCTTATGCCTGTGAGACATCGATGATCATGTGTTTGATCATAAGCTACACTTAATGTTTGCTTAATGCTTGCTTAAATATTATCATTCTATCTATCGTTTGTGATCATTCACTATTCTTGGTGATGAGTGCATGTATTTCAATCTTATCATTTTTGAGCGCTCCACCAAGATGTATGTGACACGGAAGAGTAACCCATAATTCTAATTCTTTGTGCATTTGCAGTCCAAAGCAAATTTTAAATATGCACAAATTTAGGGGGAGCTCTTACTTATCACATACTTCCCAAAGCGACGATATATTTCATGCTTATTCTCTTTTGTCGAAGCTTTGATCTATATGTTGTCATCAATTACCAAAAAGGGGGAGATTGAAAGTGCAACTATCCCTAGGTGGTTTTGGTAATTCATAACAACATATAGCTCATTGAGCTAATACTATTCCAAGATAATTATTTCAGGAAAGCTCAATGATTGGCATGGCATGGATGTGAAAGTGGAACCCTCAAAATGCTAAGGACAATGGATTGGCTCAATCTCAAAAGCTCAAGACTCTTCATTTTATATTTTAGTGATCCAAGATCACATTGAGTCCATAGGAAAAGCCAATACTATTAAGGAGGGATGAGGTGTTGCTTAATGAGCCTCTTGCTTCATGTGCTTAGTGATATGCTCCAAACCCTCAACTACTTTCCCATATCCACATATGACCTAAACCCTAAGCCAAACTCAGTCCTACCGATTCTTCCTATCCGGCGTCACCGAGTTTCACTTGTCATAAGCCACTGCCAAACCCTAGCAATTCGGTTCTACCGATAGGGATCTCGGTCTCACCGAGATGGGGTTGCAAACTCTCTGTTTCCCTTTTGTAACTTTTCGGTCCCACCGAACGAGCGAATCGGTCCCACCGAGATTGCAATGTAAACTCAGTGTTTCCCCTTTGTAACTTTTCGGTCTCACCGAGTTCCACTCGGTCTCACCGAAAGAGCAAATCGGTCCCACCGAGTTTGCCTGACCAACTCTCTGGTTAGCTAATTACCAAATTCGGTCTCACCAAGTTTGTGTAATCGGTCTCACCGAGATTACGTTATGCCCAAACCCTAACCATATCGGTCCTACCGAGTTGCATGTCAGTCCCACCAAAATCACTAACGGTCACTAGGTTTACATTTCGGTCAGACCGAGTTTTCCGATTCGGTCCCACCGAGATTGGTAAATTGTGTGTAACGGTTGGATTTTGTGTGGAGGCTATATATACCCCTCCACCTCTTTCTCATTCAGTGAGAGAGCCATCAGAACACACACACCATTCCAACTCATATGTTCTGAGAGAGAACCACCTACTCATGTGTTGAGACCAAGACATTCCATTCCTACCATATGAATCTTGATCTCTAGCCTTCCCAAGTTCCTTTCCACTCAAATCTTCTTTCCACCAAATCCAAATCCTATGAGAGAGAGTTGAGTGTTGGGGAGACTATCATTTGAAGCACAAGAGCAAGGTGTTCATTACCTACACACCATTTGTTACTTCTTGGAGAGTGGTGTCTCCTAGATTGGCTAGGTGTCACTTGGGAGCCTCTGACAAGATTGTGGAGTTGAACCAAGGAGTTTGTAAGGGCAAGGAGATCGCCTACTTCGTGAAGATCTACCGCTAGTGAGGCAAGTCCTTCGTGGGCGATGTCCATGGTGGGATAGACAAGGTTGCTTCTCCGTGGACCCTTTGTGGGTGGTTGCTTCTTCGTGGACTCTTCGTGGGTGGAGCCCTGTGTGGACTCGCGCAACCGTTGCCCTTGGGTGGAGCCCTATGTGGACTCGCGCAACCGTTACCCTTCGTGGGTTGAAGTCTCCATCAACGTGGATGTAGGATAGCACCACCTATCCGAACCACGGGAAAAACATCCGTGTCTCCAATAGCGTTTGAATTCTCCAAACCCTTCCCTTTACATTCTTGCAAGTTGCATGCTTTACTTTCCGCTGCCAATATACTCTTTGCATGCTTGCTTGAATTGTGTGATGATTGCTTGACTTGTCCTAAAATAGCTAAAATCTGCCAAGAACTAAAATTGGGAAAAGGTTAAGTTTTTATTTGGTCAAGTAGTCTAATCACCCCCCTCTAAACATACTTTCGATCCTCCAGTTTGGATATCGGAAGTGTTCCCGGTGAAATCGGGATTTTACCGGAGTACCGGGAGGTTACCGGAACCCCCCGGGAGCTAAATGGGCCATGATGGGCCTTAGTGGAAAAAAGAAGAGGCAGCCCTACATGGGCCGCGCGCCCCTCCCCTCCCTTGGTCCGAATTGGACAAGGAGAGGGGGCCGGCCCCTCTCTCTCTTTTCCCCCCTCCACAAGTCCTATTCCAACTAGGATTGGGGGGGGGGAATCCTACTCCTAGAGGGAGTAGGACTCTCCTGGCGCGCCCTATGTGGCCGGCCAGCCTCCCCCCTTTTGGTCCTTTATATACTGAGGTAGAGGCACCCTAGAACACACAAGTTGATCCACGTGATCTATTCCTTAGCTGTGTGCGGCGCCCCCAGCCACCATAGTCCTCGATAAATACTGTAGCGGAGTTTAGGCGAAGCCCTGCTGCTGTAGTGCATCAACATCGTCACCACGCCGTCGTGCTGACGGAACTCTTCCCCGACACTTTGCTGGATCGGAGTCCGGGGATCGTCATCGAGCTGAACATGTGCTCGAACTCAGAGGTGCCGTAGTTTCGGTGCTTGATTGGTCGGATCGTGAAGACGTACGACTACATCAACCAAATGCTTTCGTTGTCGATCTACTAGGTATGTAGATCACACTCCCCCTCTCGTTGCTATGCATCACATGATCTTGCGTGTGCGTAGGAATTTTTTTTGAAATTACTACGAAACCCAACAGAGGCGCCCCCAGGATCACCTTCCCTCGGGTCGGTGCCTTTTGGGACAACACCTCGGCGTTGTCCGTGGGGCGAGGGGTGGAAGCGGTCGGAAGAGAACCGTTGTTCATATCCGACGAGTCCAAGGAGCCGCTCGACGAGGGTACGTCGAGATGAGCTTGGGACGAACTTCATAATCATGTTCGGCATGAGGAAAGGTAGTACAATAAAATATACCATGAAGTACTATGGTGTCCGGACACTTACGACTTTGCCAGGGGCTTGTCCCTGGGCAGCCACTCGTCGCCGCTATCGACGGTCATCGTGGCATAGTCCTGAGGGAGGGTCCTTCCCTTCTTGGACCCTTAGGCCTTCCTGGATGGGTCGGCCTTCCTTTTCTTGTCTCCCCCGGCTGGGGGAGAGAACTTTTCTCCTCCTCCTCCTTGTTTCTGTGGGAGGAGTACGCGTCGGAGTCATTGGACGATGAGTCCGATACAACCTTGCGCCGGAGATCCTTTCGGGTCCCCGTGGCCTTCTTCTTGGCCTTCTTTGCCGGTACCTCGTAAGGTGCCGGAGTCAGCATCTTCGTTAGAAGAGCGTCTGCCAGGATCTTCGGGCAAGGGGGCTGGACAATCAAGCTGCTCCGATGTCTCTACCCAGTCCTGTTAATGACATGGAAGCTTAGATCCAGCACATAATTAAACCGGGGCAAATAAATACCCTGACAGACATAAAAGCCTACCGTATTGGCGCGGCGCTTTGCCCTGAGTCCGCGGTCCTCGGTGAGGGAGGGAGGCATCTCGGCGCTCTTGAACAGCACCATCCAGACGTCCTCGTGCGTCGTGTCATAGAGCTCTCGCAGCGTCTGGTGCTTGGCCGAGTCGAACTCCCACAAATTGAATACCCGTCTTTGGCACGGAAGGATTCGGCGGAAGAGCATAACCTGGACCACATTGACAAGCTTGATTTTTCTGCTCGTCATGTTCTGGATGCAGGTCTAGAGTCCGGTCAACTCTACCGAAGAGCCCCAGGACAGGCCCTTCTTTTTCCAGGAGGTGAGCTGCGTGGGGATTCCGGATCGAAATTCGGGGGCCGCCACCCAGTTGGAGTCGCGCGGCTTGGTGATGTAGAACCACCCCGATTGCCACCCCTTTATGGTATCCACATAGGTGCCCTCGAGCTAGGTGGCATTAGGCATCTTGCCCATCATGGCGCCTCAGCACTCTGCTTGTTGGCCACCCACTACCTTCGGCTTAACATTGAAGGTTTTCAGCCATAAGCTGAAATGGGGCCTGATGCGGAGGAAGGCCTCGCACACGACGATAAACGCCGAGATGTTGAGGATGAAGTTGGGGGCCAGATCATGAAAATCTAGCCCATAGTAGAACATGAGCCCGCGGACGAACGGGTAGAGAGGAAATCCTAGTCCGCGGACAAAGTGGGTAAGAAAAACTACCCTCTCATGGGGTTCGGGCATTGGGACAATCTGCCCCACACATTTGGCAGCCGGTGCGCGATATTCGCAGCCAGGTATCCGGCTTCCCGTAACTCTTTGATTTTCTCCTCCGTGATGGAAGAGACCATCCACTTGCCTCCTGCTCCATACATGCTTGGAGTGGTTTGAGAAGAAGAACGTGAGCTTGGGCTCAAGAGCTCGAGTGTGCGGGAATGGGTAAGCGAGGAGGAAGAAGGCGTGGGTGAAAAAAGTAAATCTTCGTCCCTTTATAAGGGCGGAAGAGGCGATATGCCTCCCCACTTGCCTGGCAAAACCGCTTACTCCCCAGGTGCCGTAATTGATGGCGCAGTTGGGTTACCCACGTCCGTATTGATGAGAATCCCGTGATAAGGGGAACACGATCTCTGCTTTGACAAGACGTGTCAAGAAAACCGCCTCGCGATATGTGCGGAGCTGGTTGAGAAAAGCGGTTCGAATAATAACCGGGCCATGGCATGATGTCATGCCGTCAAAACGTGTCAACAGATTAGATTTGTGGAAATATTATTCTCTCTACGGTGGTATGTGGAACTTATTTTGCAAGGTCGGACACTATCCTTGTATTCAAATTCTTCAATGGTGTTTTCGGAGGAGGAACCCGCCTTGCAATGCCGAAGACAACACTGCGCGCCAGACTCATCTCATTGAAGCCTGGTTCAGGGGCTATTGAGGGAGTCTTGGATTAGGGGGTCTCCGGACAGCCGGACTATATCCTTTGGCCGGACTGTTGGACTATGAAGATACGAGATTGAAGACTTCGTTCCGTGTCCGGATGGGACTCTACTTGGCGTGGAAGGCAAGGTAGGCAATACGGATATGTATATCTCCTCCTTTGTAAACCGACCTTGTGTAACCCTAGCCCCCTCCGATGTCTATATAAACTGGAGGGTTTTAGTCTGTAGGACAACATACAATCATACCATAGGCTAGCTTCTAGGGTTTATCCTCTTTGATCTCGTGGTAGATAAAAACTTGTAATACTCATATCATCAAGAACAATCAAGCAGGACGTAGGGTATTACCTCCATCAAGAGGGCCCGAACCTGGGTAAACATCGTGTACCCTGCCTCCTGTTACCATCCGCCTTAGACGCACAGTTCGGGACCCCCTACCCGACATCCGCCAGTTTTGACACCGACACCACTCCCTCAAGATCACAATATCGATGAACAACCAGAAGTTGACATTGCTGTGCCTGATGCTGAACCGGCAGATCCAATCCGGGCTAATGACAGGTCTTCTAGTCCGGTGAGAGCTACTGAAACTCCATCAACTCTAGAAAAAGCTGTTGGAGACTAAGAAGGCGAAGTTATCATTACTCGCATTGGCCACGCCTCTCCTGGCCATCCTGTAATCTTGGCCAAACATACTGCCAAGGAAGAGCGTGCTGCCATGGAAAAAGGAAAATGGAGCACTGACTTGTCAAGCTACGCCCATCTCAGCGCTCAAGAACTCCACTCCGGTTTTCTAAACCGTCTGTACTCAAACCGTGATTATGAAGCCGGTTTGGTGAACCTGATGAAAGAGCGCTATGAGGTATTTTCATCACTTTCCTTTCTTGAATCCAAAGTACAATCATCAACCCAAGTAGCCCCAAGGGCCGGTTTATGATGACAAACATAAACCGGGACCGTATAATGCCTTAACTTTTACAAATTTGTCCTCCATATACCAACTAATCATTTGAAGTAAATCATACGTGATCATTATATTCCTGTAGTTTTACGCATGTATAGCCTCCAAGGGCCGGTTTAGCTTTGCGAGGTAAACCGGGTCTTGAATCAATGTCTCGGCTTTAAACAGATGTACATTAGCCCCCAAGTGTTAAGGATAATGCTTGCATTGTACTTGAGGCTTGTGAAAAATATGTTGATGATAGAACAAATAGGCATTAGCCCCCAAGTACAAAGTGCATAACTTGTTATACGCTTGGTACTTCATAACCTATTTTTGATGATATATCTCACCTTTGTAGGCTGAGCTGAATAAAAAGGATTCTCAAACCGTAGACCTTCAAGAGAATGTAAAATCTCAACAAGCAGAGGCTGCCAAAGCCAAAGAAGAGCTGACCAATACCTTAGGAGCTATAGAGAAGCTGAAAGAAACCTTTGATAAAGAGCGTGCAGACTGGGAGATGAAAAAGGCCGGTTTAACAAACAAGGCCGAGGACGCAGAGGCAGCCCTGAAACCGGTGGTTGACGAATTGACCGGCTTGAAGCGGCAGATTAACGCCATGACTTTCGCTGTGTTTGGTAAGTGCCTCCTCTTGCAGTTCATAAGATCTTATCAATTACCGGTTTACTGATGCTAAACCATGACAGGGACCCGCATTGCTCATCTGGGCTCTGACATGCGGATGAAACTTAAAGTGGCCTACACCTTGATAGAACAGCTATTCTCGGAATCCCAGCGAGCCATTTGCACTGCAGCGTATAACAAGCCTCCGCCATCGCTGATAAAGGAAACTATTGAAAAGCTGGCCATGCTTCCTGCCCAGATCAATGAACTAAAGAGAGCAGTCGCAAGATCAGGAGCACTGACCACGCTAATTCGGGCCAAGGCATGGATTCCGGATCTTGAACCGACGGATATCATCAAAGGGTATCCTGGCGTGAAAGAGGACGACTCCGACTTCAACAACGACGATCTTCGAAGGCTGACAAAGGAGATGCGACCAATAGCAAGTAAATTGGCGGAGGACACAGATTTATCTCATTTCCAGCCGGTTTATGATCCTGAAGGAAAAAGACAGCCCGTGGTGATCCATAATGTTGAAGATCTTGTGCCTCCAATCCGTAAGCATACTTATGCTCCTGATATTGACCCCTCCAGTCTTATCCATGAAGAGGCCATTTTTCAAGCTTTAACCAGAATCGATTGGTCGACGGTTGATTTCCAGCGTCTGAGGAGGGATGAAGAGAATGTGACCGCACAAGATGATCCTCAATCTTCAAGCCGGCCCGATGAGGAATCTTAAACCGGCGGCGGTTTATCAGTTTACAGTCTGCCACTTCTTGAAAACAATTATTCAATTTGGGCCGTTTGAAGCGCCTTGTAATAGGATAGCATGAACACCTTTATCTGCCATGCCATCGAGCATGCTTGTTTTGCTTGATACCTTGAAAACTTGTTCCGCTTTTGGGATCTATTTATGCATAGTCCGTTATGATTTGCGGTCCTGCATATAAGAACTTGAAAGTGTCCTACTGGTTTACCATTGGACGGGTCATGATGCCCAAAAATATATACATAACTTGGAGGGATAACCAAGATTTGTATTTAACCAGATAAAATAGATGATATCTGTGTCATACCTCATTGGTTGACCAACTGCTTGTATGGTAAAGGTGAAAAACACCAATCCGAAGTGTTGATGACTCCTTGCCCTCTTGCCGGTTCATATAAAACCATACTGGGCTATGATAGCCGCTGATTTGTTCGTATAATGCTGGTGACATCTAGTCAAAACCAGGCCGGAGCAACATACTACCGATTTAAAATTGATCATGTACTGACAACTAAGCGTTGAAAATCATGCCGGGTTGGAATGAACACTGGTTTATCAGAAAATAGTCGTAAATCCCTTATCAAAAGATATAAAAAGCAGCAAATCAAAAAAGAAATATACAAGGCTTTTCTGTTGGGGAACGTAGTAATTTCAAAAAATTTCCTACGCACACGCAAGATCATGGTGATGCATAGCAACGAGAGGGGAGAGTGTGATCTACGTACCCTTGTAGATCGACGCGGAAGCATTGACGCAACGTAGAGGAAGTAGTCGTACGTCTTCCCGGTCCAACCGATCCAAGCACCGTTACTCCGGCACCTCCGAGTTCTTAACACACGTACAGCTCGATGACGCACCCCGGGCTCCGATCCAGCAAAGCTTCGGGGAGGAGTTTCGTCAGCATGACGGCGTGGTGACGATCTTGATGTTTAACCGTCGCAGGGCTTCGCCTAAGGACCGCTACAACATGATCGAGGTGTAATATCGTGGAGGGGGGCACCGCACACGGCTAAGGAACGATCACGAAGATAAACTTGTGTGTTCTAGGGTGCCCCCTGCCCCCGTATATAAAGGTGCCAAGGGGAGGGGGCGGCCAGCCAAGGAGGGCGCGCCAGGGGGGAGTCCTACTCCCACCGGGAGTAGGACTCCCTTCTTTCCTAGTTGGAGAAGGAGAAGGGGGGAAAGAGGAGGAAGAGGGGAAGGAAAGGGGGGGCGCCGCCCCCTTCCCTTGTCCTATTCGGACTAGGAAGGGGAGGGGCGCGCGGCCACCTCCTGCCTCCTTATCTCTTCTCCCTCAAGGCCCATGTAGGCCCAATAACCCTCCGGGGGGTTCCGGTAACCCCCCGGTACTCCGGTAAGATGCCAATTTCACCCGGAACGATTCCGATGTCCAAATATAGGCTTCCAATATATCGATATTTATGTCTCGACCATTTCGAGACTCCTCGTCATGTCCATGATCACATCCGGGACTCCGAACAACCTTCGGTACATCAAAATACATAAACTCATAATGAAACTGTCATCGTAACTTTAAGCGTGCAGACCCTACGGTTCGAGAACAATGTAGACATGACCGAGACACGTCTCCGGTCAATAACCAATAGCGGGACCTGGATTCCCATATTGGCTCCTACATATTCTACGAAGATCTTTATCAGTCAGACCGCATAACTACATACGTTGTTCCCTTTGTCATCGGTATGTTACTTGCCCGAGATTCGATCGTCGGTATCCAATACCTAGTTCAATCTCGTTACCGGCAAGTCTCTTTACTCGTTCCGTAATACATCATGTCACAACTAACACATTAGTTGTAATGCTTGCAAGGCTTATGTGATGTGTATTACCGAGAGGGCCCAGAGATACCTCTCCGCCAGACGGAGTGACAAATCCTAATCTCGAAATACGCCAACCCAACATGTACCTTTGGAGACACCTGTAGAGCTCCTTTATAATCACCCAGTTACATTGTGACGTTTGGTAGCACACAAAGTGTTCCTCCGGTAAACGGGAGTTGCATAATCTCATAGTCATAGGAACATGTATAAGTCATGAAGAAAGCAATAGCAACATACTAAACGATCGGGTGCTAAGCTAATGGAATGGGTCATGTCAATCAGATCATTCAACTAATGATGTGATCCCGTTAATCAAATAACAACTCTTTGTCTATGGTTAGGAAACACAACCATCTTTGATTAACGAGCTAGTCAAGTAGAGGTATACTAGTGACACTTTGTTTGTCTATGTATTCACACATGTATTATGTTTCCGGTTAATACAATTCTAGCGTGAATAATAAACATTTATCATGATATAAGGAAATAAATAATAACTTTATTATTGCCTCTAGGGCATATTTCCTTCATTTTCATGGGCTGCCTGGCCCTAAATTGAGGTTTTTCATGGGATGTCAGGCCGCTGAGTTAAACCATTTTGCAAAGCCTTTGAAGATGTACCTCAATCTTTAACCAATCACCATTTTAACTTTGACAAGTTCAGGGTCCATGGGATTGACTTGTCAAACATTCGATGGGTCATACCAGGTTTACCTAGACGGAGTGGCTTACTTACAGAGGCAGGATAACCCGGGGTTTTAGGTGAATACACCTGGCTTCCAAGCCTAGCTTGATAGCCTATTACAAGGGTGCAAGCTCGTTGTTCTTTGAGAAGCAAGGATCCCCCAGGTAATATTTGAGCTATGCTCAGTGGTTACCTATGTTTGAGTCGTGCTTGATGCTACAGACTCTCTTTGGTTCCACATAATTTCCTTTTGGCTTGAAGCCTATCAAGAGGTGTAGCTATGGTGTGAAGACAACCAAGCCCCCTAGTGATATACCTTTTTGGTTTTAAACCGATCAAGAGGTGTAGCTATGGTTTGGATACGACCAAGCCCCCTAGTGACTTTCTTTATATCTGTGTTGTCATATGGGCCGGGTTAACAAAACTCCGCTGTGTTAGTAGAAACCCCTATGAAACCACACATGATGTAAAAAAGGAACAGAGACCCCGCTTTAGCCGAGGCTCCGGTTTATTATATAATATATACATTGTCATAAGTATGTACATAAGAAGAGCCTGTGGCTCAAGTATAGTAAGGCCGAAGAAGGGCTATATTCCACGGCCGCTTGGTCTCCTCCTCCGATTTACGTGAGTCTTTGTGCTCTCGAACATCAATGAGGTAGTATGACCCGTTGTGTAGATTTTTGCTGGCCACAAAAGGTCCTTCCCAAGGTGGGGATAACTTGTGCATATCAGTCTGATCCTGGATGAGCCGGAGCACCAGATCGCCTTCTTGAAAAGTTCAGGTCTTAACCCGACGGCTGTGATAACGTCGGAGATCTTGTAGATAAATCGCCAAACGTGTTGCCACTAAATCACACTCCTCATCTAACAGGTCCAGTGAGTCCTGACATGCTTGCTCATTCTCAGCTTCAACATAAGCCGTCACACGGGGTGAATCTTGACGGATGTCACTAGGCAGAACCGCCTCCGCTCAGTAAACCATGAAGAAAGGTGTGTAACCCATAGATCTGTTAGGTGTGGTGTTGATACTCCATAACACAGAAGGTAACTCCTCCACCCAACAACCCGGTGTCCGCTTTAAAGGAACCATAAGCCAGGGTTTAATACCTCTGAAAATTTCTTGATTTGCCCTCTCTGCTTGACCATTAGACTGGGGGTGAGCCACTGATGCTACATCAAGCCGGATGTGCTCACGTTGGCAAAATTCCTCCATTTCACCCTTTGACAGGTCAGTACCATTATCAGTTATAGTACTGTGTGGGAAACGAAACTGGAATATCACCTTTTTGATGAATTGTACCGCCGTGGCTGCATCACACTTACTGACTGCCTCTGCTTCTACCCATTTGGTAAACTTGTCAACTGCCACTAACAGGTGGGTCTTTTGTCCTTGGATCTCTTGAAGGGTCCACCCATATCGAGCCCCCAAGTTGCAAACGGCCAAGTGATTGGAATCATTCTCAACTCTTGAGCCGAAACATGAGCGTGGAGTGCAAATTTTTGACAACTGTCACACCGTTTGACTAAATCCTTAGCATCAGCATGAGCTGTCAACCAATAGAAACCGTGACAAAAAGCCTTAGCCACCAAGGATTTTGAACCGGCGTGGTGACCACAATCTCCTTCGTGGATTTCTCGCAAAATCTTACAACCCTCTTGAGGAGACACACAACGCTAAATTGCTCCTGTGATACTGTAACGATGTAACTCCCCATTGATTATGGTCATTGATTTGGAACACTGGATTATCTGCCGGGCCAAGGTTTCGTCCTTCGGTAACTCGTCCCGGTTCATGTAAGCCAAGTACGGGACTGTCCAATCCGGTATAACATGCAAAGCTGCCACCAATTGGGTCTCCGGGTTAGGAATAGCCAACTCCTCCTCTGTGGGTATCTTGACCGACGGATTATGCAGTACGTCGAGGAAGACATTAGGTGGCACCGGTTTACGCTGAGAGCTTAGGAGACTTAAAGCGTCCGCCGCTTCATTCTTTTGTCGGTCTATATGGTCAACTTGATAACCCTGAAATGACCAGCCACTATGTCCACCTCTCGTCGATATGCAGCCGTGAGTGGGTCATTAGAATCCCAAGTGCCAGATACCTGTTGGGCCACCAGGTTCGAGTCACCGAAGCACTTAACCCGGCTTAAGTTCATCTCCTTAGCCATCCGAAGACCGTGGAGTAAGGCCTCGTACTCAGCTGCATTGTTAGTACAAGGGAACATTAAGCGAAGAACATAACAAAACTTGTCACCTCGTGGGGAAGTTAATATGAATCCAGCCCCTGAGCCCTCCAATTGCCTAGACCCATCGAAATGAATAGTCCAATAAGTGTTATCTGGCTTTTCCTCTGGTGCCTGCAACTCTGTCCAATCATTGATGAAGTCCACGAGTGCTTGAGATTTTATCGCTGTGCGAGGTGTATACTTGAGCCCGTGAGGTCCGAGCTCAATGGCCCACTTGGCAATCCGGCCAGTTGCTTCCCTGTTTTGAATGATATCTCCCAGAGGGGCTGAACTGACCACTGTGATAGGATGACCCTGAAAATAATGCTTGAGCTTCCGGCTTGCCACAAACACCCCATACACCAGCTTCTGCCAATGTAGATACCTCTGCTTTGATTCGATAAGCACCTCACTGATATAATAAACCAGACATTGAACCGGATACTCCTTTCCAGCCTCCTTGCGCTCCACAACTATAGCCACACTAACAGCCCGAGCATTAGCAGCCACATAGAGAAGTAAAGGCTCTTTATCAATTGGAGCCGCAAGCACAGGCGGTTCAGCTAACTGCCTCTTCAAATCCTCAAATGCTTCATCAGCCGCGTCGCTCCAGACAAAGTCATTCGTTTTCTTTAGCATCTGATATAGAGGGATAGCCTTCTCCCCTAGACGACTGATAAACCGGCTCAAAGCCGCAATCCGGCCCGCCAGACGCTGAATATCATTGATACATGCCGGTTTAGCCAGCGAGTTTGTGACACCCCCGATTCGATCGTACACTAATCATACACGCAAACGTGTACGATCAAGATCAGGGACTCATGGGAAGATATCACAACACAACTCTACAAATAAAATAAGTCATACAAGCATCATATTACAAGCCAGGGGCCTCGAGGGCTCGATTATAAGAGCTCGATCATAGACGAGTCAGCGGAAGCACCAATATCTGAGTACAGACATAAGTTAAACAAGTTTTCCTTAAGAAGGCTAGCACAAACTAGGATACAGATCGAAAGAGGCGCAGGCCTCCTGCCTGGGATCATCCTAAACTACTCATGGTCATCATCAGCGGGCTGCACGTAGTAGTAGGCACCTCCCGAGTAGTAGTAGTCATCATCGACAGTGGCGTCTGACTCCTGGACTCCATCATCTGGTCGCAGCAATCAGATATAGAAAGGGGGAAAAGAGGAAGCAAAGCAACCGTGAGTACTCATCCAAAGTACTCGCAAGCAAGGAGCTACACTACATATGTATGCATTGGTATCAAATGGAAAAGGGGGTATCATATGTGGACTGAACTGCAGAATGCCGGAATAAGAGGGGGATAGCTAGTACTTTCGAAGACTACACTTCTGGTAACCACCATCTTGCAGCAGAAGAAGAGACTAGATAGTAAGTTCACCAAGTAGCATCGTGTAGCATAATCCTACCCGACGATCCTCTCCTCGTCGCCCTGCTAGAGAGCGATCACCGGGTTGTATCTGGCACTTGGAAGGGTGTGTTTTATTAAGTATCCGGTTCTAGTTGTCATAAGGTCAAGGTACAACACCAAGTCATCCTGTTACCGAAGATC